>NC_086099.1:106245235-106545654 GCF_963921235.1 Mobula hypostoma | reverse complement strand
GATCAATCAATAGGACAGGCAAAAAAATCAATGTGCAAAAGACAACAAACTGTGCAAAGAATAAAAGAATAATAAATAAACAATAAATATTAAGAACATGAGATAAATCCTTGAAAGTGAGTCCATTGGTTCAGTGATGGGAGGGGGAGTGAAGATGAGATAAGTTCTACCCCTCTGGTTCAAGAGTCTGATGGCTGAGGGGTAATGACTGAATCTGGTGGTATTGGTCCTGTAGCTCCTGCACCTCCTTTCCAGCAAGAAGAGAGCATGGCCTGGATGGTGGGAGTCCCTGATGATTGATACTGCATTAGAAACATAGAAACATAGAAAACCTACAGCGCATTAAAGGCCTTTCGGAACACAATGCTATGCTGAACATGTACTTACTTTAGAAATTACCTAGCCCTCTATTTTTCTGAGCTCTGTGTACCTATCCAGGAGTCTCTTAAAAAACCCCATTGTATCCACCTCCACCACCATCACTGGTAGCCCATTCCATGCACTCACCACTCTCTGCTTAAAAAACTTACCCCTGACATCTCCTCTGTACCTAATCCCAAACACCTAAAAACTATGCCCTCTCGTGTTAGCTATTTCAGCCTTGGGAAAAAGCCTCTGACTACCCACACGATGAATGCCTCTCATCATCTTATACATCTGAGACAATGCTCCATGTAGATGTGCTCAAAGGTGGAAAGGGCTTTACCCGTGATGGACTGGGCCATATCCACTATGTTTTGTAGGATTTTCAGTTCAAGGCACTGGTGTTTCCATACCAGGCTGTGATGCAATCAGTGAATATACCCTCCAGCACACATCTGTAGAAGTTTGTCATAGTGTTACATGTCATGTCAAATCTTCACCAACTCCTCAGGAAGTGGAGGCACTGCCGTGCTTTCTTCATAATGGCACTTACGTGCTGGGCCCAGGACACCAAGGAATTTAAAGTTACTGATCCTCTGATGAGAACTGGCTCATGGACTTCCAGTTTCCTTCTCCTGAGGTCAATAATCAACTCCTTAATCTTGCCTTCATTGAGTAAGAGGTTGTTGTTAGAGCACAACTCAGCCAGATTTACAATTTCCCTCCTATTTTTCACCACCTTTGATTCGGCCTACAACAGTGGTGCCATCAGCAGACTTAAATATGGCATTGGAGCTTAGCCAAACGGTCATAACTATAAAGCAAATAGAACAGGGGGCTAAGTACACAGCCTTGTCATGTTTCTGTGCTGATGGAGACTGAGAAGGAGATGTTGTTACCAATCTAAACTGACTAGGGTCTGCACGTGAGGAGATTGAGAATCTAATTGCATAAGAAGGTATTCAGGCCAAGGTTTTGAAGTTTGTTGATTAGCTCTGAAGGATGATGGCATTGAATGCCGAGCTGCAATTGATAGAAATCATACTGATGTATGCATCTTTGCTGTCCAGATGTTCCAGGGTTGAGTGAAGATGCAATGAGATGCCATCTGCTGTGGATCTGCTCTGCAAATTGGATTGGATCTAAATCACTTCTCAGACAGGAGTTGATATGTTTCATCTGAAAGCATTTTATCACAGTGGATGTAAGATAATGCACTATCAATTACTCCAAAAGACTGGATGTAGAGTAAATACTGAAAGGCTTTTATTAGCAGTAAAATGTGACCTCCACCATGCTGAGTGGACTGAGGGGAGGAGCAGTGACACAATCGCCTTTTTTCAGGTGTCTGTGGGAGGAGCCACAGGAGCAGTCAGCAGAGGGGTGTGTCCAGACAGTCAAACCCAGTTACAACATATATATATGGTTTACCACATTCACCCCTGCTTTTTTTAAAAAGAGTCCCGCGGGGTGAAGTGACTGACAATATTTAAAACAAGTGTATTTACAGGTTAAGTCTATCAGGCGGTCGAGTCCGTCGCTGTGATCTACGTAGCACCAGTGGTGATTGCACCGGTGATGGCGGTTGTGCTGGCTCCAGCCTGACTTGAGGTGTCAGCACGTTAGGCGTCGGTAATCCCTCGTGCGTGTGCGTCGCGCCCAGTACGGGAGTGTCGTGTGGTGTCTGTGTAGGGCTTGGAGTGCGCAGTGTTTCATGGGTATATATATGGGTGGGTACGGGGTTAATAGTCACCACTGAGTGTTCAGGGTAGGGGCTCCCTGCTCCTGCGGGGAAGGGCAAATTATGAGGCTATAAGGCTAGAACTTGCGGGTGTGAATTGGGATGATGTTTTTGCAGGGAAATGTACTATGGACATGTGGTCAATGTTTAGAGATCTCTTGCAGGATAAATTTGTCCCGGTGAGGAAGATAAAGAATGGTAGGGTGAAGGAACCATGGGTGACAAGTGAGGTGGAAAATCTAGTCAGGTGGTTCAAGAAGCAAAGAACAGATGGGTCTATTGAGGAATATAGGGAAGCAAGAAAGAAGCTTAAGAAGGGGCTGAGAAGAGCAAGAAGGAGGCATGAGAAGGCCTTGGCGAGTAGGGTAAAGGAAAACCCCAAGGCATTCTTCAGTTACGTGAAGAAAAAAAGGATGACAGGAGTGGAGGTAGGACCGATTAGAGATAAAGGTGGGAAGATGTGCCTGGAGGCTGTGGAAGTGACCGAGGGCCTCAGTAAATACTTCTCTTCGGTATTCACCAATGAGAGGGAACTTGATGATGGTGACGATAATATGAGTGAGGTTGATGTTCTGGAGCATGTTGATATTAAGAGAGAGGAGGTGTTGGAGTTGTTAAAATACATTAGGATGGCTAAGTCCCAAGGGCCTGACGGAATATTCCCCAGGCTACTCCATGAGGCGAGGGAAGAGATTGCTGAGCCTCTGGCTAGGATCTTTGTGTCCTCATTGTCCAAAGGAATGGTACCAGAGGATTGGAGGGAGGCGAATGTTGCCCCCTTGTTCAAAAAATGTAGTAGGGATAGTCCGGGTAATTATAGACCAGTGAGCCTTACGTCTGTGGTGGGAAGGCTGTTGGAAAAGATTCTTAGAGATAGGATCTCTGGGCATTTAGAGAATCATGGTCTGATCAGGAACAGTCAGCATGGCTTTGTGAAGGGCAGATCATGTCTAACAAGCCTGATAGAGTTCTTTGAGGAGGTGACCAGGCATATAGATGAGGGTAGTGCAGTGGATGTGATCTATATGGATTTTAGTAAGGCATTTGACAAGGTTCCACACGGTAGGCCTATTCAGAAAGTCAGAAGGCATGGGATCCAGGGAAGTTTGGCCAGGTGGATTCAGAATTGGTTTGCCTGCAGAAGGCAGAGGATCATGGTGGAGGGAGTACATTCCAATTGGAGGATTGTGACTAGTGGTGTCCCACAAGGATCTGTTCCAGGACCTCTACTTTTCATGATTTTTATTAACGACCTGGATGTGGGGGTAGAAGGGTGGGTTGGCAAGTTTGCAGACGACACAAAGGTTGGTGGTGTTGTAGATAGTGTAGAGGATTGTCAAAGATTGCAGAGAGACATTGATAGGATGCAGAAGTGGGCTGAGAAGTGGCAGATGGAGTTCAACCCAGAGAAGTGTGAGGTGGTACACTTTGGAAGGACAAACTCTAAGGCAGAGTACAAAGTAAATGGCAGGATACTTGGTAGTGTGGAGGAGCAGAGGGATCTGGGGGTACATGTCCACAGCTCCCTGAAAGTTGCCTCACAGGTGGATAGGGTAGTTAAGAAAGCTTATGGGGTGTTAGCTTTCATAAGTCGAGGGATAGAGTTTAAGAGTCGCGATGTAATGATGCAGTTCTATAAAACTCTGGTTAGGCCACACTTGGAGTATTGTGTCCAGTTCTGGTCGCCTCACTATAGGAAGGATGTGGAAGCATTGGAAAGGGTACAGAAGAGATTTACCAGGATGCTTCCTGGTTTAGAGAGTATGCATTATGATCAGAGTTTAAGGGAGGTAGGGCTTTACTCTTTGGAGAGAAGGAGGATGAGAGAAGACATGATAGAGGTGTACAAGATAATAAGAGGAATAGATAGAGTGGATAGCCAGTGCCTCTTCCCCAGGCCACCACTGCTCAATACAAGAGGACATGGCTTTAAGGTAAAGAGTGGGAAGTTCAAGGGGGATATTAGAGGAAGGTTTTTTACTCAGAGAGTGGTTGGTGTGTGGAATGCACTGCCTGAGTCAGTGGTGGAGGCAGATACACTAGTGAAATTTAAGAGACTACTAGACAGGTATTTGGAGGAATTTAAGGTGGGGGCTTATATGGGAGGCAGGGTTTGAGGGTCAGCAAAACATTGTGGGCCGAAGAGCCTGTACTGTGCTGTACTATTCTATGTTCTATGAGTCGCTCATGAGAGGTGGCATTGGTGGACGTGCATAACAGGGAGCGGATGGAGTGGAGTGCCTCGGGAAGGACCTTCTGCCAGCGGGAGACTGGCAGTCCCTTTGACCTGAGGGCTAAGAGTGTGGCTTTCCACACCGTAGCATTCTCCTTCTCCACCTGTCCATTCCCCTGGGGATTATAGCTCGTGGTCCTACTAGTTGCAATTCCCCTAGCCAGCAGGTATTGGCGCAGCTCGTCACTCATAAACGAGGACCCTCTGTCACTATGGATATAGCATGGGTATCCGAACAGAGTGCAGAGCTTGCGCAGGGCTTTTATAACTGACGTGGTAGTGGTGTCGGGGCAGGGGATGGCAAAGGGGAATCGCGAGTACTCGTTGATAATGTTAAGAAAGTACATATTGCGGTCTGTGGAGGGAAGGGAGCCCTTATATTTGACACTTGCTCAAAGAGGCGGGTGGCCTTGATGAGTGGTGCCTTTTCGGGGTCGGTAGAAGTGCGGTTTGCACTCTGCGCAGACTTGGCAGTCCCTGGTCATCAACCTGATCTCCTCAAGGGAGTAAGACAGGTTCCGGATTTTCACGAAGTGGAAAAGCTGGGTGACCCCCGGGTGGCAAAGATCTACCTGTAGGGCATATAGCCGGTCAATCTGTGCACTGGCGCACGTTCCCAGGATAGGGCATCGGAGGGCTCGTTGAGCTTCCCAGGCCTGTACATGATGTCATAGTTGACGATGGAGGGTTCAATTCTCTACCTCAGAATTCTATCATTTTCGATTTTGCCCCGCTGTTGGTTACTAAACAAGAAAGCGACTGAGCGCTGGGCAGTCAGCAGGGAGAATTTTTTGTCGGCGAGATAGTGCCTCCACTGCCTGATAGCTTCCACCATGGCCACAATGCTGCACCGTGTCCGGGTGGATAAAACTCTCCGTGCTGCCGTGTCAAATAGACAGCTTGTCCTGCGCCCCTCCACCAGGATGTCCATCATTGACCTTGCGAAATGGTGGGGAGCGCTTTGGTCGAGGGTCACAGAGGCCAGAGTTGAGTCGCTGTCTTGGTCCAGCGCAATGGAATGCCTCGTGAGCACCCGTGGGTCGTAGGCGGTGCGAGGTGGCGCCGACCAAGCTGGCGACCCCCATGCCTTGCACGCGGCACTGCTCAATCCCACTCACGATTTGGACTTACAGGCCTTGGCGAAGTGGTCCTTCTTTCCACAGTTGGAGCAGGTAGCTTTTCGGGCCAGGCAGTGTTTCCGGGGGTGCTTCTCGAGCCCACAGAAGTAGCACTCCGTGGACTCGCGACTGGCAGCAGCCATGGTCGATTCGCCGGCGGGTTGCGGGGTCTGCGGCGTCCATGAGGCCGTTGGGAGATTGCGTGCCTGAAGAGCGTCAGAGTTGTGCAGAGCGGCCTCCAGCGTGTTGGCCAGCTCAATCGCCGAACTTAAGGTAAGATCGGCGTATTCCAGCAGCCGCTGGCGCATATTCACTGACCTGGTCCCCATGACGAAGGCATCTCTTACTAGGAGCTTCGCATGCTGTTCAGCCGTCAGTTTTCGGCAGTCACATGTCCGCACCAGTGTCTGTAGGGCCCGGACAAACTCAGCGCTTGACTCCCTGGGCCGCTGCAGCTGCGTCGCTAAGCAATGTCGCGCATTGACGGTGTTTACCAGCCACAGGTATTGTCTTTTGAGGGCGCTCATCGTGCCGTTGTAGCTTGGCTGGTCTCTGATCACTGAGTAGACCAGTGGACTGACCCTGGAGAGGAGAACTCTGTGCTTTGCGGTGGGCTCGGTCACTTCAATCTCCTCCAGGTATGATTCAATGCAGGCCAGCCAGAGTTCGAAAGCATTTCCGACTTCAGGTGTTTGCAGGTCGACGTCTACCTTGTCGGGTCTCCGGACGTGTTCCATGCTTTAGAATTACTGCTAATAAAATTGATGCGCTATCAATTACTCCAAAAGACTGGAAGTAGAGTAAATACTGAAAGGCTTTTATTAGCAGTAAAATGTGACCTCCACCATGCTGAGTGTCTGACCCTGGACTGAGGGAGGAGCAATGGCCCAATCGTCTTTATTCAGGGGTCTGTGGGAGGAGCCACAGGGGCAGTCAGCAGAGGGGTGTGTCCAGACAGGTAACCCAGTTATAACCTATATATGGTTTACCACATAGGAGCTACTGCACTTTAGTCAAAGAGGCCTTCTTAGGTATTGGTGTGATTGAAGCCTGCAGGTGAGTATCTCAGACTGCCATAGTTCCTAACCTTTGTTCAAAGGATGGTGAAATCAGAGTCTTTGACTATCTTAGCCATTTCTATATTAAACAGTACAGTACATTTCCAGTTTCATTTTGGGAAACCACCAGGGCTCCAATCATTTTCCTCTTCTGATAATAATCTCAATAAGTATTTTATCAAAGGCAGAAAATTTAAACAAAATGAATCAGCATAAAATAACCCCAGAGTTAGCAAAAACTATAAAAATCAAAGCCTAGCTTTCTTTATATGAATACATGTAACATTTTAATATGGTAAATGATTTAACAGCGGAGATAGCAAGACATGATCTCATAGTTACTAAGGAGACAGGGTTGCTGGTGAGCAGGGATGGGTGCATAATATTCCTGGTTATTCCATTTTAGAAAGATCAAATGAAAAGGAAAAGTTGGCAGGGTAGCATTGCTGATCATGAAGGTTTCAGAGTGCTGAGCAATCATGATATAGAGGCAGATAAGAGTGATGTAGAATCAATTTGGGTTGAAACCATAAATGGCAGGGAAAAGAAGGGGGAGTAATCTTTTGATTTGCTAGAACATAGATAGAGAGGCATCAAGATATTTAAAGGGAATTGCAATTGTTTTGGAAGCTTTTAAGCTACGTATTCATTGGCATGGATATCATTAAAGAAAAAATTGTGGTAAGTATCAGGCATTGCTGTTGTGTATTTAATACTTCAGTAATATTTTATTAATGTGGAAAGCAGTCCTGGTGAGGGACTACAGAGGTGATCAAAAGGGGTACTTGGAAAGATTAAGGAAAGAACTGGATCACTCTTCGACACAGTGGAGATAGCGTCTGATGTTACTTGGACACGACACATCAATCAGTTGAGGACAGCACAGTCAATTGTTGGAGAAGAATGGTGTCCAGAGCTGTCAGAACCATTCCCTGCAGTCCCAGAATACATTCCTGCCACCAACATGAAGGAGGCCCTAGACCTGAGATTGTTTCACCTGCCAAGCAGAGTCTCCGCACCACCCCCCCCCCACCACCGCCCTTTCTCAGGAAAGACATTATCCTACAAGAGTAAAAAATCTTCCACAGTGATTAAATCTTTAGGCCTGAATACAACAATTTAAAATTTACTATGCTGTGGATGTCTGTGTAATTGTTCTATTATATAGTATACTGTGTCTATAGTTGAGACGCATTCTCTATTGAGTTGGAGTTTATAGCTCTGCAGGGAGGAATGTTGTGTATTCAATATTTCAACCATATTTGAATTATATTCTATATATATTACTTGGTTCAGCATTTTTTGTTGTTTGCATAATTCATTGTGGGTTATATGCAAAAGTACATGAATGGCGTATATCAGCACGGAACTACGGTATAAATACAGGTTTCACTAAAGCAAAAACGATGCAGGCTCCCTGGCTCCCCATGTTTTTCTTTCAATTCCTTTTATGTTTTGGAGTTACAAAATATAACAGTTGCTGCTTAGAGCTGAATGTTATGGAGCCCAACCATTTTTGACTTGGCATGTATAATGAGGAGGGATTGAATGGTCCAACAAGTAATTTCAAAGGCAAACAACAGTATAGCCTTCATTGCAAAGGGATTGGAGCTTAAAAATAGGGAGGTTTAGTTGCAATTATATAGGGTTTTGGTCCTTTTACCTTAAAAAAAGTATCATAGAAGGCAATACCAAAAACCTGCTTCATTAGGTTAATTTCTGGGATGCGAGGGTGACCTTGACAAGTTTGTGCCTCTATTCCCTGGTGTTTAGAAGAATCAGAGGTGACCTTATTGAAATATAAAGAACTTAAAGGGCTTCACAGGCTAGTTTTCACCAGTGGGAGAGTCTTGAACAAGGGGACATAACTACAGCTCTTTTAACCAAAGGTATGTAGAAATGTTTACTTGTAGAGACTGTTGAATATCTAAGACCCTCTGCCCTGGTGGGTGGTGTTAGCTGCACTATTACTTATTCAAATACTTGAAGTGGAACTGGATAAATACTAGATAGATTGAAGAATAGAACGACATGGGAAAAATGGCTCAGAAGAGGATTTGAGGCCAGCATAGATCAGCTATGATAGTATTAAATGGTGGGTAAAGCTTGAAATGACTGATATTGCACTCCTGCCCCTTTCATGTGTGTTCTTATGTTAAAGTACCCCAGGAGGTGTGGAGCAACATGAGGACACTTATAATGGTTTGAAGGTCAGAGGCTGACTGAAAAAAATAAGGTAAGAAAGAGGTCCGATATTCAGACAACTGGTACATAACATCCTGCAGGAATCCATCCCATCTAGAAAGAGGGATTTAATGAGAAAGAGGTACAACCTGCAGTTAAAGAATGGAGATCAAGAACAATATTAAATTGATTAAACGACAAGGGCTGGTGCTCGGCTAGAGGACTGGGAGAGTTTTGCTCGGCTAGAGGACTGGGAGGGTTTCGCTTGGCTAGAGGACTGAGAGGATTTCGCTCGGCTAGAGGACTGGGAGGGTTTCGCTCGGCTAGAGGACTGGGAGGATTTCGCTCGGCTAGAGGACTGGGAGGGTTTCGCTCGGCTAGAGGACTGGGAGGGTTTCGCTCGGCTAGAGGACTGGGAGGGTTTCGCTCGGCTAGAGGACTGGGAGGATTTCGCTCGGCTAGAGGAATGGGAGGATTTCGCTCGGCTAGAGGACTGGGAGGGTTTTGCTCGGCTAGAGGACTGGGAGGTTTTTTAGCATGCAGCAGCAAAAGTAAACGGCTCGTAAGAAGGGAGAAAATTGATTTTGAGAGAAAACTTGCGTGTAATACCAAAACAAGCAGTAACTGCGTTGTTGGCAAGGTATCAGGTTCAATAATAAGATTAAATTATCAATCATTCATAAAAGCTGAATTTAATGGAAACAGGTTAATACGGTTTTATGAAAGGTAAATTAGCCTTGAAAATTTTGAACACCAGAGCAGCAATGGCTTGAGTTTTTGGGAAAAAAATGAGGAAAGTGCAGGACGGATGTATTCCAAAAACAAAGAAATACTCAAATGGTAAAATAGTACAAACATGGCTGACAAGGGAAGTCAAAGTTAATGTAGAAGCAGAAGAGAGGGGGTGTCCAACAAAACAAAAATTAGCAGGAAGATAGGGGATTGGGAAGCTTTTAAAAACCTACAGTGAGCAACAAAAGGAATCATTAGAAGGGAAAAGATGAAATATGAAAGCAAGCTAGCAAACAATATCAACATGGATAGAAAAAGCTTTTTCAAGTATATAAAAAATGAAAGAGATGAGAGTGGATATAGGACTTCAGGAAAATGAGGCCAGAGAGATACTAAAGGCGGGGGGGGGGGGGCAAAGAGATTGCAGATGAACTAAATGAGTATTTTGCATCAGTTTTCACGGTGAAAGACACCAGCAGTGTGCCAGGTGTTAAGGGGTGTATGGGAAGAGAAGTCAGTGCAATTATTATTACAAGGCAGAAGGTGCTCAAAGAGCTGAAAGACCTAAAAGTACATGTTACCTAGACCAGATGAACTGCACCCCAGGTTCTGAAAGAGGTAGTGGTAGAAACTGTGGAGGCATTGGACTTGGGCATGGTGGCAGAGGACTGGAAAATTCCAAATGTCACACCACCCTTTAAGAAAGGACAGAGGCAACAGAAAGTAAGTTATAGATCAGTTAGCCTGACCTCAATGATAGGGAAGATGTTGGAGTCAATTGTTAAGGATGAGTTTATGGAGTACTTGTTGTCACAGGGCAAGATAGGACACAGTCAGCATGGTTTCCTTAAGGGAAAATCTTGACTGACAAACCTATTGGAATTCTTTGAGGAGATTACAAGTAGGATAGAGAAAGGGAGTCCAGTGGATGGTGTCTATTTGGACTTTCAGAAGGCCTTTGACAAAGTGCCACACATGATGCTGCTGCCCATGATATTACAGGAAAGTTACTAACATGGTTAGAGCATTGGCTTATTTGTAGGAGGCAGCGAGTGGGAATAAAAACATCCTTTACCACTTGACTGCCAGTGACTAGTGGTGTTCTGCAGGGGTTGGTGTTGGGACCACTTCTTTTTATGCTGTATATCAATGATTTAGATGATGGAATAGATGGCTTTGTTGCCAAGTTTGCAGATGATACAAAGATTGGTGGAGAGGCAGGTGGTATTGAGGAAACAGGTAAGATGCAGAAGGACTTAAACAGATTAAGAGAATGGACAAGAAAGTGGCAAAAGAAATACAATGTTGGAAAATGCAAGATCATGCACTTTGGTAGTAGAAATAAATAAGCAGACTATTTTCTAAACCAGGAGAAAATCCAAAAATCTGAGATGCAAAGGAACTTGAGGGTCCTTGTACAGAACACCCTAAAGGTTAATTTGCAGGAAGAGTTGGTGTTGAGGAGGGCAAATGCAATGTAGCATTCATTTCAAGAGATCTAGAATACAAGTGCTGAGATGTGATGCTAAGGCTTTATAAAGCACTGGTGAGGCCTCACCTTGAGTATTGTGAACAGTTTTGGGCTACTTATCTAGGAAAAGATGTGCTGGCATTGGAGAGGGTTCAGAGGAGGTTCACAATAATGATTCTGGGAATGAAAGGGCTATTATATGAAGAAAGTTTGAAGACTCTGGGCCTGTACTCGCTAGAATTTAGAAGGATGAAGGGGGATCTCATTGAAACCTTTCAAATGTTAAAAAGGCTAGACAGGGTAGATGTGAAGAGGATGTTTCCCATAGGACAAGAGGGCACAGCCTCAGGATAGAGGGGAATCTATTTAAAACAGAGATGTGGAGAAATTTCTTTAGCCAGAGGGTAGTAGACTTGTGGAATTTGTTACTACAGCTGTGCAGGCCAGGCCAGGTCATTGGATGTATTTAAGGCAGAGAATGCTAGATTCTTGACAGCCACGGCATCAAAGGTTACGGGGAGAAGGCCAGGGAGTGACGCTGAAGAGGGGTAAAAAAAGGATCAGCCTTGATTGAATGCCAGAGCAGACTCGATAGGCCGAATAGCCTAATTCTGCTCCTATGTCTTATAGCCTAATGGAGAATGTGTAACAGAGAGTGTAGATAGAGCAGAACATGTAGATTCAGTGTAGGTAGATTTCCAAAAGACATTTGAGAAAGTGCCACATACAGTACTGTTCAAAAGTCTTAGGCATATTATATATATTGCTAGGGTGCTTAAGACATTTGCAGAGTACTATATTTGTTAACGTGGAGCAGAGAACGAGTTTGTAAGTCTGGTGGGAGCAAAGGATGTTGGGTTTGGTAAGGGGTGGAGTGCCATGGAAGGGGTGTGAGACAGGTGGCAGGGACAGAGTGCAGACACACCCAGCCCTGAGACATCAGACAAGGTCATTTGTTCCAAACAATTGGTTTATTGGTCATTAAGAAAGTCTCTCTGGTACTTCCCCCTCTGTACCCCTTTTCTTAACCATGATTCCCCTCTCCCTTGCCCCTTTCCACTCTCAGTCGACAACAGAGAGCCACATCAGAATCAGGTTTATCATCATTCATATATGTCATGAAATTTGTTTTTTTTTTGCGGCAGCAGTAGAGTGCAATACATAAAATTACTACAGTACTGTGCAAAAGTCTTAGTCACCAGAGCTGTATATATGTGCCCAAGACTTTTGCACCGTACTGTAAAATGTGACAGCAACACTGAAGGATTATTGTGAACTGGGACACATGAGAAAATGCACATGAACAAATAACATAATGATCTTCTTCCTCCTCCTGCTCCTATTTGAAGCACCTTCAATGACTCCAAAAGACTGATGTTGGGGAAATACTGAAAGGCTTTTATTCGCTGTACAATACTACCTCCATGGTGAGTGTCTGCCCCCGGACTGAGGGGGAGGGGCAAGGTTGAATCACCTTTATTCAGGGGTCTGTGGGAGGAGCCACAGGGGCAGTCAGCGGAGGGGCATGTCCAGAGAGTTAACCCAGTTACAACATATATATGGTTTACCACACTATTGTCTACTGTCTTTGTAGTATTTAATCTGGAAAATTATGATTGGCTAGTACCTTGTGTGATTCATTTCCAGTGAATTTCAGTGGCTTGTAGTCACATGTTGACTGTACTCATTGTTTTTTGTTTTAACTGGCTTTATCACCCACTTTCAGGTCAGCTGTGGTTTAATTTGATCCAATTTCTCTGAGCTAATCAAGGATTCCATTTTGCTTATGTTTAACTCGCAGCTGTTGCTCTGCTGCCCAACTTTTAAACAACACAAATAATTCAAAGAGAACACAATTCCTCTCGATCATTTTCTTCTGAAATGAAACATTAACTCAGATTTGGTGAGTAATATGTGACTGAGCAATGTGCTGGCAAAATATCTTCAAGTGCCTATGCAACTTCTTGTTGGTGCTGCAGAGAGGAATGCAGTGTGTTTCAGCTCAACAAAACACCTAACTTGATAGTGATTGGACATCTTTGCAAAAGTCTATTTTTGTGACAGTTTTCACATACAATGCATTCACAAGCAAATAATGGAAGCATTCCAGGCCTAAGGAAATAGTTTTAGGCAATTGTCTTGGCCTTACAAAGTTATGTTATAACCTATGCTAAGCACTGAAGTATAATGACCCAGAAATTTATTTGCTTTAAAAGGTGAAAGTTAAGATGTCATGCAAATGCTAGTTTATAAAGACACCAAATAATACCATTTTCATTCATGGTTCTCATATGTTGTAACTGTGAGCAAAGTCACCGAAGAGACACTGAAGCTAGTGGATAGAAAGGTGTTTATTCTACAAAAATGAGCAACAGGAATCATACTGAGACACAATCAGTAAGAAATCTGCAGGTACTGGAAAACCAGGTAACACATAACAAAATGCTGGAGGAATTCAGTAGGCCAGGCAGCATCTATGGAAATAGTACAGTCGATGTTTTGGGCAGAGACCCTTCAGAAAGATAGTCCTACTGAAAGGTTTCAGCCTGAAACGTTGACTGTATTCTTCTTTATGGATGTAGTTGGCCTATTGAGTTCCTCCAGCATTTTTTTCTGTGATAATTATATTGAAAGGATTATATCATATTGAGAAGAGGCCTGTTTGACCCAATATTCCATAACATTCTATATGGAAAAGGATCAAAGGTAACAGCTGGACAATTCTATAGTTATAATGTATCTGCAAGCATCCTCTCAATTACACAGTTTTCAAACACCTCCTTCTTCGCACACACTCTTCAGACACCAAAGTGAATGTTCATTGGCATTGTCTGGTTTGCCATCAACTCCAGGGATTCTATTGCTCTGGGATGTGTCTTAAATTCCATTTTGCAATCCACATTCAAATCTGAAGAATGGCTGCTGTTGAACTTAATATTTGCTGCAGTATACACCCTAACTGTATGTGCAGTATTTCAATGCAGAAGCTAGCAACTAGCTTTGCAGCTGCAACCGGAGCTCCTGCCATTAGAAATATTTGTATATAATTCATACAGAATTCCGACAACTTGTAAAAATGTATTGTGATGCTAGAAACAGCAGGCATCAAGGCAGTAGTGGGGGCTGATTGAACTTGTGGGTTCAGTGATAGGGGATTCCAGTGGAGGGGATCTACCTGAGAGAGTAATTGTGCTGAGGGATCTGGAGATTGTCCAGACAAAAGTCAACTCTATCTGACAGGATAAAACATGGGAACTCACCTCCAGAAACAATATGGGAGGTGAGTCCACAAAGTCATCATAATCTGAAGATCTCAGCTGAAAACCACAGAAAATTAATGGGGTTCTGTAGTGAAAATATTCATGTATTGCCTCGGCACTACATGACAAGATGATACAAAGATAGGTGGAGGTAAAGGTAGTGGTCAGGAAACAGGGAGTCTGAAGAAAGACTTAGACAGATTAGGAAAATGGGCTGATGGAATGCAGAGGAGTGAAGTGTGTGGTCATGCACTTTGATAGAAAGGATAAAGGCATAGAATATTTTCAAAATGGGGAGGAAATTCAGATATCAGAGGTGCAAAGGGACTTGGGAGTCCTTATACAGGAACCCCTAAAGGAAACTTACAGATTGAGTCAGTAGTGAGGAAGGCAGATGCGATGTCAGCATTCATTTGAGAAGACTAGAATATAAAAGCAAGGATGTAATGCTGAGGCTTACTAAGGCATTTGTCAGATCGCACATGGAGTATTGCGAGCAGTTTTGGGCCCCTTATCTAAGAAATGATGTGCTGGCATTGTAGAGGGTCCAGGAGAATGATCCCAGGAATGAAAGGTTAACATATGAGGGACATTTTGCTGGTTCTTGGCCTGTACTCGCCTGAGTATCTCATTGCAGCCTATCGCTTGTGGAAGGGTCTAGAAAGAGTGGCAATTGAGAAGATGTAGGGGAGTCTAGGACCAGAGGGCACAGCTTCCGATTACAATTTTTTTAGAACAGAGATGAGGAGCAATTTCTTTAACAGAGAGTGGTGAATCTGTGAACTTCACTGTCATAGCCAACTGTGGAGGCAATTCCTCCGTCTCCGCCGCATCTGCTCTCAGGATGAGACTTTTCATTCTAGGATGAGGGAGATGTCTTCCTTTTTTAAAGAAAGGGGCTTCCCTTCCTCCACTATCAACTCTGCTCTTAAATGCATCTCCCCCATTTCACGTACATCTGCTCTCACTCCATCCTCCCGCCACCCCACTAGGAATAGGGTTCCCCTGGTCCTCACCTACCACCCCACCAGCCTCCGGGTCCAACATATTATTCTCCGTAACTTCCGCCACCTCCAGCGGGATCCCACCACTAGGCACATCTTTCCCTCCCCCCCCCGCATTCCGCAGGGATCGCTCCCTACACGACTCCCTTGTCCATTCGTCCCCCCCATCCCTCCCCACTGATCTCCCTCCTGGCACTTACCCTTGTAAGCAGAACAAGTGCTACACATGCCCTTACACTTCCTCCCTTACCACCATTCAGGGCCCCAAACAGTCCTTCCAGGTGAGGCAACACTTCACCTGTGAGTTGACTGGGGTGATATACTGTGTCCGGTGCTCCCGATGTGGCCTTTTATATATTGGCGAGACCCGACGCAGACTGGGAGATCGCTTTGCTGAACATCTACGCTCTGTCCGCCAGAGAAAGCAGGATCTCCCAGTGGCCACACATTTTAATTCCACATCCCATTCCCATTCTGACATGTCTATCCACGGCCTCCTCTACTGTAAAGATGAAGCCACACTCAGGTTGGAGGAACAACACCTTGTATTCCGTCTGGGTAGCCTCCAACCTGATGGCATGAACATCGACTTCTCTAACTTCCGCTAGGCCCCACCTCCCCCTCGTACCCCATCTGTTACTTATTTTGATGCACACATTCTTTCTCTCACTCTCCTTTTTCTCCCTCTGTCCCTCTGAATATACCTCTTGCCCATCCTCTGGGTCACCCCCCCCCTTGTCTTTCTTCCCGGACCTCCTGTCCCATGATCCTCTCGTATCTCCTTTTGCCTATCACCTGTCCAGTTCTTGGATCTATCCCTCCCCCTCCTGTCTTCTCCTATCATTTTGGATCTCCCCCTCCCCCTCCAACTTTCAAATCCCTTACTCACTCTTCCTTCAGTTAGTCCTGGTGAAGGGTCTCGGCCTGAAACGTCGACTGCACCTCTTCCTACAGATGCTGCTTGGCCTGCTGCGTTCACCAGCAACTTTGATGTGTGTTGCTTGAATTTCCAGCATCTGCAGAGTTCCTGTTGTTTGTGGAGGCTAAGACATTGGTATACTTAAAGTGAGGGCTGATCGGCTTCTGATTAATCAGGGCATCAAAGGTTACGGGCAGAAGGCAGGAACATGGGGTTAAGAAGGATAATAAATTGACCATGATGGAATGGTAGCATAGATAAGATGGGCTGAATGGCCCTATTCTGCTCCTATGTCTTATGGTCTAATGAGCATAGAGAAATCCATCGTACAAACTTGTAAAAGTCACATGAAGCTTTACTTAACTCTGGATGTGAACATCCCTCTGGACTAGCTACTTAAAGTACTTCAGCAATACCTCAGCAGATTGCTCAGACGTGCAGTTTGAGGCAATTGTGGGCATGTATGACACTGAGTCATAGGGTCTTCATCAGCAGAGACGTCTCCTAGATCAAATAATTGTTACTCGATGCATGAATGTATAAGGAAATACTCAGTTCATTACTGAAAAACAGGAAATTATTTGAAGCTAGACAGTAGCATAACATTTGGAGAGGAAAAAATCCATGTCATGGTATCACATATCTTATCCAATTGATTTGCTTTCAGTAGTGTAAAATTAGGATAAGAGATCCAAAGATCAGAGTCAATATTCCATGAGTCACGTTAGTTCACTCCTATCATAATGGCTTCTTCTGTTGGAAGGGCCCTCAGAACAATTGAGAAACCACCTTAAACACAAGTATGACATCTCTTCCCCAATGACTGTCTTTGAGTGCAAGTACCACAGGTGCAAGCACTTGATTCAGAATGGTGACTGCTTCATTAGATTTATGTTAAATGATCCCATGTAGATATTGAAGTTTTCTTTAATCTAATTACTAATTATGCCCCTGTGTGTTAGTTACTCTAATTGAAATGTTAGGTTGTGGATTTAACACTGGTAACAGATTGAGTAAGCAGGTTGACTGCAAGGCTTTTTTGATATCCCAAGTACTTAACATTTGTAATGCTGGTTAATGGAAAAACATTTTGCCATGATGAACTTAACCTGTCTGAAGGTAAGTAGCTGGTGCAATCCAACCGAGGTGGCACAAATGTAAGGTTGTCATTTCAGGCAGTATTCACTGAGATGGCCACAGTGGAATGAGATAACACTGACGCAAGTAATCCACACAGTAGGAAATATTCTGTCATGTTTATAATTTCTCTCTATGTGTCAAACACAAAGGTTTCTAAGGCACTGTATTTTGCTCCAAGGTTGTAAGAATACAAGTACTTTGTAATTTCAAGGAGTTCTATCAGAGCTCATGCTGGAATGGTCAGTTTTTTTTTAAAAAAGGAGCTAAAAAGTCTTTGAAATATCTCCATAATTTTAAATAGTTATTGTAATGTTAAAAGTCAAGGAGAGATCTGGAAGCAGAAATATTTGTTCCTGACAGCACAAACTTGTACTGTCTCGCACCACTGATGGCCTCATGAAGGTTTTCAGTTTGAAACGTCAACTGTTTATTCCCCTACTGAGTTCCTCCAGCATTTGGTGTGCGTCACTCTGGCTTTCCAGCATCTGTAGAATCTGTTGTGCTCATGACTGTGAACCTGACCTTAAATGCCGGTGAATTCCAGCATTGGTTCAAGCCTACAGTTTAGGCTGCATATTTCAGTGATGACAATCTTGTTAAACCTCAGTCTCTGAAGACACTGAACTGTCCTATTAAACTGTACAGCTGCACAGCAAATAATATTGTGGAAATCCACATACTCCTTGAATGACCAGTGCTTAAGGCATTTTGGAATAATGTGACTGAGTTTAACTAAGAGAGGCTGTAAATTAGCATTGCATGAAGACTGGTGGCATTAGATGCATATCCAGCACTGGAAATTGTCATTATTGAGTTTCACTCCAGAAAAAATATAATCAATTCTTGATCAAATAATGCTGGGAAAAGATAGTACAATGTGACTGTGTAACCTTATCTGAACCTATCCATTTACTTTTTATGCACGGAAAGACCAAAGTTCTAGAAAGAATGGATTTTAAATCAGTTATTAAAGAAAAAAAATTCAAAGCCTTTGACTAAAATAATTACTGGAAGTAAACAATTTCTACATATAACTTCTCATTAGATATTTACTTAATGGCTTTCGATCTTCACGTTCCTCAGCTGTACTTGTTTTGCAGAATATAATTTGTCAAAGCACTTTTATAAGTATGTTCAATATGAAGAGAACACCATGAATCAACTACATGTAGCCAGATTAATTGATGCTTCCTTACTATTCATGGTAAAGAAACTAATTCTTTAAACGGTTTGACTTTCTCAAATCTGTTTCAGTGTCACACCATATTTGGCAAAAGGCTTCATATTATGGAACAATTGATCTTTATAAATCAATGGTGTTACAACAGGAATTGCCTGTCCCTCTTGGAGAAATGTGGAATGTTCTCTGTTTAGTTCCTTTAAAACTGCATCAATTCGCTTTGGTACACTGTAGTGCAGTTTTGTAAGATAGTCAACTTTTAGATTGTTCCAAACATCTTGGAAAACTTGCCACAGTTCTTCTGCAGACTTTGGCTGTTTTGCTTGCTCCTGTCTCTCCAGGTAATTCCAGACTGCCTTGATGATGTTGAGATCAGGGTTCTGTGGAGGCCATGTTATCTGTTGCAGAACTCCTTGTTCTTCTTTTCACTGCAGATAGTTCTTTATGACCTTGGTTACGTGGTTGGGGTCATTGTTTGCTGCAGAATGAAGTTAGGTCCGATCAGAAGCATTGAGGATTCCTTTAATTCTGACCAGATCACTAACCCCATTCGCAGAAACACAGGCCCAAACCTACAGGGAACCTCCGCCATGCTTCACTATTGGCTGCAGACACTCATCCATGTAGCACTCTCCAATTCTTCTACAGACAAACTGCTTCCTGTTTGAGCTAAAATGTCAAATTTTTGACTGGTCAGTCCAGAGCACTTGCTGCCATTGTTCAGCAACCCTGTCCTTGAGTTTCTCTGCATAGATGAGTCTCCTGGCTTTGTTTCCACTTTGGAGGAATGGCTTTTTGGCAGCAACTCTTCCATGAAGACCACTTCTACCAAGATTTCCTTGGACAGTAGAGGGGCGTACTTAGGTTCCAGTGGTTTGTGTGAGTTCAGAGCTGACAGCAGTGTTGGATTTCTGATTTAGAAGTGATGTCAGTTTGATGTATCTCTCATCAGCTGCACTTAATTTTCATGGCCAACCACTGCTTTCTGGGTCTCAACCTTGCCTGTCTCTTTGTGCTTCTTCAGAAGAGCTTGGAAAGTCATCTCGAAACTCCTGTCTGCCACAAAATTTCGGCTTGGTAGAGACCTTGCTGATGTGGGATGGCTACCTTGTGTCTTGTTGCCGTGCTCACTCTTGCCATTGTGTGTGGTAATCGGTTTAATTCATTCAATTTATTAAGTCATTGATCATTTTTAGCATGCATTTGTTTTCTTTGTTTAATCATGCACTGGGCCAGATACACCTATAAAATAATCAAATTTTTATTTGAAAAGTGGTCTCTTGCTTAATATGTTACTTTCTGTAACAAAATACAAACATTTTTCTGTAACATTTAATTTTTTTGGAAAATGAATGTTTGGAAATCTAAAATTTGCTCTTTCCTACTGGCATACTAATATAGAAGACAAAAAATGAGTATTTTAAACAAAATTTGTGGTAACTTCTACTTTGAAAAAGGCAAACTCGACAACTTCATGCCAAAGAAACAACTTTATCTCGAACTTCAAAACCGTTAAGTATATACAGAGGCTTCCACAGCCCGCACGGCATGGCATGCACACCATAGACAAAGCACACCAGAAGTAAAAAAGAACAGAAGTAGAACCCCCCCATTATCCTAATTAGTATCAACTTACTTTTAATAATGTTCACATTACAACACTTCTCCTCCTTTAAAATCCAACATCCCCAAATGTAAAAAACTAGGAAATAAAAGCAGTGATATTATTAACTTGTGTACCCCTGAAAACTTATACTGGTATCTCAGCAACAGTTTATCAGTACAAAACATCTGGAAAATGTGACAGATTCAACATTCAATCTAACAACAACAAAAAAAAACTGTCCCATCAAAGATTCAGTCTGTCAGGAGGTTTACAAGTGTACTGTGATCTGCGCACTACCCCCGGTGACCCAGCTGGTGATGGTGTTTTGGGTGGGTCTGGTGTTGGGGGCATGAGAGGGGTCTGTGTGCCTGTGTGAGAATGTCCATCCTCCTCAGGGGACCCCGACCCCTCTGCCAGCATCTCGCCCTCCGGCAAAGTCACTGGTGGAAATGCTTCCACCATAGTCTGTCTCACAAATGGAAACTCCATGGAACTGTCAGCCTCTGAGTTGGTATCATGACGCAGGCACACATGGTCCTGATGTCTGCGGAAAACGCGCCCATCAGTCAGCTTAACAACATAGGAGATGGGACCACTCTGCTTAAGAATAACCCCAGGCAGCCATTGCTGATTGTTTCTCACACAGACACTGTCATCCGGTTTTAACTGTCTCTCTCACACATGTTGATCATGTCCCTCCTTCTGCTTTTACTGCTTTCTCTCCACTTCCGTCTTCATGTCCGGGTGTAGCAGGTCCAATATTGACCTGGGCCTACGCCCCATCAGCATCTCTGCTGGAGTGCAGGCAGTCATAGTCTGTGGCGTGAGGCGGTATTTAAACAGGAAACGTGAAAGCCGCATGCTAAGAGAGTCCCCTGTCATCCACTTCAGGCCTTCCTTCACTGTTTGAACAGCCCAGTCAGCCAAACCATTGGAGGCTGGGTGGAAAGGGTCCGTCCGAATGTGATGAATGCCATTCTGCTGCATGAACTCACTGAACAGTTCACTGGTGAACGTCAGGCCATTATCAGTGACCAGAGTGTTAGGCAACCCCTGGACTGCAAACACTTGCTTGAGTTTGTCTATGGTCGAGGGGGCTGTGATGTTGTTCATGATGTGAGCTTCGATCCATTTAGAATGTGCATCTACCATTACAAAAAACATCTGCCCCATAAAAGGGCCAGCAAAGTCCAAATGTAGCCTTGACCAGGGGTGGTCTGGTCACTCCCATGGATGCAAAGGAGCTGGTGATGGCATATTCTGATTAGTCTGACATTGCGTGCATGATTTTACCTTGTTCTCCAGATCCTGATCCATTCTTGGCCACCAAACATAGGACCTTGAAAGGCTTTTCATTCGAGACACTCCTGGGTGAGTCTCATGAATCTCCTCCACCCGCTTTTCCTGTTTACCAGTCTCCCTCCTGACTTGGTGCACTGCCGCCGACTGCGACCCCCCATGTCCTTTCTGGATATCCTTGAAATTATTAGCAGCCATCTCCATGCCTTGGGCAATCTCTAAGGCTTTCCTGAATGTCAGCGGTGGGGTTTCCCCTAACAGGCAGCATTGTATGCCGCCATTATTAATGCCGCATACCAATCTGTCATGGAGCATGTCTTCCAACACCAGTCTGAAATCACAATACTCCGACAGCTGCCGAAGCTCGGCCACGAAATTGGCCACAGACTGACCTGGCTTCTTGAAACGGCTGTGAAACTTACACCGTTGGACTATCACAGAAGGTTTCAGATTGTAGTGGTTCCCCACGAGCTTCACCAGTTCATCATATGGAATGTCCTCTGGTTTCCACAGTGCCGCTAAATTCCTTATTAGCTTGTAAGTCTTTGCCCCACACACACTCAAGAGAATAGAGCACTTCTTAGCCTCCTCAGTAATTCCATTAGCACAGAAAAAGTCTCCCAACCTTTCCTCATACTCCGGCCAGTTCTCATTTCCTTCCAGAAATTCACCGATAGTTCCAAATGTCCCCATCTGAAACGCGAAGCTCCCGTTTGAAAAACGTGCCGATATGTTCGCAAAACCAGTTCACCTCGTCACCAAAAATATGTAGTAACTTCTACTTTGAAAAAAGCACACTTGACAAGTTCATGCCCAAGAAACAACTTTATCTCGAACTTCAAAACCGTAATGTATATACAGAGGCTTTCACAACCTGTACGGCTTGGCAGGCACACCATATACAAAACACACAGGAAGTAAAAAAGAATGGAAGTAGAACCCCCCATTATCCTAATTAGTATTAACTTACTTTTAATGATGCTCACATTACAACAAAATTTATATAAAAGTTCTAGAGTGACTAAGAGTTTTGCACAGTACTGTAACAAATCTCAAACCCACTATGAATTAGAGCTGCTGGCATTCCTCCTTTGAGCTTGCAGTGATGTGTTGGGCCCAGGATAGATCCATCAAGATGTTGAAGCTGCTCCCCCTTTTGACACTAACATCTTGGTGAGCACTGATGTGTGCTCTCCCAACTTTTCTTTCTGGAAGTTCACATCAATTCGTTGGTCTTGCGGACACCGAACGCAGGGTTGTTGCTGTGACACCTCTCAACCATCCAATTTAGGCCATCAAGTTTATGCCATTGCTCAGCCCCGCTTCTCCAGCTACTTCTCTGCAAACTGGTTTCAAGTATCTTTCCAGTCCTCTTGACTTTCCTACCCCACCTACAACAGGGGCAATTTAAAGCCGCCAGTTAGCTATCAACACCTCTTTGGCATGTGCTGGAAGGCTGTGCATACAGGGAAATCCATGCAGTTACGGAGAGAACGTATAAACTCCACAGGGGGCACGTAGGGTTGGGATAGGGACTGGGTAGCTGAGCTGTGAGGCAACAGCAGGCGTTACTGTAGCACAATGCTCCAGTTTTCCCTTACTTCCCACCATTTTCCACAAATATCCTCTACTGTCACTCTAATCATAGAATTAGAATTCTCCTTCCCTTTCTCCTATGGTCTACTCTTCTCTCCTATAAGATTCCTTTCCCTCCAGCCCTTTACCTTTCCCACTTACCTGGCTTCACCTATCACCGTCCAGCTAGCCTCCTTCCCCTCCCCCCACCTTGTTATTCTGGTGTCGTCCCCCTTCCTTTTCAGTCCCAAAGAAGGGTCTAGGTTGTTTATTAATTTTCATCGATGCTGTCTGACCTTCTGAGTTCCTCCAGCATTTGGTGCATGTTGCTTCAGAATTCTCTAGACCTTCCTTTCCACCACAAACTATCCCCCATTCACAAATCAGCCACCTTGATTTCTGAAATCACCTGACACATTTCTTCATTCCCATGGATTCCCTGTTTCCACTGGGATACTTTAAATCAATTTTTCATTCTATCAATAACCTTGTCTTTCCTGTACAACAATAGGGCATCCAATTACCTCCTCTCCACCATGCAGGGCTGAAGCATTCTTTCCTTGTGAAGCAATAACTTTAGTTGTACCTCCATTAATTCAGTGTTCAATGTTGATCATTTGGTCTCATCTGCCAAAGGAAGATTTATTTAGTTGGTTATTGATTGATTGATTGAGATGCAGCGTGGATTAGGCCCTTTGAGCTGTGCCAACCAGCAATCCCCAATCTAATCCTGGCCTAAGCATGGGACAATTTACAATGACCAATTAACTGACCAACCAGTACGCCTTTCGACTGTGGGAGGAAATCCAAGCAGCTGGGGAAACCCATGTGGTCATGGGGAGAACGTAAAACTCCTTACAGATAGCTGTGGGAATTGAACCTAGGTCTATGTCTCTCTCCCTCCCTCTCCCTCTCTCCCCCTATCCCTCCTCCCTCTCCCTCTCTCTTTCTCTCCCCCTCTTCCCCTCTCTCTCTTTTGCTTTTTTAATCCCTCTTACCAGCTAACATAGCATGGATATTTCCTTTGGTTCTTTCCTTCACTTCCTTTTTCACTGCATTTCAAATATTGTGTCATTTCAAACACTAACTTAAAACTTTTAATTTTCTCTGACTGTGTGTTTCCTGGCTGTTGTGTTTCTCCAGGATGTCTGCCTTTATTTCACATTTCCAACATTCCTAGCATTCTGCTTTTGCACTTGAACTTCAGACATCTCAAGTCAGATAGTATCATAAGATTACAAAACAAATGTATTCTTCCCAGTGGGCTAGTATTTAAGTACTTTAGTTAGTATAGCGTTAAGTCAAAGTGACCATAAAAATTCTATTTTGATCTCTCGTTTAAAAGATTTCTTGTTTGGGGTAAGCCTGCAGTGAACATTCTGTAACTTAACTCAGTTTCTCTAAATTAACAAATGAAAAAGTGAACAGGTATTACCGATTCTGATCACAATCCTGTATGTTGTTGGAACAACAAGCTTGTGACTAGACTCAACCTCAGCTTTGGAATTTTCCAGGCACCAACAATTTGTCAGGCTTTATTGGGCCTACAAATGAAGCATGTGAACATATTGATGTAATTTTAAAAAAATCATTCACATGTACCTGTGAAACTATATTCATCCTTCTTATTTCCTTAGAAAGTAAAGTCAAGAAAGGAACTGGAATGTTTTGTTTTCATTGACAATTCTGGAAATTTCCACTGCATCACCACTCTACATGTGGCACAAATGTTGTTATGGAATGTTTAACTGGATTAACATGATTTATTTGTTAGTTAATATTCTAGATGCCAGTAAGTTTGAAAACGTCCTTCGGTATATCCAGGCAACCTTGAGCAATATTCCTTGCCTGAGTGCGCCCATGGCTACCCCTTGAGTCTAGAGAAAGTGGGGGCAGCCAAAGGTAAAATTATTGAGGGTTCTGCCAGACAGAGGAGGGTGGTGGTGGAGGGGAACTGGTTAGTTCTTTTATTGAGAAAGAAGCAAAGAGACTTAAGGCCCTCTTGATAGGGATAGAAGTGTATAGGGACTGGACATCCATGGCAAAAATGAGGCAGTCAGGGCCATCAGTATCAGAGCAAGGAGTTCTATCAGTGTAACGTTCCACAATTGTTGCAGAGCATCGAGCAGATCATACGTACTTCAGCCTCAATAAACCTATGCTGATTATTGAGTGCAGAGGCAGGATGGTGTTGAAGCTCCACAAATCTAGCAGGAGATATTACATCATTTCCTTTTTGGATGGTAATAGAAAGTGATGAGTTGAGCTGCTTGCCTGTAGGATATCAAACCTCTTCCAGTCATACTTTTGTTCATTTATTGAAGTTTTAGTGATGGGTACTATTGGAGGTCAGACCCCTCTACCTATCCTTTATGCATGGATTGTAAATGAAAGGATTAAGTGAAAAAGAATTATTGAAAGCTGATGGTGTGGTCAGGATGGCTTTGCACAGCAATGTAAAGATGCAAATGTTGTTATTATACTTCTGATGCTTCATCCATTGTCCCCTACCATTTTGCTGTGAAACGGCCAATTGTTTTGCATTATCCTACAGCTAACTCTACCACATCTCCTCCTGCCCTGTTTCCTGTGAGGACTTTTCTTCAAAGTGTACTGAGACCAGAATCTGTGACTATTTGATGTAGGTAGAGTCTTGATAAGCTAGACAATGAAAGACCACCGTGTTTGCAATATGTGGCACTCAAGTTAAAATTAGATCAGCTGTGATCCTACTGAAAGACTGAACAGCCTTGAGCGTCTGAGTGGCCTACTCCCACTCTTAAATCACGTAAAAATGTAGTGCTGACAATCAATTTCTATGCAACATTTTTGAAGTAGGAAAAGTAGTAAACTATTATCTGCAAAAATAAAACAATATCTTCGTGCTTATAATATTGAACAATAACTTAAGCAGAAGAATAGCAGATTCAGAATGATGAACAGATAGAACAAATCCCATAGCAGTACAATCACTACAGGTTTACTTGTAAATTGTAAACATCCAGAAAGCATTCGAAGTGAGTTAGAGAGCACAGCTTTCTACAGTACATACTGATGGCAGTCAGCTGAGACTGGCATACGGTTCTGGACTTAGAATTAACTCACGGTTCCTGTCACAATTGGATTTAACCCTCTGTTCCTGTCATAATTGCTTTTTGGGAAAGATATGGGAAGCTGAAAGAGGTTCCAATTTTGTCTGGCTGTCTGACTGAAATGATGTTTGTCATATCATCTAGCTGCAGTAGGCTTTTAGCTGGAATGTGACAAAAGAGCTTTAAGGGGTAAGGACTGCTGTATGGACATCTTGTCTGTGTTGGATTATGAAAGCAAGCTAATCACAAAAAAAATTCTGCTGATGTTTTAAGAATGCTTTTGAAAATCAGGCATTTTTCTACAGTGATCAAAACACTTCAAGAAGATCATGAGATATATCAGATGATATCATTTCATCATGGTTGACAATAATATTACCAAATTGTATAATCTTAGATCCACCATACTATGAATGATGTGTTTATAACTACTCTAACTGAAGTGGTCTATCACATAGCTCTAACTTTTTAAAGGTTAAAAAGAAAAACAGTATCTGAAGTGATGAAAGTAATTGGAACATTCACAGAACTGTAACTGTGGAATATTTAGTTTCCTAATTTATCCCATGAGTCAGAAAACCCTGCAACTCCATGATCAACAGTCATCGCTTAAAAAATTCCCAAAGACACATACAAGCTGCATGGGCTATCATATTAGGATTACCTAAAGAGTTATATAGTACCTACTATGCACATAGGTATCTATTTTTTCCACTTCTATTGATATTGTCTGCACTACAATGGGGACAGTCTCTCATCTCTAAAGCCCCTTCCTGTCAATGTATGTTAGAAAAATGGCAAAGTACGTTCTAATCTGTGCATTCAACGGATGAAGACACAGAAAATGCCACTCTCAGATTTAATTGACACATGCAGCTCTCCAACCACCAGTTTATAGGAAATCGACAATCTGCCTACCAGTAATCTAGTGTTATTTTCACATGTTATATTAACTCTGTGCAACCACCACAGTCAAATCGGTGTCATTTATCTTCTGTGAAGTTATTTCCAGCTGTATCCTGTTTATAAACATGAGAAAGTCTACAAATGTTGGAAATCCAAAACAACACACTCAAAATGCTGGAGGAACTCATCAGGCCAGGCAGCCTCTGTGGAAATAAATAAACAGTTGATGTTCCGGGCTGACCTCCTTCTTCAGGACTGGAAAGAAAGGGGGAAAATGCCAGGAGGATAGTTAGAAGGTGGTAGGTGAAGCCAGTGGGTAGGAAAGGTAAAGGGTTTCAGAAGAAGGAATCTTATAGGAGAGGAGAGTGGACCTTCGGAGAAAGGGGGAGAGAGGGGACCCGGGGAAGGGGGTGATGGGCGGGTGAGAAGAGGTAAGAGGCCAGAGTGGAGAATAAAAGAAAAGGGGAGGGGGAGAGAAAAATGTTTTAACTGTATGGAGAAATAGATATTCATGCCATCAGGTCGGAGGCTACCCAGATAGAATATATTGTTCCTCCACCCTGAGGGTGCCCTCATCATGGCACAAAATGAGGCCATGGACTGACATGTCGGAACAGGAAGGTGAATTGGAATTAAAATGTTTGGCTACCAGGAAGTCCTGCATTTTGACAAATGGAGCGATGGTGCTCGACAAAGCTATCCCCCAATTTATAACAAGTCTCACCAATGTAGTGGAGGCCACATCAGGAGCACTGGACACAACAGACGACCCCAGCAGATTCGCACGTGAAGTGTTGCCTCACCTGGAAGGTCTGTTTGGGGTCCTGAATCGAGGGGAGGGAGGAGGTGTTTGGGAAGGTGTAGCATGTAGGCTGCTTGCAGGGATTAGTGGGAAGGGACCAATGGACAAGAGAATCACTGAGGGAGAAATCCTTGCGGAAAGCCAAGAGAGGGGGAATGCTGTTTAGCGGAAGGATCCTGCTGGAGTTGGCAGAAGTTGGAAAGGATAAGGCAGACATCCCACTCTGCAAAAACTCATTTCAGGGAGGTAGCACCATCAATTTGCGGGAGACTCCCGGAACTTCCGGGAGAGGTGGGATGTCTGCAACAGAGTAGCTCCTTAGCAGCTAGCCAGCTAGTTCAAATAACGTTTGCTATGCTAATGAATGAATGACTCCTGTTGAACTCACCTCAACATGTCTTTTACAGTCTTAACCGACCTTGGGCAATAGAAAAGTCACTGTTGCAAACAGTGCAGCGAGCAACATTGTCATTATTTTTGACCCCTATTAGGAAGGGGTACACTTTAGTGTAGTCTGGGGTGACATATGTTTTATATTTTCTTTTTTTGGAACACTCTGCCATGGTGCGCTCGATCTCTCTCTCTCTCCCCTTCTCCCCTACATCTCATGGTCACTCTTTCTCAAAAAAATTGCTTTCCGGGATATTGTATATAATTTGCGGGCATCAGGGAGCCAATATTAATATGCAGGAGACTCCCGGAACTTCCAGGAGAGGTGGAATGTCTGGATAAGGTGTGTTGGATGCAGAGGAACTCTGTCACTGCTAAGATGGCGGGATGATGGGGTGAGTGTGGATGTTCGGGATATAGAGAAGGAACAGGTGAAGGCAGTATCAGTGGTGGAGGAAGCCCCGTTCTTTGAAGAAGGAGGGCATCTCTGATGTCTTGGAAGGGAAAGACACATCCTAGGAACAGATGTGGTGGAGGCGAAGGAATTGAGAAAAGGGAATTACATTTTTACAGCAGACGGGTGGGACGAGGTATAGTCAAAATAGCCGTGGGGATTGGTAGGTTTATAAAAGGTGCCAGTTGACAGTTTGTCTCCAGAGATGGAGACAGAGAGATTGAGAAAGGGGAGGGAGGTATTAGAAATAGACCGAGTGAATTTAAGGGCAGGGTGGACGTTGGAGGCAAAATTGATGAAATTGATAAGCTCAGCACCAATTCTGTCGTCAACCTAGTGGAGGAAGAGTTGGGAGTACTAACCGGGAAAGCTTTGAATATGGACTGTTCTACATATCCAACGAAGAGGCGGGCATAGCTGGGGTCATGTGGGAACCCATGAGTCTGGAGAAAGTGGGAGGAGCTGAAGGGAAAATGGTCGAGGGTGAGGACCAGTTCTGCCAGATGGAGGAAGGGAATTGGTTGGCTCTTTTATTGAGAAAGAACTGGAGAGCTTTGAAGAGTTCTTGATGGGGGATAGTAGTGAACTGGGACTGGGCATCCATGGTGAAAATGAGATAGTCATGGAATTGAAAGTTACTGAGGAGATTGGGAGCATGTTAAGTTTCAGGGATGTAGGTGGCAAGGACAAAATGCAGGGGAGTCAAGGTATGAGGACACAAGTTCAGTAGGGCAGGACCAGGCAGAGACAATATGCCTAACCAGACAGTCAGGTTTGTGGATCTTGGGTAGGAGTTAGAAGCAAGCAGTATCCTCTTCATGTCATCCACGAAGACGATCATTATGACATGGTCAATATGAAGATGCCTTTATTTTAGTTGATGTACATGACTAAAGTTAAAAAAGCAGACATATAGCAAGTTTTCTTGCAAATTCCTTCCTTTCCCGACACCTTTTCATTCTAACATCTTCCCCTTCCATTTCCAGTCCTGAAGAAGGGTCTTGGGCCAAAATATCGACTATTTTCTCATTTCCCAAGGTGCTGCCTGACCCACCATTTTGTGCCTGTTGCTCCAGGTTACCTGCTTCTACAAAATCTCTTGTGTTTATTATTTAGTAAATAATCCAAAACTATAAATACTCAAACAAATTCTGGATTATAATCTTGTACCAAGATGCAAAAATAGCTTTCATTTCAAAGGAGTGGTTATTAGATAAACTCTTAATGGCATCCCTATACTCACTGTTTGGAATTCATGGCTGCCTTTTAACAACCTAAGTACTAGGAGGGAAAAAATTACCAGAAGAAGAAATTGATGTTCATGCCATCAGGTTGGAGGCTACTTAGACGGAATATGAGATGTTGCTCATCCACCCTGAGGCTTGTCACAAGAGGAGGCCATTGACTGACATGTCAAAATGGCAATGGGGATAGTAATTAAAATGGTTGGCTGCTGGGAAATTCACTTTTGTTGAGTGGAGCAGAGGTGCTCAACAAAGTGGTCCCCCAGTTTATGTCGGGTCTCACCAATGTAGAGGAGGCCGCATCGGGAGTGCCAGATAGAGTCGATGACCCCAACAGATCCACAAGTGAAGTGTTGCTTCATCTGGAGGGGCTGGTTGGGACCCTGAATGGAGGGAGGTAAAGGAGAAGGCAAATGGGCAAGTGTAGCATTGACACTTGTCGGGATTATATGCCAGGAGGGTAGATTAGTGGGGATGTACAAATGGACAAGGGAATCACAGAGAGCGATTTCTGCAGAAAGCAGAGTGTTGGGGGGAGGTAAAGGTGTGTTTGGTTGTAGGATCCTTTGAAGATGGCGGATGTTGCAGAGAATGATGAGTTGGATGTGACGGCTCATGGTAGGGGAGGAAAAGAGGAATATTATCCCTGTTAAGGCGGCAGGAAGATAGCATGAGTGCAGATGTCTGGGAAATGGAGGAAATGTGGTTGAGGACAGAAGTATCTACTTTAGATACAGTATACAAACAACATTATCACATTTACACATCCGTATTACTGAAGGAATGGAATATTCCGCCATTTATGGTGGGAAAGGCACCATAAAGCCAACCAGAGTGTATCAGCTCGGTTTAGGATCCAGTTGATGCCACGTGACTGCCAGGAAAATGCAATGTGAAACAGCAGAATTCTCAACGCAATCATACACATACAGTTAAGTACAAATAATGAAGTTGAACTGAACTTTGGAGTCTATGTAGCGATGTGGAGGGATACCAGTGGGTTAATTATGAGAATATACTGGGGAAGACATTGAATTGCACAGAGTCAGCAGAATGACAAGGCAACTTTTGTGTGTGAGTGAATGCACATGTGCAAGGAGTGTGTTTACCGAGTGCTCCCCATCACAGACATACAGTGAAGTCTATCCATCAAAACCAATCAGTGAGGATTGTGCGATCCAGTCACCATGCTTCTGGTGCAAACATGGCCACAGTTCACTAACCCTAACCAGTACGTCTTTGGTACAGAGGAGGAAACCAAAGCACCCGGAAGAAACCTATGCGGTCATAGGGAGAAACATAGAAACTTAGAAGCATAGAAAATATACAGCACAATACAGGCCCTTCGGCTCACAAAGCTGTGCCGAACATGTCCCTACTTTAGAACTACTGAGGCTTTACCCATAGCCCTCTATTTTTCTAAGTTCCGTGTAGTCATCTAGGAGTCTCTTAAAACACCCTATTGTTTCCGCCTCCACCACCGCCACCCCATTCCACGCACTCACCACTCTCTGCGTAAAAATCTTACCCCTGACATCTCCTCTGTACCTACTTCTAAACGCCTTAAAACTATGCCCTCTTGTGTTAGCTATTTCAGCCCTGGGAAAAAGCCTCTGACTATCCACACGGTCAATGCCTCTCATTATCTTCTACACCTCTGTCAGGTCACCTCTCATCCTCCGTCACTCCAAGGAGAAAAAGGACGAGTTCACTCAACCTATTCTCATAAGGCATGCTCCCGGTTCCAGGCAACATCCTTGTAAATCTCTTCTGCACCCTTTCTATGGTTTCCACGTCCTTCCTGTAGTGAGATGACCAGAATTGAGCACAATACTCCAAGTGGGGTCTGGCCAGGGTCTTATGTAGCTACAACATTACCTCTCGGCTCTTAAATTCAATCTCACGATTGATGAAGGCCAATACACCGTATGCTTTCTTAACCACAGAGTCAACCTACGCAGCTGCTTTGAGTGTCCCATGGACTTGGACCCCAAGATCTCTCTGATCCTCCACACTGCCAAGGGTCTTACCATTAATGTTATATTCTGCCATCATATTTGACTTACCAAAATGAACCACCTCATGCTTATCTGGGTTGAACTCCATCTGCCACTTCTCAGCCCAGTTTTGCATTCTATCAATGTCCCGTTGTAACCTCTCACTGGCCTATAATTTCATGGGCTATCCCTACTCCCTTTCTTGAATAAGGGAACAACAGCCGCTACCCTCCAGTCCTCTGGAACCTCTCCCGTCCCGAGGGAACATGTGATGATGCAAAGATCATTGCCAGAGGCTCAGCAATCTCCTCCCTCGCTTCCCACAGTAGCCTGGGTTACATCTCGTCCGGTTCCAGTGACTTATCCAACTTGATGCTTTCCAAAAGCTCCTGCGCATCCTCTTTCTTAATATCTACATTCTCAAGCTTTTCAGTCCACTGCAAGTCATCCCTACAATCACCAAGATCCTTTTCCGTAGTGAATACTGAAGCAAAGAATTCATTAAGTACCTCTGCTATCTGCTCTGGTTCCATACACACTTTTCCACTGTCACACTTGATTGGTCCTATTCTCTCACGTCCTTTCCTCTTTCTCTTCACATACTTGTAGAATGCCTTGGGGTTTTCCTTAATCCTGTCCGCCAAGGCCTTCTCATGACCCCTTCTGGCTCTCCTAATTTCATTCTTAAGCTCCTTCCTGCTAGCCTTATAATCTTCTAGATTCCTATCATTACCTAGTTTTTTGAACCTTTCATAAGCTGTTCTTTTCTTCTTGACGAGATTTTCAACAGCCTTTGTACACCACAGATCTTGTACCCTACCACCCTTTCCATGTCTCATTGGAACCTACCTACTCGGAACCCCACGCAAATATCCCCTGAACATTTGCCACATTTCTTCCATATGTTTCCCTGAGAACATCTCTTTCCAATTTATACTTCCAAGTTCCTGCCTGATAGCCTCATATTTCCCCTTACTCCAGTTAAACATTTCCCTAACTTACCTGTTCCTATCCCTCTCCAATGGTATGGTAAAGGAGATAGAATTGTGATTACTATCTCCAAAATGCTCTCCCACTGTGAGGCCTGACACCTGATCAGGTTCATTTCCCAATACCAGATCAAGTACAGCTTCTCCTCTTGTAGGCTTATCTACATATTGTGTCAAGAAACCTTCCTGAACACACCTAACAAACTCTACCCCATCTAAACCCCTCACTCTAGGGAGATGCCATTCAATATTTGGGAAATTAAAATTTCTCACCACAACAACCTTGTTATTATTACTCCTTTCCAGAATCTGTCTCCCTATCTGCTCCTTGATGTCTTGTTACTACTGTGTGGTCTATAGAAAACACCCAGTAGAGTTATTGACCCCTCCCTATTCGTATCTTCCAGGCACAGAGACTCTGTAGACAATATCTTCATCCTATTCTGCAGCCGTGACACTATCTCTGATCACCAGTGCCATGTCCCCACCTCTTTTGCCTCCCTCCCTGTCCTTTCTGAAAAATCTAAAGCCTGGCACTTGAAGTAGCCATTCCTGCCCCTGCACCATCCAAGTCTCTGTAATGGCCACAACATCATAGCTCCAAGTACTGATCAATGCTCTAAGCTCGTCGGCCTTATTCATGATACTCCTTGCATTAAAATAGACACATCTTAAACCAGCGGACTGAGTGAATCCCTGCTTTATCACCTGTCTATCCTCCCTCTTGCACTGTCTCCAAGCTTTCTCTATTTGTGAGCCAACCTCCCTTTCCTCCGTCACTTCAGTTCTGTTCCCACCCCCCAGCAATTCTAGTTTAAACTCTCCCCATTAACCTTAGCAAACCTTCCCGCCAGGATATTGGTCCCCCTCAGATTCAAGTGCAACCCAGAAGAGGTTCCAATGATCCAGAAATCTGAATCCCTGCCCCCTGCTCCAATCCCTCAGCCACACATTTATCCATTCTATTCCTATACTCCCTGTCACAAGGCACAAGCAATAATCCCGAGATTACTACCTTTGAGGTTCTGCTTCTCAACTTCTTTCCTAACTCCCTACAGTCCTTTTTCAGGATCTCCTCCCTTTTCCCACGTATGTCGTTGGTACCAGTATGTACCATGGCCTCTGGCTGTTCTCCTTCCCACTTCAAGGTATCGTGGATGCAATCAGAAACATCCCGGACCCTGGCACCTGGGAGACAAACAACCATCTGAGTTTCTTTTCTGTGTCCACAGAATTGCCTATCTGACCCCTAACTATAGAGTCTCCTATCACTGCTGCCATCCTCTTCCTTTGCCTGCCCTTCTGAGCCACAGGGCCAGACTCTGTGCCAGAGTCGCGACCACTGTTGCTTCCCCCAGGTAGGATGTTCCCCCCCAGGTAGGACTTTCCCCCCCAATAGTACTCAAGCAGGAATACTTATTGTTAAGGGGGACAGCCACTGGGGTACTCTCTAGTACCTGCTTCTTGTCCTTCCTTCTCCTGACTGTTACCCACCTCTCTTTCTCCTGTGGTCCCGGGATGACTACTTGCATATAAGCTCCTCCCTATGACCTCCTCACTCTCCCTGACCAGACAAAGGTCATTGAGCTGCATCTCCAATTCCCTAACGTAGTCTCTAAGGAGCTGCAGCTCAACACACCTGGTGCAAATGTGGTCATCCGGGAGTCCGGAAGTCTCCAGGACCTCCCACTCTGACACTGAGCACAGAAAACCAGCCTCACACACATATTTCCTGTCTTTATTTTAAACAGTTAACCTACTTGGCCTCGGCCCTTTATCACTGAAGCCCTGTTAAGCCAAAGCCTTCCTACTCTGTCTCCCACTACTGTGTCGACCGCTCTGTAAATCTGTCTTCCTTTTAAACTCTTCTCGCTGTTCTCACTGGCTGACCTCCACGTGCTTGTGCAGTCGTGCCCCGTTCAAACCACTGAAGAAGTAACCGTCACCTACAAGCACCTTAGAGACAGCGTTGGGAATTGAACGCTGATCATTGATCACTGGCTCTGTGTTACCATGGTGCTCCATACGTCACCATGCCACTCCATTCTGTGCTAGTTTCCAAACTGGTTCTCTGAAGGGTAGAATGAAAGGGCCTCATTCAGCCTAACTTTTGTGAAAGCAATAATTCCTTACATTTCATGCAGAAAATTGAGCGGGGGTATGGCAACTCACAGGACTGCTGCCACAGTTACACACAGCAGCAGAGACAAGGCAAATGCAGTACACTTCTTCAATCAAAGGTTTAATCCTGCAGCACCACAGCAAGACTATCAATTATAAATAGTTTACCTACAGTATATTAGATATACAAACACTCAACAATCAGATATGGAAGTTATGAGTTAGAAGTGCCCTTAATTATAGCATTAATACTTCTGAGTGTGGAATACACTTAATTTACAAATGAATCATAATTTGATTGATAGAAGTCTTTGACTGAGCACTAAATTGCTAAAACTCTGATCAAGCTGCAGCAGATTAATCAACCCTCAATAAATTTTCATGAGTGATGTCAGTGATGGGGCTATGTGCCAATTGGAGCAGAGTTGTACAATAACCCAACCCCTCTCCAGAGTACGTTTATGTTGTGGCAGGAGGATGGAGGTTCATGGTTGGTTAAAGGTGCTTCTCCATATAATATAGACAAACATTATTGTGTTTTTGTAATTACTATAATCATAATTCATAATTGCCCTGAAGGCAAACAGTAGACAGGCTTTAGTTAATCTAGAGGTACAGTGGATCACTTTAGGATGCTCAGTTTCTGGCCTTTCTAGATTGAGAGAAGTGCGTGTGTGTGTTGGGGAGTGGATTAATAAGCAATGAGAGGTCTGAACAAAGAAAAAACTAGCTACAGTATATCACACCTTAAAATCAAGTCGTTAAAGCTGGGTCGAGAATAACAAATTATTTGCCACAAAAATAAAACCAAAAGAAATAATTGTCTCCTCTAACTGTTTCAGCTGTTTCTGATTTAAAGATGAGTTGCACCTCGCTCCTCATATCAGCAAATTATAGAATATTCTTGGATTTTGCCCTGAATCTGGGGACAATCCAGTCACCGCAGGCACATTCTGTACTTTCACACCACAGTGCAAAAATTTGTAACATAATATTGCTGAACATCAACATTGGCAGAGGACAAAATGACATATCATTACCAATCAGCTCAGTCAGTGACCTGATTTCAGCATCAAAAGAAAACAAAGAAATGAAGTTTTTAAAAAAAGTTGGAACATAAATGAAAGAAGTCTGGTGAAGCCTAATCCTGTTAATATTTTACAACTGTGTTGTTACTAAAAATCGTGCAATTATTTTACAACCATTAGATACAAATTTAAAAACAACTAATGATTTTTTTCCCAAAAAAATGTCAAATGGAAATCAACCTCGAAGCAGACAAGACTTCTTGTAATGCTGGAATTTTGGAAGAACATGATGTAACTAGAATACAACTGTGTATTTTGGCAGTGATTTCACTTCTGAACTGGCAGTAATTGTTAGTCCATTGTTATGTCTTGTCACTCCAATACTTAAAACTAATTGAAGGAAAACGTAGAGTGTCCAGAATACAAGTCTGACTCTGTTTTCACTTTAAGCGAGGCATTTGTATATCATGTGGTAGTGTCATGACGTATGCAATTCACATATTTTTTACATATAACCTGTCATGAATTGTTTCAACGAACAAGAATGCTTTAACAATATACTCAAATATTAACTACACTACTCCTCTGTGCTTAGATTAGATTTCAACTTTATTATCATTGTGCCGAGTACAGATACAAAGCCAATGAAATGCAATGAGCATCTAACCAGAAGTGCAAAAGAATAGTGTTATTTACAAAATAACTGTGAATAACAAGTAAGTGCTACAGCACACAAATATAAAAGTACTGAGACAGTACAATACGGATGCAATACTGCTTAGCGCTGTAATGTGAGGTTCAGCAGGGTCACAGCCTCAGGGAAGAAGCTCTTCCTGTGCCTGCTGGTGCGGGAGCAGAGGCTCCTGTAGCACCTACCAGATGGGAGGAGAATAAAAAGTCCATGGTTAGGGTGAGATGCATCCTTGATAATGCTTTTCGCCCTGCCCAGGCACCTCTCTTAAAGTAAAAATGGATATATGATTATTAAGACATGTAGTCCTCTTTTATTGTCATTTAGTAATGCATGCATTAAGAAATGATACATTATTTCCTCACATTCTGGGCTCTCCAGGTTTTTCTTCCAATTACTTTTATATTTTGGAGTTACAAAGCATAATAGTTGTGATCAGGAAGTTTTAAAAGAACCTGAGACGACTACCTACGTACCTGTTGAAGTGCAGTTTTAATGGTTGGGCACGAGGCCAAGTGGTTAAGGCGTTCGTCTAGTGATTTGAAGGTTGCTAGTTCGAGCCTCAGCTATGGCAACGTGTTTGTGTCCTTGACCAAGGCACTTAATCATACATTGCTCTAGTGTCTGTGCGAGGAGTAGCGCCCCACACAGACTTCCATTCTGCGCCTTGTAAGGCATGAAAATGCTCGACGCGGGCTTCTCATGGTCTGAGTCGACGTTCCCTCCCCGCCCCTCCCCTCCCTTTAATGGTAGAAAACATTGAAGACATTCTAACAATAACTGAGAATCAAAAGGATTATAGGGCAGGATGAATATAAAGCAATCTCAAATATGAGATAAATTTCAAAGTATTCAAAGTACATTTATTATCAAAGAACGTAATATTCTTCAACCTTGAGATTTGTTTGCTTACAGGCAATCACAAAGCAAGGAACCCGAAAGAATCCAATTTAAAAAAATAAAGATCAACCCCTAATGTGCACAGAGAACGGGATTAAAAAAAAACAGATCATGGAAACAGTACAAGTGAGTAACAACAGCAGTATTGTTGTTACTCACTTCCAAACCAAATTGAGTCCTTCGATCCAGATCCCCAGAGCAGCCCAGAGTAGGCCCAAAGCCTCAGTAATCAGTTCATTCAGTTGATTATGAAACTGTTAGAACCTGTGTTTTGCTGGTTGAAGATCGCTTGGGTGCTACAGCGCTCTGCAGACTCGGAGGGAATTCCAGGAGGAAGAGGTAGCATGAGCGAACCTCATGGCGAGAAGGATGCAGGATGCACGCAAACCGATGTTTGACTCTATTTTGCCGATTACACGTTCCATTGTTCACCGATTAAAGCGACAGGGGTGACTGAATCATTAAGGTAAATGCGTAAGTTTGGAGATTGTTTGGGTCTGTGGTCTCCGGGAGGATTCTGGGAGGTAGAGACACTGTGTGCGAACCTCGAAGCAGGCACGCTGTAGGATGGGGCACATGCTGATTTCTGGCACCATGTCACCGGTTTAGCTTCCATTGTTTGCTGATTAAAAGAACGAGGGAGATTAAAGCATTGAAGCGAGTGCAAAGGGTGAGTGTCAGGGGCTTGATGAGACATAGGGATGAGTCACATCGCCGAAGCAAGTCAAATTGTCTCCCCAAAGCCAGTGCCAGTAAGTCGACTCTCCTTGCTGGAGCCAGCCTGGGTAGGACCGATCGTTTGCCACTACCCTGAGTGATGAACTGTCTCTTCGTCTTCTGTGTTCTGTGCCCTGTATCCAAGGAAGAGTCCCGGCTCTGTGTCCTGTGTCCAAGGAAGAGTCCCAGCTCTGTGTCCTGTGTCCAAGGAAGAGTCCTGGCTCTCTGTCCAAGGAAGAGTCCTGGCTCTGTGTCCTGTGTCCAAGGAAGAGTCCCGGCTCTGTGTCCAAGGAAGAGTCCTGGCTCTGTGCCCTGTATCCAAGGAAGAGTCCCGGCTCTGTGCCCTGTATCCAAGGAAGAGTCCTGGCTCTGTGCCCTGTATCCAAGGAAGAGTCCCGGCTCTGTGTCCAAGGAAGAGTCCCGGCTCTGTGTCCTGTGTCCAAGGAAGAGTCCCGGCTCTGTGTCCTGTGTCCAAGGAAGAGTCCTGGCTCTGTGTCCTGTGTCCAAGGAAGAGTCCTGGCTCTGTGTCCTGTGTCCAAGGAAGAGTCCCGGCTCTGTGTCCTGTGTCCAAGGAAGAGTCCCGGCTCTGTGTCCTGTGTCCAAGGAAGAGTCCCGGCTCTCTGTCCTGTGTCCAAGGAAGAGTCCTGGCTCTGTACCCTGTATCCAAGGAAGAGTCCTGGCTCTGTGTCCTGTGTCCAAGGAAGAGCCCCGGTTCTGTGTCCAGTATCCAAGGAAGAGTCCCGGCTCAGTGTCCTGTGTCCAAGGAAGAGTCCCGGCTCTGTGTCCTGTGTCCAAGGAAGAGTCCTGGCTCTGTGTCCTGTGTCCAAGGAAGAGTCCCGGCTCTGTGTCCTGTATCCAAGGAAGAGTCCCGGATCTGTGCCCGGTATCCAAGGAAGAGTCCCGGCTCTGTATCCTGTATCCAAGGAAGTGTCCCGGCTCTGTGCCCTGTATCGAAGGAAGAGTCCCGGCTCTGTGTCCTGTGTGCAAGGAAGAGTCCCGGCTCTGTGTCCTGTGTGCAAGGAAGAGTCCCGGCTCTGTGTCCAAGGAAGAGACCCGGCTCTGTGTCCTGTGTCCGAGGCAGAGTCCCGGCTCTGTGTCCTGTGTCCAAGGAAGAGTCCCGGCTCTGTGTCCTGTGTCCAAGGAAGAGTCCCGGCTCTGTGTCCTGTGTCCAAGGAAGAGTCCTGGCTCTGTGTCCAAGGAAGAGTCCCGGCTATGTGTCCTGTGTCCAAGGAAGAGTCCTGGCTCTGTGTCCAAGGAAGAGTCCCGGCTCTGTGTCCTGTGTCCAAGGAAGAGTCCCGGCTCTGTGTCCTGTGTCCAAGGAAGAGTCCCGGCTCTGTGTCCTGTGTCCAAGGAAGAGTCCCGGCTCTGTGTCCTGTGTCCAAGGAAGAGTCCCGGCTCTGTGTCCTGTGTCCAAGGAAAAGTCCTGGCTCTGTTTCCAAGGAAGAGTCCCGGCTCTGTGTCCTGTGTCCAAGGAAGAGTCCCGGCTCTGTGTCCTGTGTCCAAGGAAGAGCCCCGGCTCTGTGTCCTGTGTCCAAGGAAAAGTCCTGGCTCTGTATCCAAGGAAGAGTCCCGGCTATGATGTCCTGTGTCCAAGGAAGAGTCCCGGCTCTGTGTCCTGTGTCCAAGGAAGAGTCCCGGCTCTGTGTCCTGTGTCCAAGGAAGAGTCCTGGCTCTGTGTCCAAGGAAGAGTCCCGGCTCTGTGTCCTGTGTCCAAGGAAGAGTCCCGGCTCTGTGTCCTGTGTCCAAGGAAGAGTCCCGGCTCTGTGTCCTGTGTCCAAGGAAGAGTCCCGGCTCTGTGTCCTGTGTCCAAGGAAGAGTTCCGGCTCTGTGTCCTGTGTCCAAGGAAGAGTCCCGGCTCTGTGTCCTGTGTCCAAGGAAGAGTCCTGGCTCTGTGTCCTGTGTCCAAGGAAGAGTCCTGGCTCTGTGTCCTGTGTCCAAGGAAGAGTCCCGGCTCTGTGTCCTGTGTCCAAGGAAGAGTCCCGGCTCTGTGTCCTGTGTCCAAGGAAGAGTCCCGGCTCTGTGTCCTGTGTCCAAGGAAGAGTCCTGGCTCTGTGTCCAAGGAAGAGTCCTGGCTCTGTGTCCTGTATCCAAGGAAGAGTCCCGGCTCTGTGTCCTGCGTCCAAGGAAGAGTCCCAGCTCTGTGTCCTGTGTCCAAGGAAGAGTCCCGGCTCTGTGTCCTGTGTCCAAGGAAGAGTCCCGGCTCTGTGTCCTGTGTCCAAGGAAGAGTCCTGGCTCTGCGTCCAAGGAAGAGTCCCGGCTCTGTGTCCTGTGTCCAAGGAAGAGTCCCGGCTCTGTGTCCTGTGTCCAAGGAAGAGTCCTGGCTCTGTGTCCTGCGTCCAAGGAAGAGTCCCGGCTCTGTGTCCTGCGTCCAAGGAAGAGTCCCGGCTCTGTGTCCTGTGTCCAAGGAAGAGTCCTGGCTCTGTGTCCTGTGTCCAAGGAAGAGTCCCGGCTCTGTGTCCTGTGTCCAAGGAAGAGTCCCGGCTCTGTGTCCTGTGTCCAAGGAAGAGTCCCGGCTCTGTGTCCTGTGTCCAAGGAAGAGTCCCGGCTCTGTGTCCTGTGTCCAAGGAAGAGTCCTGGCTCTGTGTCCTGTGTCCAAGGAAGAGTCCCGGCTCTGTGTCCTGTGTCCAAGGAAGAGTCCCGGCTCTGTGTCCTGTATCCAAGGAAGAGTCCCGGCTCTGTGTCCTGTGTCCAAGGAAGAGTCCCGGCTCTGTGTCCTGTGTCCAAGGAAGAGTCCCGGCTCTGTGTCCTGTGTCCAAGGAAGATTCCCGGCACTGTGTCCTGTGTCCAAGGAAGAGTCCCGGCTCTGTGTCCTGTGTCCAAGGAAGAGTCCCGGCTCTGTGTCCTGTGTCCAAGGAAGAGTCCCGGCTCTGTGTCCTGTGTCCAAGGAAGAGTCCCGGCTCTGTGTCCAAGGAAGAGTCCCGGCTCTGTGTCCTGTGTCCAAGGAAGAGTCCCGGCTCTGTGTCCTGTGTCCAAGGAAGAGTCCTGGCTCTGTGTCCAAGGAAGAGTCCCGGCTCTGATGTCCTGTGTCCAAGGAAGAGTCCTGGCTCTGTATCCAAGGAAGAGTCCCGGCTCTGATGTCCTGTGTCCAAGGAAGAGTCCCGGCTCTGTGTCCTGTATCCAAGGAAGAGTCCCGGCTCTGTGTCCTGTATCCAAGGAAGAGTCCCGGCTCTGTGTCCTGTGTCCAAGGAAGAGTCCCGGCTCTGTGTCCTGTGTCCAAGGAAGAGTCCTGGCTCTGTGTCCAAGGAAGAGTCCCGGCTCTGTGTCCTGTGTCCAAGGAAGAGTCCCGGCTCTGTGTCCTGTGTCCAAGGAAGAGTCCCGGCTCTGTGTCCTGTGTCCAAGGAAAAGTCCTGGCTCTGTATCCAAGGAAGAGTCCCGGCTATGATGTCCTGTGTCCAAGGAAGAGTCCCGGCTCTGTGTCCTGTGTCCAAGGAAGAGTCCCGGCTCTGTGTCCTGTGTCCAAGGAAGAGTCCCGGCTCTGTGTCCTGTGTCCAAGGAAGAGTCCCGGCTCTGTGTCCTGTGTCCAAGGAAGAGTCCCGGCTCTGTGTCCTGTGTCCAAGGAAGAGTCCTGGCTCTGTGTCCTGTGTCCAAGGAAGAGTCCCGGCTCTGTGTCCTGTGTCCAAGGAAGAGTCCCGGCTCAGTGTCCTGTGTCCAAGGAAGAGTCCTGGCTCTGTATCCAAGGAAGAGTCCTGGCTCTGTATCCAAGGAAGAGTCCTGGTTCTGTGTCCTGTGTCCAAGGAAGAGTCCTGGTCCTGTGTCCAAGGAAGAGTCCCGGCTCTGTGTCCTGTGTCCAAGGAAGAGTCCCGGCTCTGTGTCCTGTGTCCAAGGAAGAGTCCTGGCTCTGTGTCCAAGGAAGAGTCCTGGCTCTGTGTCCTGTGTCCAAGGAAGAGTCCCGGCTCTGTGTCCTGTGTCCAAGGAAGAGTCCCGGCTCTGTGTCCTGTGTCCAAGGAAGAGTCCCGGCTCTGTGTCCTGCGTCCAAGGAAGAGTCCCGGCTCTGTGTCCTGTGTCCAAGGAAGAGTCCCGGCTCTGTGTCCTGTGTCCAAGGAAGAGTCCCGGCTCTGTGTCCTGTGTCCAAGGAAGAGTCCCGGCTCTGTGTCCTGGTCCAAGGAAGAGTCCCGGCTCTGTGTCCTGTGTCCAAGGAAAGTCCCGGCTCTGTGTCCTGTGTCCAAGGAAGAGTCCCGGCTCTGTGTCCTGTGTCCAAGGAAGAGTCCCGGCTCTGTGTCCTGTATCCAAGGAAGAGTCCCGGCTCTGTGTCCTGTGTCCAAGGAAGATTCCCGGCTCTGTGTCCTGTGTCCAAGGAAGAGTCCCGGCTCTGTGTCCTGTGTCCAAGGAAGAGTCCCGGCTCTGTGTCCAAGGAAGAGTCCTGGCTCTGTGTGCTGTGTCCAAGGAAGAGTCCCGGCTCTGTGTCCTGTATCCAAGGAAGAGTCCCGGCTCTGTGTCCTGTGTCCAAGGAAGAGTCCGGGCTCTGTGTCCTGTGTCCAAGGAAGAGTCCCGGCTCTGTGTCCTGTATCCAAGGAAGAGTCCCGGATCTGTGCCCGGTATCCAAGGAAGAGTCCCGGCTCTGTATCCTGTATGCAAGGAAGTGTCCCGGCTCTGTGTCCTGTGTGCAAGGAAGAGTCCCGGCTCTGTGTCCTGTGTCCAAGGAAGAGTCCCGGCTCTGTGTCCAAGGAAGAGTCCCGGCTCTGTGTCCAGTATCCAAAGAAGAGTCCCGGATCAGTGTCCTGTGTCCAAGGAAGAGTCCCGGCTCTGTGTCCTGTGTCCAAGGAAGAGTCCCGGCTCTGTGTCCAGTGTCCAAGGAAGAGTCCCAGCTCTGTGTCCTGTGTCCAAGGAAGAGTCCCGGCTCTGTGTCCTGTGTCCAAGGAAGAGTCCCGGCTCTGTGTCCTGTGTCCAAGGAAGAGTCCCGGCTCTGTGTCCTGTGTCCAAGGAAGAGTCCCGGCTCTGTGTCCTGTGTCCAAGGAAGAGTCCCGGCTCTGTGTCCTGTGTTCAAGGAAAAGTCCTGGCTCTGGATCCAAGGAAGAGTCCCGGCTATGATGTCCTGTGTCCAAGGAAAAGTCCTGGCTCTGTATCCAAGGAAGAGTCCCGGCTATGATGTCCTGTGTCCAAGGTAGAGTCCCGGCTCTGTGTCCAGTATCCAAGGAAGAGTCCCGGCTCTATGTCCTGTGTCCAAGGAAGAGTCCCGGCTCTGTGCCCTGTATCGAAGGAAGAGTCCCGGCTCTGTGCCCTGTATCGAAGGAAGAGTCCCGGCTCTGTGTCGTGTGTCCAAGGAAGAGTCCCGGCTCTGTGTCCTGTGTCCAAGGAAAAGTCCTGGCTCTGTTTCCAAGGAAGAGTCCCGGCTCTGTGTCCTGTGTCCAAGGAAGAGCCCCGGCTCTGTGTCCTGTGTCCAAGGAAAAGTCCTGGCTCTGTGTCCTGTGTCCAAGGAAGAGTCCTGGCTCTGTGTCCAAGGAAGAGTCCCGGCTCTGTGTCCTGTGTCCAAGGAAGAGTCCTGGCTCTGTGTCCTGTGTCCAAGGAAGAGTCCCGGCTCTGTGTCCAAGGAAGAGTCCCGGCTCTGTGTCCTGTGTCCAAGGAAGAGTCCCGGCTCTGTGTCCTGTGTCCAAGGAAGAGTCCTGGCTCTGTGTCCTGTGTCCAAGGAAGAGTCCCGGCTCTGTGTCCTGTGTCCAAGGAAGAGTCCCGGCTCTGTGTCCTGTGTCCAAGGAAGAGTCCTGGCTCTGTATCCAAGGAAGAGTCCCGGCTCTGTGTCCTGTGTCCAAGGAAGAGTCCCGGCTCTGTGTCCTGTGTCCAAGGAAGAGTCCCGGCTCTGTGTCCTGTGTCCAAGGAAGAGTCCCGGCTCTGTGTCCTGTGTCCAAGGAAGAGTCCCGGCTCTGTGTCCTGTGTCCAAGGAAGAGTCCCGGCTCTGTGTCCTGTGTCCAAGGAAGAGTCCCGGCTCTGTGTCCTGTGTCCAAGGAAGAGTCCTGGCTCTGTGTCCAAGGAAGAGTCCCGGCTCTGTGTCCTGTATCCAAGGAAGAGTCCCGGCTCGGTGTCCTGTGTCCAAGGAAGAGTCCCGGCTCTGTGTCCTGTGTCCAAGGAAGAGTCCCGGCTCTGTGTCCTGTGTCCAAGGAAGAGTCCCGGCTCTGTGTCCTGTGTCCAAGGAAGAGTCCCGGCTCTGTGTCCTGTGTCCAAGGAAGAGTCCCGGCTCTGTGTCCTGTATCCAAGGAAGAGTCCCGGCTCTGTGTCCTGTGTCCAAGGAAGAGTCCCGGCTCTGTGTCCTGTGTCCAAGGAAGAGTCCCGGCTCTGTGTCCTGTGTCCAAGGAAGAGTCCCGGCTCTGTGTCCGGTGTCCAAGGAAGAGTCCTGGCTCTGTGTCCAAGGAAGAGTCCCGGCTATGTCTCCTGTATCCAAGGAAGAGTCCCGGCTCTGTGTCCTGTGTCCAAGGAAGAGTCCCGGCTCTGTGTCCTGTGTCCAAGGAAGAGTCCCGGCTCTGTGTCCTGTGTCCAAGGAAGAGTCCCGGCTCTGTGTCCTGTGTCCAAGGAAGAGTCCCGGCTCTGTGTCCTGTGTCCAAGGAAGAGTCCCGGCTCTGTGTCCTGTGTCCAAGGAAGAGTCCTGGCTCTGTGTCCAAGGAAGAGTCCCGGCTCTGTGTCCTGTGTCCAAGGAAGAGTCCCGGCTCTGTGTCCTGTGTCCAAGGAAGAGTCCCGGCTCTGTGTCCTGTGTCCAAGGAAGAGTCCCGGCTCTGTGTCCTGTGTCCAAGGAAGAGTCCCGGCTCTGTGTCCTGTGTCCAAGGAAGAGTCCCGGCTCTGTGTCCTGTGTCCAAGGAAGAGTCCCGGCTCTGTGTCCTGTGTCCAAGGAAGAGTCCTGGCTCTGTGTCCTGTGTCCAAGGAAGAGTCCCGGCTCTGTGTCCAAGGAAGAGTCCCGGCTCTGTGTCCTGTGTCCAAGGAAGAGTCCTGGCTCTGTGTCCTGTGTCCAAGGAAGAGTCCCGGCTCTGTGTCCTGTGTCCAAGGAAGAGTCCCGGCTCTGTGTCCTGTGTCCAAGGAAGAGTCCTGGCTCTGTGTCCAAGGAAGAGTCCCGGCTCTGTGTCCTGTGTCCAAGGAAGAGTCCCGGCTCTGTGTCCTGTATCCAAGGAAGAGTCCCGGCTCTGTGTCCTGTGTCCAAGGAAGAGTCCCGGCTCTGTGTCCTGTGTCCAAGGAAGAGTCCCGGCTCTGTGTCCTGTGTCCAAGGAAGAGTCCCGGCTCTGTGTCCTGTGTCGAAGGAAGCGTTCCGGCTCTGTGTCCAAGGAAGAGTCCCGGCTCTGTGTCCTGCGTCCAAGGAAGAGTCCTGGCTCTGTGTCCTGTGTCCAAGTAAGAGTCCCGGCTCTGTTTCCTGTGTCCAAGGAAAAGTCCTGGCTCTGTGTCCTGTGTCCAAGGAAGAGTCCCGGCTCTGTGTCCTGTGTCCAAGGAAGAGTCCCGGCTCTGTGTCCTGTGTCCAAGGAAGAGTCCCGGCTCTGTGTCCTGTGTCTAAGGAAGAGTCCCGGCTCTGTGTCCTGTGTCCAAGGAAGAGTCCCGGCTCTGTGTCCTGTGTCCAAGGAAGAGTCCCGGCTCTGTGTCCTGTGTCCAAGGAAGAGTCCCGGCTCTGTGTCCTGTGTCCAAGGAAGAGTCCCGGCTCTGTGTCCAAGGAAGAGTCCTGGCTCTGTGTCCTGTGTCCAAGGAAGAGTCCTGGCTCTGTGTCCTGTGTCCAAGGAAGAGTCCCGGCTCTGTGTCCTGTGTCCAAGGAAGAGTCCCGGCTCTGTGTCCTGTGTCCAAGGAAGAGTCCCGGCTCTGTGTCCTGTGTCCAAGGAAGAGTCCCGGCTCTGTGTCCTGTGTCCAAGGAAGAGTCCCGGCTCTGTGTCCTGTGTCCAAGGAAGAGTCCCGGCTCTGTGTCCTGTGTCCAAGGAAGAGTCCTGGCTCTGTGTCCAAGGAAGAGTCCCGGCTCTGTCTCCTGTATCCAAGGAAGAGTCCCGGCTCTGTGTCCTGTGTCCAAGGAAGAGTCCCGGCTCTGTGTCCTGTGTCCAAGGAAGAGTCCCGGCTCTGTGTCCTGTGTCCAAGGAAGAGTCCCGGCTCTGTGTCCTGTGTCCAAGGAAGAGTCCCGGCTCTGTGTCCTGTGTCCAAGGAAGAGTCCTGGCTCTGTGTCCAAGGAAGAGTCCTGGCTCTGTGTCCTGTGTCCAAGGAAGAGTCCTGGCTCTGTGTCCAAGGAAGAGTCCCGGCTCTGTGTCCTGTGTCCAAGGAAGAGTCCCGGCTCTGTGTCCTGTGTCCAAGGAAGAGTCCCGGCTCTGTGTCCTGTGTCCAAGGAAGAGTCCCGGCTCTGTGTCCTGTGTCCAAGGAAGAGTCCCGGCTCTGTGTCCTGTGTCCAAGGAAGAGTCCTGGCTCTGTGTCCAAGGAAGAGTCCCGGCTATGTCTCCTGTATCCAAGGAAGAGTCCCGGCTCTGTGTCCTGTGTCCAAGGAAGAGTCCCGGCTCTGTATCCTGTGTCCAAGGAAGAGTCCTGTCTCTGTGTCCAAGGAAGAGTCCTAACTCTGTGTCCTGTGTCCAAGGAAGAGTCCCGGCTCTGTGTCCTGTGTCCAAGGAAGAGTCCTGGCTCTGTGTCCTGTGTCCAAGGAAGAGTCCCGGCTCTGTGTCCAAGGAAGAGTCCTGGCTCTGTGTCCTGTGTCCAAGGAAGAGTCCTGGCTCTGTGTCCTGTGTCCAAGGAGGAGTCCCGGCTCTGTGTCCTGTGTCCAAGGAAGAGTCCTGGCTCTGTGTCCTGTGTCCAAGGAAGAGTCCCGGCTCTGTGTCCAAGGAAGAGTCCCGGCTCTGTGTCCTGTGTCCAAGGAAGAGTCCTGGCTCTGTGTCCTGTGTCCAAGGAAGAGTCCCGGCTCTGTGTCCTGTGTCCAAGGAAGAGTCCCGGCTCTGTGTCCTGTGTCCAAGGAAGAGTCCCGGCTCTGTGTCCTGTGTCCAAGGAAGAGTCCCGGCTCTGTGTCCTGTGTCCAAGGAAGAGTCCCGGCTCTGTGTCCAAGGAAGAGTCCCGGCTCTGTGTCCTGTGTCCAAGGAAGAGTCCCGGCTCTGTGTCCTGTGTCCAAGGAAGAGTCCCGGCTCTGTGTCCAAGGAGGAGTCCTGGCTCTGTGTCCTGTGTCCAAGGAAGAGTCCTGGCTCTGTGTCCTGTGTCCAAGGAAGAGTCCCGGCTCTGTGTCCTGTGTCCAAGGAAGAGTCCCGGCTCTGTGTCCTGTGTCCAAGGAAGAGTCCTGGCTCTGTGTCCTGTGTCCAAGGAAGAGTCCCGGCTCTGTGTCCAAGGAAGAGTCCTGGCTCTGTGTCCTGTGTCCAAGGAAGAGTCTTGGCTCTGTGTCCTGTGTCCAAGAAAGAGTCCCGGCTCTGGGTCCTGTATCCAAGGAAGAGTCCCGGCTCTGTGTCCTGTGTCCAAGGAAGAGTCCCGGCTCTGTGTCCTGTGTCCAAGGAAGAGTCCCGGCTCTGTGTCCTGTGTCCAAGGAAGAGTCCCGGCTCTGTGTGCTGTGTCCAAGGAAGGTTCCCGGCTCTGTGTCCTGTGTCCAAGGAAGAGTCCTGGCTCTGTGTCCAAGGAAGAGTCCTGTGTCTGTGTCCTGTGTCCAAGGAAGAGTCCCGGCTCTGTGTCCTGTGTCCAAGGAAGAGTCCCGGCTCTGTGTCCTGTGTCCAAGGAAGAGTCCCGGCTCTGTGTCCTGTGTCCAAGGAAGAGTCCCGGCTCTGTGTCCTGTGTCCAAGGAAGAGTCCCGGCTCTGTGTCCTGTGTCCAAGGAAGAGTCCTGGCTCTGTGTCCAAGGAAGAGTCCCGGCTCTGTGTCCTGTGTCCAAGGAAGAGTCCCGGCTCTGTGTCCTGTGTCCAAGGAAGAGTCCCGGCTCTGTGTCCTGTGTCCAAGGAAGAGTCCCGGCTCTGTGTCCTGTGTCCAAGGAAGAGTCCCGGCTCTGTGTCCTGTGTCCAAGGAAGAGTCCCGGCTCTGTGTCCTGTGTCCAAGGAAGAGTCCCGGCTCTGTGTCCTGTGTCCAAGGAAGAGTCCTGGCTCTGTGTCCAAGGAAGAGTCCTGGCTCTGTGTCCTGTGTCCAAGGAAGAGTCCTGGCTCTGTGTCCTGTGTCCAAGGAAGAGTCCCGGCTCTGTGTCCTGTGTCCAAGGAAGAGTCCCGGCTCTGTGTCCAAGGAAGAGTCCTGGCTGTGTGTTCTGTGTCCAAGGAAGAGTCCCGGCTCTGTGTCCTGTATCCAAGGAAGAGTCCCGGCTCTGTGTCCTGTGTCCAAGGAAGAGTCCTGGCTCTGTGTCCTGTGTCCAAGGAAGAGTCCCGGCTCTGTGTCCTGTGTCCAAGGAAGAGTCCCGGCTCTGTGTCCTGTGTCCAAGGAAGAGTCCTGGCTCTGTGTCCTGTGTCCAAGGAAGAGTCCCGGCTCTGTGTCCTGTGTCCAAGGAAGAGTCCCGGCTCTGTGTCCTGTGTCCAAGGAAGAGTCCCGGCTCTGTGTCCTGTGTCCAAGGAAGAGTCCCGGCTCTGTGTCCTGTGTCCAAGGAAGAGTCCCGGCTCTGTGTCCAAGGAAGAGTCCCGGCTCTGTGTCCTGTGTCCAAGGAAGAGTCCCGGCTCTGTGTCCTGTGTCCAAGGAAGAGTCCCGGCTCTGTGTCCAAGGAAGAGTCCTGGCTCTGTGTCCTGTGTCCAAGGAAGAGTCCTGGCTCTGTGTCCTGTGTCCAAGGAAGAGTCCCGGCTCTGTGTCCTGTGTCCAAGGAAGAGTCCTGGCTCTGTGTCCTGTGTCCAAGGAAGAGTCCCGGCTCTGTGTCCAAGGAAGAGTCCCGGCTCTGTGTCCTGTGTCCAAGGAAGAGTCCCGGCTCTGTGTCCTGTGTCCAAGGAAGAGTCCTGGCTCTGTGTCCTGTGTCCAAGGAAGAGTCCCGGCTCTGTGTCCAAGGAAGAGTCCTGGCTCTGTGTCCTGTGTCCAAGGAAGAGTCCTGGCTCTGTGTCCTGTGTCCAAGGAAGAGTCCCGGCTCTGTGTCCTGTGTCCAAGGAAGAGACCCGGCTCTGTGTCCGGTGTCCAAGGAAGAGTCCTGGCTCTGTGTCCAAGGAAGAGTCCCGGCTCTGTGTCCAAGGAAGAGTCCCAGCTCTGTGTCCTGTATCCAAGGAAGAGTCCCGGCTCGGTGTCCTGTGTCCAAGGAAGAGTCCCGGCTCTGTGTCCTGTGTCCATGGAAGAGACCCGGCTCTGTGTCCTGTATACAAGGAAGAGTCCCGGCTCCCTGTCCTTTGTCCAAGGAAGAGTCCCGGCTCTGTGTCCAAGGTGGAGTCCTGGCTCTGTGTCCTCTGTCCAAGGAAGAGTCCTGGCTCTGTGTCCTGTGTCCAAGGAAGAGTCCCGGCTCTGTGTCCTGTGTCCAAGGAAGAGACCCGGCTCTGTGTCCGGTGTCCAAGGAAGAGTCCTGGCTCTGTGTCCAAGGAAGAGTCCCAGCTCTGTGTCCTGTATCCAAGGAAGAGTCCCGGCTCGGTGTCCTGTGTCCAAGGAAGAGTCCCGGCTCTGTGTCCTGTGTCCAAGGAAGAGTCCCGGCTCTGTGTCCTGTGTCCAAGGAAGAGTCCCGGCTCTGTGTCCTGTGTCCAAGGAAGAGTCCCGGCTCTGTGTCCTGTGTCCAAGGAAGAGTCCCGGCTCTGTGTGCTGTGTCCAAGGAAGGTTCCCGGCTCTGTGTCCTGTGTCCAAGGAAGAGTCCTGGCTCTGTGTCCAAGGAAGAGTCCTGTGTCTGTGTCCTGTGTCCAAGGAAGAGTCCTGGCTCTGTGTCCAAGGAAGAGACCCGGCTCTGTGTCCTGTGTCCAAGGAAGAGTCCCGGCTCTGTGTCCTGTGTCCAAGGAAGAGTCCTGGCTCTGTGTCCAAGGAAGACACCCGGCTCTGTGTCCTGTGTCCAAGGAAGAGTCCCGGCTCTGTGTCCTGTGTCCAAGGAAGAGTCCCGGCTCTGTGTCCTGTGTCCAAGGAAGAGTCCTGGCTCTGTGTCCAAGGAAGAGTCCCGGCTCTGTGTCCTGTGTCCAAGGAAGAGTCCCGGCTCTGTGTCCTGTGTCCAAGGAAGAGTCCTGGCTCTGTGTCCTGTGTCCAAGGAAGAGTCCTGGCTCTGTGTCCAAGGAAGAGTCCCGGCTCTGTGTCCTGTGTCCAAGGAAGAGTCCCGGCTCTGTGTCCTGTGTCCAAGGAAGAGTCCCGGCTCTGTGTCCTGTGTCCAAGGAAGAGTCCCGGCTCTGTGTCCTGTGTCCAAGGAAGAGTCCCGGCTCTGTGTCCTGTGTCCAAGGAAGAGTCCCGGCTCTGTGTCCTGTGTCCAAGGAAGAGTCCCGGCTCTGTGTCCTGTGTCCAAGGAAGAGTCCCGGCTCTGTGTCCTGTGTCCAAGGAAGAGTCCCGGCTCTGTGTCCTGTGTCCAAGGAAGAGTCCTGGCTCTGTGTCCTGTATCCAAGGAAGAGTCCCGGCTCTGTGTCCTGTGTCCAAGGAAGAGTCCCGGCTCTGTGTCCTGTGTCCAAGGAAGAGTCCCGGCTCTGTGTCCTGTGTCCAAGGAAGAGTCCTGGCTCTGTGCCCTGTATCCAAGGAAGAGGACTGGCTCTGTGTCCTGTGTCCAAGGAAGAGTCCTGGCTCTGTGTCCTGTGTCCAAGGAAGAGTCCCGGCTCTGTGTCCAAGGAAGAGTCCTGGCTCTGTGTCCTGTGTCCAAGGAAGAGTCCTGGCTCTGTGTCCTGTGTCCAAGGAAGAGTCCCGGCTCTGTGTCCTGTGTCCAAGGAAGAGACCCGGCTCTGTGTCCGGTGTCCAAGGAAGAGTCCTGGCTCTGTGTCCAAGGAAGAGTCCCGGCTCTGTGTCCAAGGAAGAGTCCCAGCTCTGTGTCCTGTATCCAAGGAAGAGTCCCGGCTCGGTGTCCTGTGTCCAAGGAAGAGTCCCGGCTCTGTGTCCTGTGTCCAAGGAAGAGTCCCGGCTCTGTGTCCTGTGTCCAAGGAAGAGTCCTGGCTCTGTGTCCTGTGTCCAAGGAAGAGTCCCGGCTCGTTGTCCAAGGAGGAGTCCTGGCTCTGTGTCCTGTGTCCAAGGAAGAGTCCTGGCTCTGTGTCCTGTGTCCAAGGAAGAGTCCCGGCTCTGTGTCCTGTGTCCAAGGAAGAGTCCCGGCTCTGTGTCTGTGTCCAAGGAAGAGTCCTGGCTCTGTATCCAAGGAAGAGTCCCGGCTCTGTGTCCAAGGAAGAGTCCCAGCTCTGTGTCCTGTATCCAAGGAACAGTCCCGGCTCTGTGTCCTGTGTCCAAGGAAGAGTCCCGGCTCTGTGTCCTGTGTCCAAGGAAGAGTCCCGGCTCTGTGTCCTGTGTCCAAGGAAGAGTCCTGGCTCTGTGTCCAAGGAAGAGTCCTGTCTCTGTGTCCTGTGTCCAAGGAAGAGTCCTGGCTCTGTGTCCAAGGAAGAGACCCGGCTCTGTGTCCTGTGTCCAAGGAAGAGTCCCGGCTCTGTGTCCTGTGTCCAAGGAAGAGTCCCGGCTCTGTGTCCTGTGTCCAAGGAAGAGTCCTGGCTCTGTGTCCTGTGTCCAAGGAAGAATCCTGGCTTTATGTCCAAGGAGGAGTCTTGGCTGTGTGTTCTGTGTCCAAGGAAGAGTCTCGGGTCTGTGTCCAAGGAGGAGTCCTGGCTCTGTGTCCTGTGTCCAAGGAAGAGTCCTGGCTCTGTGTCCTGTGTCCAAGGAAGAGTCCTGGCTCTGTGTCCTGTGTCCAAGGAAGAGTCCTGGCTCTGTATCCAAGGAAGAGTCCCGGCTCTGTGTCCAAGGAAGAGTCCCGGCTCTGTGTCCTGTGTCCAAGGAAGAGTCCCGGCTCTGTGTCCTGTGTCCAAGGAAGAGTCCCGGCTCTGTGTCCTGTGTCGAAGGAAGCGTTCCGGCTCTGTGTCCTGTGTCCAAGGAAGAGTCCCGGCTCTGTGTCCTGTGTCGAAGGAAGAGTCCCGGCTCTGTGTCCTGTGTCCAAGGAAGAGTCCCGGCTCTGTGTCCTGTGTCCAAGGAAGAGTCCCGGCTCTGTGTCCTGTGTCCAAGGAAGAGTCCCGGCTCTGTGTCCTGTGTCCAAGGAAGAGTCCCGGCTCTGTGTCCTGTGTCCAAGGAAGAGTCCTGGCTCTGTGTCCTGTGTCCAAGGAAGAGTCCCGGCTCTGTGTCCAAGGAAGAGTCCTGGCTCTGTGTCCTGTGTCCAAGGAAGAGTCCCGGCTCTGTGTCCTGTATCTAAGGAAGAGTCCCGGCTCTGTGTCCTGTATCCAAGGAAGAGTCCCAGCTCTGTGTCCAAGGAAGAGTCCTGGCTCTGTGTCCTGTGTCCAAGGAAGAGTCCCGGCTCTGTGTCCTGTGTCCAAGGAAGAGTCCCGGCTCTGTGTCCTGTGTCCAAGGAAGAGTCCCGGCTCTGTGTCCTGTGTCCAAGGAAGAGTCCCGGCTCTGTGTCCTGTGTCCAAGGAAGAGTCCCGGCTCTGTGTCCTGTGTCCAAGGAAGAGTCCCGGCTCTGTGTCCTGTGTCCAAGGAAGAGTCCCGGCTCTGTGTCCTGTGTCCAAGGAAGAGTCCCGGCTCTGTGTCCTGTGTCCAAGGAAGAGTCCTGGCTCTGTGTCCTGTGTCCAAGGAAGAGTCCTGGCTCTGTGTCCTGTGTCCAAGGAAGAGTCCCGGCTCTGTGTCCTGTGTCCAAGGAAGAGTCCCGGCTCTGTGTCCTGTGTCCAAGGAAGAGTCCCGGCTCTGTGTCCTGTGTCCAAGGAAGAGTCCCGGCTCTGTGTCCTGTGTCCAAGGAAGAGTCCCGGCTCTGTGTCCTGTGTCCAAGGAAGAGTCCTGGCTCTGTGTCCAAGGAAGAGTCCTGGCTCTGTGTCCTGTGTCCAAGGAAGAGTCCCGGCTCTGTGTCCTGTGTCCAAGGAAGAGTCCCGGCTCTGTGTCCTGTGTCCAAGGAAGAGTCCCGGCTCTGTGTCCTGTGTCCAAGGAAGAGTCCCGGCTCTGTGTCCTGCGTCCAAGGAAGAGTCCCGGCTCTGTGTCCTGCGTCCAAGGAAGAGTCCCGGCTCTGTGTCCTGTGTCCAAGGAAGAGTCCCGGCTCTGTGTCCTGTGTCCAAGGAAGAGTCCCGGCTCTGTGTCCTGTATCCAAGGAAGAGTCCCGGCTCTGTGTCCTGTGTCCAAGGAAGAGTCCCGGCTCTGTGTCCTGTGTCCAAGGAAGAGTCCCGGCTCTGTGTCCTGTGTCCAAGGAAGAGTCCCGGCTCTGTGTCCAAGGAAGAGTCCTGGCTCTGTGTCCTGTGTCCAAGGAAGAGTCCCGGCTCTGTGTCCTGTATCCAAGGAAGAGTCCCGGCTCTGTGTCCTGTGTCCAAGGAAGAGTCCGGGCTGTGTGTCCTGTGTCCAAGGAAGAGTCCCGGCTCTGTGTCCTGTATCCAATGAAGAGTCCCGGATCTGTGCCCGGTATCCAAAGAAGAGTCCCGGCTCTGTATCCTATATGCAAGGAAGTGTCCCGGCTCTGTGCCCTGTGTGCAAGGAAGAGTCCCGGCTCTGTGTCCCAAGGAAGAGTCCCGGCTCTGTGTCCTGTGTCCAAGGAAGAGTCCCGGCTCTGTGTCCAAGGAAGAGTCCCGGCTCTGTGTCCAGTATCCAAAGAAGAGTCCCGGCTCTGTGTCCTGTGTCCAAGGAAGAGTCCCGGCTCTGTGTCCTGTGTCCAAGGAAGAGTCCCGGCTCTGTGTCCTGTGTCCAAGGAAGAGTCCCGGCTCTGTGTCCTGTGTCCAAGGAAGAGTCCCGGCTCTGTGTCCTGTGTCCAAGGAAGAGTCCCGGCTCTGTGTCCTGTGTCCAAGGAAGAGTCCCGGCTCTGTGTCCTGTGTCCAAGGAAGAGTCCCGGCTCTGTGTCCTGTGTCCAAGGAAGAGTCCCGGCTCTGTGTCCTGTGTTCAAGGAAAAGTCCTGGCTCTGGATCCAAGGAAGAGTCCCGGCTATGATGTCCTGTGTCCAAGGAAAAGTCCTGGCTCTGTATCCAAGGAAGAGTCCCGGCTATGATGTCCTGTGTCCAAGGAAGAGTCCCGGCTCTGTGTCCAGTATCCAAGGAAGAGTCCCGGCTCTGTGTCCTGTGTCCAAGGAAGAGTCCCGGCTCTGTGCCCTGTATCCAAGGAAGAGTCCCGGCTCTGTGTCCTGTGTCCAAGGAAGAGTCCCGGCTCTGTGTCCTGTGTCCAAGGAAGAGTCCTGGCTCTGTTTCCAAGGAAGAGTCCCGGCTCTGTGTCCTGTGTCCAAGGAAGAGCCCCGGCTCTGTGTCCTGTGTCCAAGGAAAAGTCCTGGCTCTGTGTCCTGTGTCCAAGGAAAAGTCCTGGCTCTGTTTCCAAGGAAGAGTCCCGGCTCTGTGTCGTGTGTCCAAGGAAGAGTCCCGGCTCTGTGTCCTGTGTCCAAGGAAGAGTCCTGGCTCTGTGTCCAAGGAAGAGTCCCGGCTCTGTGTCCTGTGTCCAAGGAAGAGTCCCGGCTCTGTGTCCTGTGTCCAAGGAAGAGTCCTGGCTCTGTGTCCAAGGAAGAGTCCCGGCTATGTGTCCTGTGTCCAAGGAAGAGTCCCGGCTCTGTGTCCTGTGTCCAAGGAAGAGTCCCGGCTCTGTGTCCTGTATCCAAGGAAGAGTCCCGGCTCTGTGTCCTGTGTCCAAGGAAGAGTCCCGGCTCTGTGTCCTGTGTCCAAGGAAGAGTCCCGGCTCTGTGTCCTGTGTCCAAGGAAGAGTCCCGGCTCTGTGTCCTGTGTCCAAGGAAGAGTCCTGGCTCTGTGTCCAAGGAAGAGTCCCGGCTCTGTGTCCTGTATCCAAGGAAGAGTCCCGGCTCTGTGTCCTGTGTCCAAGGAAGAGTCCCGGCTCTGTGTCCTGTGTCCAAGGAAGAGTCCTGGCTCTGTATCCAAGGAAGAGTCCCGGCTCTGTGTCCTGTGTCCAAGGAAGAGTCCCGGCTCTGTGTCCTGTGTCCAAGGAAGAGTCCCGGCTCTGTGTCCTGTATCCAAGGAAGAGTCCCGGCTCTGTGTCCTGTGTCCAAGGAAGAGTCCCGGCTCTGTGTCCTGTGTCCAAGGAAGAGTCCCGGCTCTGTGTCCTGTGTCCAAGGAAGAGTCCCGGCTCTGTGTCCTGTGTCCAAGGAAGAGTCCTGGCTCTGTGTCCAAGGAAGAGTCCCGGCTCTGTGTCCTGTATCCAAGGAAGAGTCCCGGCTCTGTGTCCTGTGTCCAAGGAAGAGTCCCGGCTCTGTGTCCTGTGTCCAAGGAAGAGTCCCGGCTCTGTGTCCTGTGTCCAAGGAAGAGTCCCGGCTCTGTGTCCTGTGTCCAAGGAAGAGTCCCGGCTCTGTGTCCTGTGTCCAAGGAAGAGTTCCAGCTCTGTGTCCTGTGTCCAAGGAAGAGTCCTGGCTCTGTATCCAAGGAAGAGTCCTGGTTCTGTGTCCTGTGTCCAAGGAAGAGTCCTGGTCCTGTGTCCAAGGAAGAGTCCCGGCTCTGTGTCCTGTGTCCAAGGAAGAGTCCCGGCTCTGTGTCCTGTGTCCAAGGAAGAGTCCCGGCTCTGTGTCCTGTGTCCAAGGAAGAGTCCCGGCTCTGTGTCCTGTGTCCAAGGAAGAGTCCCGGCTCTGTGTCCTGTGTCGAAGGAAGCGTTCCGGCTCTGTGTCCAAGGAAGAGTCCCGGCTCTGTGTCCTGTGTCCAAGGAAGAGTCCCGGCTCTGTGTCCTGTGTCCAAGGAAGAGTCCCGGCTCTGTGTCCTGTGTCCAAGGAAGAGTCCCGGCTCTGTGTCCTGTGTCCAAGGAAGATTCCTGGCTCTGTGTCCTGTGTCCAAGGAAGAGTCCCGGCTCTGTGTCCAAGGAAGAGTCCTGGCTCTGTGTGCTGTGTCCAAGGAAGAGTCCCGGCTCTGTGTCCTGTATCCAAGGAAGAGTCCCGGCTCTGTGTCCTGTGTCCAAGGAAGAGTCCCGGCTCTGTGTCCTGTGTCCAAGGAAGAGTCCCGGCTCTGTGTCCTGTGTCCAAGGAAGAGTCCCGGCTCTGTGTCCTGTGTCCAAGGAAGAGTCCCGGCTCTGTGTCCTGTGTCCAAGGAAGAGTCCCGGCTCTGTGTCCTGTGTCCAAGGAAGAGTCCCGGCTCTGTGTCCTGTGTCCAAGGAAGAGTCCCGGCTCTGTGTCCTGTGTCGAAGGAAGAGTCCCGGCTCTGTGTCCAAGGAAGAGTCCCGGCTCTGTGTCCTGTGTCCAAGGAAGAGTCCCGGCTCTGTGTCCAAGGAAGAGTCCCGGCTCTGTGTCCAGTATCCAAAGAAGAGTCCCGGATCAGTGTCCTGTGTCCAAGGAAGAGTCGCGGCTCAGTGTCCAGTGTCCAAGGAAGAGTCCTGGCTCTGTGTCCAAGGAAGAGTCCCGGCTCTGTGTCCTGTGTCCAAGGAAGAGTCCCGGCTCTGTGTCCTGTGTCCAAGGAAGAGTCCCGGCTCTGTGTCCTGTGTCCAAGGAAGAGTCCCGGCTCTGTGTCCTGTGTCCAAGGAAGAGTCCCGGCTCTGTGTCCTGTGTCCAAGGAAGAGTCCCGGCTCTGTGTCCTGTGTCCAAGGAAGAGTCCCGGCTCTGTGTCCTGTGTTCAAGGAAAAGTCCTGGCTCTGGATCCAAGGAAGAGTCCCGGCTATGATGTCCTGTGTCCAAGGAAAAGTCCTGGCTCTGGATCCAAGGAAGAGTCCCGGCTATGATGTCCTGTGTCCAAGGTAGAGTCCCGGCTCTGTGTCCAGTATCCAAGGAAGAGTCCCGGCTCTATGTCCTGTGTCCAAGGAAGAGTCCCGGCTCTGTGCCCTGTATCCAAGGAAGAGTCCCGGCTCTGTGTCCTGTGTCCAAGGAAGAGTCCCGGCTCTGTGTCCTGTGTCCAAGGAAGAGTCCCGGCTCTGTGTCCTGTGTCCAAGGAAGAGTCCTGGCTCTGTTTCCAAGGAAGAGTCCCGGCTCTGTGTCCTGTGTCCAAGGAAGAGTCCCAGCTCTGTGTCCTGTGTCCAAGGAAGAGTCCCGGCTCTGTGTCCTGTGTTCAAGGAAAAGTCCTGGCTCTGTATCCAAGGAAGAGTCCCGGCTATGATGTCCTGTGTCCAAGGAAGAGTCCCGGCTCTGTGTCCAGTATCCAAGGAAGAGTCCCGGCTCTGTGTCCTGTGTCCAAGGAAGAGTCCCGGCTCTGTGTCCTGTATCCAAGGAAGAGTCCCGGCTCTGTGTCCAGTGTCCAAGGAAGAGTCCCGGCTCTGTGTCCAGTGTCCAAGGAAGAGTCCCGGCTCTGTGTCCTGTGTCCAAGGAAGAGTCCCGGCTCTGTGTCCTGTGTCCAAGGAAGAGTCCTGGCTCTGTGTCCAAGGAAGGGTCCCGGCTCTGTGTCCTGTATCCAAGGAAGAGTCCCGGCTCTGTGTCCTGTGTCCAAGGAAGAGTTCCGGCTCTGTGTCCTGTGTCCAAGGAAGAGCCCTGGCTCTCTGACCAAGCAACGGTCCCGGCTCTGTGTCCTGTGTCCAAGGAAGAGTTCCAGCTCTGTGTCCTGTGTCCAAGGAAGAGTCCCGGCTCTGTGTCCTGTGTCAAAGGAAGAGTCCGGGCTGTGTGTCCTGTGTCCAAGGAAGAGTCCCGGCTCTGTGTTCTGTATCCAATGAAGAGTCCCGGATCTGTGCCCGGTATCCAAGGAAGAGTCCCGGCTCTGTATCCTATATCCAAGGAAGAGTCCCGGCTCTGTGTCCTGTGTCGAAGGAAGAGTCCCGGCTCTGTGTCCTGTGTCCAAGGAAGAGTCCCGCTCTGTGTCCTGTGTCCAAGGAAGAGTCCCGGCTCTGTGTCCTGTGTCCAAGGAAGAGTCCCGGCTCTGTGTCCAGTGTCCAAGGAAGAGTCCCGGCTCTGTGTCCTGTGTCCAAGGAAGAGTCCCGGCTCTGTGTCCTGTGTCCAAGGAAGAGTCCCGGCTCTGTGTCCTGTGTCCAAGGAAGAGTCCCGGCTCTGTGTCCAAGGAAGAGTCCTGGCTCTGTGTCCTGTGTCCAAGGAAGAGTCCCGGCTCTGTGTCCTGTGTCCAAGGAAGAGTCCCGGCTCTGTGTCCTGTGTCCAAGGAAGAGTCCCGGCTCTGTGTCCTGTGTCCAAGGAAGAGTCCCGGCTCTGTGTCCTGTGTCCAAGGAAGAGTCCCGGCTCTGTGTCCTGTATCCAAGGAAGAGTCCCGGCTCTGTGTCCTGTGTCCAAGGAAGAGTCCCGGCTCTGTGTCCTGTATCCAAGGAAGAGTCCCGGCTCTGTGTCCTGTGTCCAAGGAAGAGTCCCGGCTCTGTGTCCTGTGTGCAAGGAAGAGTCCCGGCTCTGTGTCCAAGGAAGAGACCCGGCTCTGTGTCCTGTGTCCGAGGCAGAGTCCCGGCTCTGTGTCCAGTATCCAAAGAAGAGTCCCGGCTCTGTGTCCTGTGTCCAAGGAAGAGTCCCGGCTCTGTGTCCTGTGTCCAAGGAAGAGTCCCGGCTCTGTGTCCTGTGTCCAAGGAAGTGTCCCGGCTCTGTGTCCTGTGTCCAAGGAAGAGTCCCGGCTCTGTGTCCTGTGTCCAAGGAAGAGTCCCGGCTCTGTGTCCTGTGTCCAAGGAAGAGTCCCGGCTCTGTGTCCTGTGTCCAAGGAAGAGTCCCGGCTCTGTGTCCTGTGTCCAAGGAAAAGTCCTGGCTCTGGATCCAAGGAAGAGTCCCGGCTATGATGTCCTGTGTCCAAGGTAGAGTCCCGGCTCTGTGTCCAGTATCCAAGGAAGAGTCCCGGCTCTATGTCCTGTGTCCAAGGAAGAGTCCCGGCTCTGTGCCCTGTATCGAAGGAAGAGTCCCGGCTCTGTGCCCTGTATCGAAGGAAGAGTCCCGGCTCTGTGTCGTGTGTCCAAGGAAGAGTCCCGGCTCTGTGTCCTGTGTCCAAGGAAAAGTCCTGGCTCTGTTTCCAAGGAAGAGTCCCGGCTCTGTGTCCTGTGTCCAAGGAAGAGTCCCAGCTCTGTGTCCTGTGTCCAAGGAAGAGCCCCGGCTCTGTGTCCTGTGTCCAAGGAAAAGTCCTGGCTCTGTATCCAAGGAAGAGTCCCGGCTATCATGTCCTGTGTCCAAGGAAGAGTCCCGGCTCTGTGTCCAGTATCCAAGGAAGAGTCCCGGCTCTGTGTCCTGTGTCCAAGGAAGAGTCCCGGCTCTGTGTCCTGTATCCAAGGAAGAGTCCCGGCTCTGAGCCCTGTGTCCAAGGAAGAGTCCCGGCTCTGTGTCCAGTGTCCAAGGAAGAGTCCCGGCTCTGTGTCCTGTGTCCAAGGAAGAGTCCCGGCTCTGTGTCCTGTGTCCAAGGAAGAGTCCTGGCTCTGTGTCCAAGGAAGGGTCCCGGCTCTGTGTCCTGTATCCAAGGAAGAGTCCCGGCTCTGTGTCCTGTGTCCAAGGAAGAGTTCCGGCTCTGTGTCCTGTGTCCAAGGAAGAGCCCTGGCTCTCTGACCAAGCAACGGTCCCGGCTCTGTGTCCTGTGTCCAAGGAAGAGTTCCAGCTCTGTGTCCTGTGTCCAAGGAAGAGTCCCGGCTCTGTGTCCTGTGTCAAAGGAAGAGTCCGGGCTGTGTGTCCTGTGTCCAAGGAAGAGTCCCGGCTCTGTGTTCTGTGTCCAAGGAAGAGTCCCGGCTCTGTGTCCTGTGTCCAAGGAAGAGTCCCGGCTCTGTGTCGTGTATCCAAGGAAGAGTCCCGGCTCTGTGTCCTGTATCCAAGGAAGAGTCCCGGCTCTGTGTCCTGTGTGCAAGGAAGAGTCCTGGCTCTGTGTCCTGTATCCAAGGAAGAGTCCCGGCTCTGTGTCCTGTGTCCAAGGAAGAGTCCGGGCTGTGTGTCCTGTGTCCAAGGAAGAGTCCCGGCTCTATGTCCTGTATCCAATGAAGAGTCCCGGATCTGTGCCCGGTATCCAAGGAAGAGTCCCGGCTCTGTATCCTATATCCAAGGAAGTGTCCCGGCTCTGTGCCCTGTATCGAAGGAAGAGTCCCGGCTCTGTGTCCTGTGTGCAAGGAAGAGTCCCGGCTCTGTGTCCTGTGTGCAAGGAAGAGTCCCGGCTCTGTGTCCAAGGAAGAGACCCGGCTCTGTGTCCTGTGTCCGAGGCAGAGTCCCGGCTCTGTGTCCGAGGAAGAGTCCCGGCTCTGTGTCCAGTATCCAAAGAAGAGTCCCGGATCAGTGTCCTGTGTCCAAGGAAGAGTCGCGGCTCAGTGTCCAGTGTCCAAGGAAGAGTCCCGGCTCTGTGTCCTGTGTCCAAGGAAGAGTCACGGCTCTGTGTCCTGTGTCCAAGGAAGAGTCCCGGCTCTGTGTCCTGTGTCCAAGGAAGAGTCGCGGCTCTGTGTCCTGTGTCCAAGGAAAAGTCCTGGCTCTGTATCCAAGGAAGAGTCCCGGCTATCATGTCCTGTGTCCAAGGAAGAGTCCCGGCTCTGTGTCCAGTATCCAAGGAAGAGTCCCGGCTCTGTGTCCTGTGTCCAAGGAAGAGTCCCGGCTCTGTGTCCTGTGTCCAAGGAAGAGTCCCGGCTCTGTGTCCTGTGTCCAAGGAAGAGTCCCGGCTCTGTGTCCTGTGTCCAAGGAAGAGTCCCGGCTCTGTGTCCTGTGTCCAAGGAAGAGTCCCGGCTCTGTGTCCTGTGTCCAAGGAAGAGTCCTGGCTCTGTGTCCGGTGTCCAAGGAAGTGTCCCGGCTCTGTGTCTAAGGAGGAGTCCCGGTTCTGTGTCCTGTGTCCAAGGAAGAGTCCTCGCTCTGTGTCCTGTGTCCAAGGAAGAGTCCCAGCTCTGTGTCCTGTGTCCGAGGAAGAGACCCGGCTCTGTGTCCGGTGTCCAAGGAAGAGTCCTGGCTCTGTGTCCAAGGAAGAGCCCCGGCTCTGTGTCCAAGGAAGAGTCCCGGCTCTGTGTCCTGTATCCAAGGAAGAGTCCCGGCTCTGTGTCCTGTGTCCAAGGAAGAGTCCCGGCACTGTGTCCCTTGTCCAAGGAAGAATCCCGGCTCTGTGTCCTGTGTCCAAGGAAGAGTCCCGGCTCTGTGTCCTGTGTCCAAGGAAGAGTCCCGGCTCTGTGTCCAAGGAAGAGTCCCGGCTCTGTGTCCTGTGTCCAAGGAAGAGTCCCGGCTCTGTGTCCTGTGTCCAAGGAAGAGTCCCGGCTCTGTGTCCTGTGTCCAAGGAAGAGTCCTGGCTCTGTGTCCTGTGTCCAAGGAAGAGTCCCGGCTCTGTGTCCTGTGTCCAAGGAAGAGTCCCGGCTCTGTGTCCTGTGTCCAAGGAAGAGTCCCGGCTCTGTGTCCTGTGTCCAAGGAAGAGTCCCGGCTCTGTGTCCTGTGTCCAAGGAAGAGTCCCGGCTGTGTCCTGTGTCCAAGGAAGAGTCCCGGCTCTGTGTCCTGTGTCCAAGGAAGAGTCCCGGCTCTGTGTCCTGTGTCCAAGGAAGAGTCCCGGCTCTGTGTCCTGTGTCCAAGGAAGAGTCCCGGCTCTGTGTCCTGTGTCCAAGGAAGAGTCCTGGCTCTGTGTCCTGTGTCCAAGGAAGAGTCCTGGCTCTGTGTCCTGTGTCCAAGGAAGAGTCCCGGCTCTGTGTCCTGTGTCCAAGGAAGAGACCCGGCTCTGTGTCCTGTGTCCAAGGAAGAGTCCTGGCTCTGTGTCCTGTGTCCAAGGAAGAGTCCCGGCTCTGTGTCCAAGGAAGAGTCCTGGCTCTGTGTCCTGTGTCCAAGGAAGAGTCCCGGCTCTGTGTCCTGTGTCCAAGGAAGAGTCCCGGCTCTGTGTCCTGTGTCCAAGGAAGAGTCCTGGCTCTGTGTCCTGTGTCCAAGGAAGAGTCCCGGCTCTGTGTCCTGTGTCCAAGGAAGAGTCCCGGCTCTGTGTCCTGTGTCCAAGGAAGAGTCCCGGCTCTGTGTCCTGTGTCCAAGGAAGAGTCCCGGCTCTGTGTCCTGTGTCCAAGGAAGAGTCCCGGCTCTGTGTCCTGTGTCCAAGGAAGAGTCCTGGCTCTGTGTCCAAGGAAGAGTCCTGTGTCTGTGTCCTGTGTCCAAGGAAGAGTCCTGGCTCTGTGTCCAAGGAAGAGACCCGGCTCTGTGTCCTGTGTCCAAGGAAGAGTCCCGGCTCTGTGTCCTGTGTCCAAGGAAGAGTCCCGGCTCTGTGTCCTGTGTCCAAGGAAGAGTCCCGGCTCTGTGTCCTGTGTCCAAGGAAGAGTTCTGGCTCTGTGTCCTGTGTCCAAGGAAGAGTCCTGGCTCTGTGTCCAAGGAAGAGTCTTGGCTCTGTGTCCTGTATCCAAGGAAGAATCCCGGCTCTGTGTCCTGTGTCCAAGGAAGAGTCCCGGCTCTGTGTCCTGTGTCCAAGGAAGAGTCCTGTCTCTGTGTCCAAGGAAGAGTCCTGGCTCTGTGCCCTGTATCCAAGGAAGAGGACTGGCTCTGTGTCCTGTGTCCAAGGAAGAGTCCTGGCTCTGTGTCCTGTGTCCAAGGAAGAGTCCCGGCTCTGTGTCCAAGGAGGAGTCCTGGCTCTGTGTCCTGTGTCCAAGGAAGAGTCCTGGCTCTGTGCCCTGTATCCAAGGAAGAGGACTGGCTCTGTGTCCTGTGTCCAAGGAAGAGTCCTGGCTCTGTGTCCTGTGTCCAAGGAAGAGTCCCGGCTCTGTGTCCAAGGAAGAGTCCCGGCTCTGTGTCCTGTGTCCAAGGAAGAGTCCCGGCTCTGTGTCCTGTGTCCAAGGAAGAGTCCCGGCTCTGTGTCCTGTGTCCAAGGAAGAGTCCCGGCTCTGTGTCCTGTGTCCAAGGAAGAGTCCCGGCTCTGTGTCCTGTGTCCAAGGAAGAGTCCCGGCTCTGTGTCCTGTGTCCAAGGAAGAGTCCCGGCTCTGTGTCCAAGGAAGAGTCCCGGCTCTGTGTCCTGTGTCCAAGGAAGAGTCCCGGCTCTGTGTCCTGTGTCCAAGGAAGAGTCCCGGCTCTGTGTCCAAGGAGGAGTCCTGGCTCTGTGTCCTGTGTCCAAGGAAGAGTCCTGGCTCTGTGTCCTGTGTCCAAGGAAGAGTCCCGGCTCTGTGTCCTGTGTCCAAGGAAGAGACCCGGCTCTGTGTCCTGTGTCCAAGGAAGAGTCCTGGCTCTGTGTCCTGTGTCCAAGGAAGAGTCCCGGCTCTGTGTCCAAGGAGGAGTCCTGGCTCTGTGTTCTGTGTCCAAGGAAGAGTCCTGGCTCTGTGTCCTGTGTCCAAGGAAGAGTCCCAGCTCTGTGTCCTGTATCCAAGGAAGAGTCCCGGCTCTGTGTCCTGTGTCCAAGGAAGAGTCCCGGCTCTGTGTCCTGTGTCCAAGGAAGAGTCCCGGCTCTGTGTCCTGTGTCCAAGGAAGAGTCCCGGCTCTGTGTGCTGTGTCCAAGGAAGGTTCCCGGCTCTGTGTCCTGTGTGCAAGGAAGAGTCCTGGCTCTGTGTCCAAGGAAGAGTCCTGTGTCTGCGTCCTGTGTCCAAGGAAGAGTCCTGGCTCTCTGTCCTGTGTCCAAGGAAGAGTCCCGGCTCTGTGTCCAAGGAAGACACCCGGCTCTGTGACCTGTGTCCAAGGAAGAGTCGCGGCTCTGTGTCCTGTGTCCAAGGAAGAGTCCCGGCTCTGTGTCCTGTGTCCAAGGAAGAGTCCTGGCTCTGTGTCCAAGGAAGAGTCCCGGCTCTGTGTCCTGTGTCCAAGGAAGAGTCCCGGCTCTGTGTCCTGTGTCCAAGGAAGAGTCCCGGCTCTGTGTCCTGTGTCCAAGGAAGAGTCCCGGCTCTGTGTCCTGTGTCCAAGGAAGAGTCCCGGCTCTGTGTCCTGTGTCCAAGGAAGAGTCCCGGCTCTGTGTCCTGTGTCCAAGGAAGAGTCCCGGCTCTGTGTCCTGTGTCCAAGGAAGAGTCCCGGCTCTGTGTCCTGTGTCCAAGGAAGAGTCCTGGCTCTGTGTCCAAGGAAGAGTCTTGGCTCTGTGTCCTGTGTCCAAGGAAGAGTCCCGGCTCTGTGTCCTGTGTCCAAGGAAGAGTCCCGGCTCTGTGTCCTGTGTCCAAGGAAGAGTCCTGTCTCTGTGTCCAAGGAAGAGTCCTAGCTCTGTGTCCTGTGTCCAAGGAAGAGTCCTGGCTCTGTGCCCTGTATCCAAGGAAGAGGACTGGCTCTGTGTCCTGTGTCCAAGGAAGAGTCCTGGCTCTGTGTCCTGTGTCCAAGGAAGAGTCCCGGCTCTGTGTCCAAGGAAGAGTCCTGGCTCTGTGTCCTGTGTCCAAGGAAGAGTCCCGGCTCTGTGTCCTGTGTCCAAGGAAGAGTCCCGGCTCTGTGTCCTGTGTCCAAGGAAGAGTCCCGGCTCTGTGTCCAGTATCCAAAGAAGAGTCCCGGATCAGTGTCCTGTGTCCAAGGAAGAGTCGCGGCTCAGTGTCCAGTGTCCAAGGAAGAGTCCCAGCTCTGTGTCCTGTGTCCAAGGAAGAGTCCCGGCTCTGTGTCCTGTGTCCAAGGAAGAGTCCCGGCTCTGTGTCCTGTGTCCAAGGAAGAGTCCCGGCTCTGTGTCCTGTGTCCAAGGAAGAGTCCCGGCTCTGTGTCCAAGGAAGAGTCCCGGCTCTGTGTCCTGTGTCCAAGGAAGAGTCCCGGCTCTGTGTCCTGTGTCCAAGGAAGAGTCCCGGCTCTGTGTCCAAGGAAGAGTCCTGGCTCTGTGTCCTGTGTCCAAGGAAGAGTCCTGGCTCTGTGTCCTGTGTCCAAGGAAGAGTCCCGGCTCTGTGTCCTGTGTCCAAGGAAGAGTCCCGGCTCTGTGTCCAAGGAAGAGTCCTGGCTCTGTGTCCTGTGTCCAAGGAAGAGTCCTGGCTCTGTGTCCTGTGTCCAAGGAAGAGTCCCGGCTCTGTGTCCTGTGTCCAAGGAAGAGTCCCGGCTCTGTGTCCTGTGTCCAAGGAAGAGTCCTGGCTCTGTGTCCTGTGTCCAAGGAAGAGTCCCGGCTCTGTGTCCTGTGTCCAAGGAAGAGTCCTGGCTCTGTGTCCTGTGTCCAAGGAAGAGTCCTGGCTCTGTGTCCTGTGTCCAAGGAAGAGTCCCGGCTCTGTGTCCTGTGTCCAAGGAAGAGTCCCGGCTCTGTGTCCTGTGTCCAAGGAAGAGTCCTGGCTCTGTGTCCAAGGAAGAGTCCCGGCTCTGTGTCCAAGGAAGTGTCCCAGCTCTGTGTCCTGTATCCAAGGAAGAGTCCCGGCTCGGTGTCCTGTGTCCAAGGAAGAGTCCCGGCTCTGTGCCCTGTGTCCAAGGAAGAGACCCGGCTCTGTGTCCTGTGTCCAAGGAAGAGTCCCGGCTCTGTGTCCTGTGTCCAAGGAAGAGTCCCGGCTCTGTGTCCAAGGAGGAGTCCTGGCTCTGTGTCCTGTGTCCAAGGAAGAGTCCTGGCTCTGTGTCCTGTGTCCAAGGAAGAGTCCCGGCTCTGTGTCCTGTGTCCAAGGAAGAGTCCCGGCTCTGTGTCCTGTGTCCAAGGAAGAGTCCTGGCTCTGTGTCCAAGGAAGAGTCCCAGCTCTGTGTCCTGTATCCAAGGAAGAGTCCCGGCTCCCTGTCCTGTGTCCAAGGAAGAGTCCCGGCTCTGTGTCCTGTGTCCAAGGAAGAGTCCCGGCTCTGTGTCCTGTGTCCAAGGAAGAGTCCCGGCTCTGTGTCCTGTGTCCAAGGAAGAGTCCCGGCTCTGTGTCCTGTGTCCAAGGAAGAGTCCCGGCTCTGTGTGCTGTGTCCAAGGAAGGTTCCCGGCTCTGTGTCCTGTGTCCAAGGAAGAGTCCTGGCTCTGTGTCCAAGGAAGAGTCCTGTGTCTGTGTCCTGTGTCCAAGGAAGAGTCCTGGCTCTGTGTCCAAGGAAGAGACCCGGCTCTGTGTCCTGTGTCCAAGGAAGAGTCCCGGCTCTGTGTCCTGTGTCCAAGGAAGAGTCCTGGCTCTGTGTCCAAGGAAGACACCCGGCTCTGTGTCCTGTGTCCAAGGAAGAGTCCCGGCTCTGTGTCCTGTGTCCAAGGAAGAGTCCCGGCTCTGTGTCCTGTGTCCAAGGAAGAGTCCTGGCTCTGTGTCCTGTGTCCAAGGAAGAGTCCCGGCTCTGTGTCCTGTGTCCAAGGAAGAGTCCCGGCTCTGTGTCCTGTGTCCAAGGAAGAGTCCTGGCTCTGTGTCCTGTGTCCAAGGAAGAGTCCTGGCTCTGTGTCCTGTGTCCAAGGAAGAGTCCCGGCTCTGTGTCCTGTGTCCAAGGAAGAGTCCCGGCTCTGTGTCCTGTGTCCAAGGAAGAGTCCCGGCTCTGTGTCCTGTGTCCAAGGAAGAGTCCCGGCTCTGTGTCCTGTGTCCAAGGAAGAGTCCCGGCTCTGTGTCCTGTGTCCAAGGAAGAGTCCCGGCTCTGTGTCCTGTGTCCAAGGAAGAGTCCCGGCTCTGTGTCCTGTGTCCAAGGAAGAGTCCCGGCTCTGTGTCCTGTGTCCAAGGAAGAGTCCTGGCTCTGTGTCCTGTATCCAAGGAAGAGTCCCGGCTCTGTGTCCTGTGTCCAAGGAAGAGTCCCGGCTCTGTGTCCTGTGTCCAAGGAAGAGTCCTGGCTCTGTGTCCTGTGTCCAAGGAAGAGTCCTGGCTCTGTGTCCTGTATCCAAGGAAGAGGACTGGCTCTGTGTCCTGTGTCCAAGGAAGAGTCCTGGCTCTGTGTCCTGTGTCCAAGGAAGAGTCCCGGCTCTGTGTCCAAGGAGGAGTCCCGGCTCTGTGTCCTGTGTCCAAGGAAGAGTCCTGGCTCTGTGTCCTGTGTCCAAGGAAGAGTCCCGGCTCTGTGTCCTGTGTCCAAGGAAGAGTCCCGGCTCTGTGTCCGGTGTCCAAGGAAGAGTCCTGGCTCTGTGTCCTGTGTCCAAGGAAGAGTCCCGGCTCTGTGTCCTGTATCCAAGGAAGAGTCCCAGCTCTGTGTCCTGTATCCAAGGAAGAGACCCGGCTCAGTGTCCTGTGTCCAAGGAAGAGTCCCGGCTCTGTGTCCTGTGTCCAAGGAAGAGTCCCGGCTCTGTGTCCTGTGTCCAAGGAAGAGTCCTGGCTCTGTGTCCTGTGTCCAAGGAAGAGTCCCGGCTCTGTGTCCAAGGAAGAGTCCTGGCTCTGTGTCCTGTGTCCAAGGAAGAGTCCTGGCTCTGTGTCCTGTGTCCAAGGAAGAGTCCCGGCTCTGTGTCCTGTGTCCAAGGAAGAGTCCCGGCTCTGTGTCCGGTGTCCAAGGAAGAGTCCTGGCTCTGTGTCCAAGGAAGAGTCCCGGCTCTGTGTCCAAGGAAGAGTCCCAGCTCTGTGTCCTGTATCGAAGGAAGAGTCCCGGCTCTGTGTCCTGTGTCCAAGGAAGAGTCCCGGCTCTGTGTCCTGTGTCCAAGGAAGAGTCCCGGCTCTGTGTCCTGTGTCCAAGGAAGAGTCCTGGCTCTGTGTCCAAGGAAGAGTCCTGTCTCTGTGTCCTGTGTCCAAGGAAGAGTCCTGGCTCTGTGTCCAAGGAAGAGACCCGGCTCTGTGTCCTGTGTCCAAGGAAGAGTCCCGGCTCTGTGTCCTGTGTCCAAGGAAGAGTCCCGGCTCTGTGTCCTGTGTCCAAGGAAGAGTCCTGGCTCTGTGTCCTGTGTCCAAGGAAGAATCCTGGCTTTATGTCCAAGGAGGAGTCTTGGCTGTGTGTTCTGTGTCCAAGGAAGAGTCTCGGGTCTGTGTCCAAGGAGGAGTCCTGGCTCTGTGTCCTGTGTCCAAGGAAGAGTCCTGGCTCTGTGTCCTGTGTCCAAGGAAGAGTCCTGGCTCTGTGTCCTGTGTCCAAGGAAGAGTCCTGGCTCTGTGTCCAAGGAAGAGTCCCGGCTCTGTGTCCAAGGAAGAGTCCCGGCTCTGTGTCCTGTGTCCAAGGAAGAGTCCCGGCTCTGTGTCCTGTGTCCAAGGAAGAGTCCCGGCTCTGTGTCCTGTGTCCAAGGAAGAGTCCCGGCTCTGTGTCCTGTGTCCAAGGAAGAGTCCCGGCTCTGTGTCCTGTGTCCAAGGAAGAGTCCCGGCTCTGTGTCCTGTGTCCAAGGAAGAGTCCCGGCTCTGTGTCCTGTGTCCAAGGAAGAGTCCCTGGCTCTGTGTCCTGTGTCCAAGGAAGAGTCCCGGCTCTGTGTCCTGTGTCCAAGGAAGAGTCCCGGCTCTGTGTCCAAGGAAGAGTCCTGGCTCTGTGTCCTGTGTCCAAGGAAGAGTCCCAGCTCTGTGTCCTGTGTCCAAGGAAGAGACCCGGCTCTGTGTCCTGTGTCCAAGGAAGAGTCCCGGCTCTGTGTCCTGTGTCCAAGGAAGAGTCCCGGCTCTGTGTCCTGTGTCCAAGGAAGAGTCCCGGCTCTGTGTCCTGTGTCCAAGGAAGAGTCTTGGCTCTGTGTCCTGTATCCAAGGAAGAGTACTGGCTCTGTGTCCTGTGTCCAAGGAAGAGTCCCGGCTCTGTGTCCTGTGTCCAAGGAAGAGTCCTGGCTCTGTGTCCTGTATCCAAGGAAGAGTACTGGCTCTGTGTCCTGTGTCCAAGGAAGAGTCCCGGCTCTGTGTCCTGTGTCCAAGGAAGAGTCCTGGCTCTGTGTCCTGTGTCCAAGGAAGAGTCCCGGCTCTGTGTCCTGTGTCCAAGGAAGAGTCCTGGCTCTGTGTCCTGTGTCCAAGGAAGAGTCCCGGTCTGTGTCCTGTGTCCAAGGAAGAGTCCCGGCTCTGTGTCCTGTGTCCAAGGAAGAGTCCTGGCTCTGTGTCCTGTGTCCAAGGAAGAGTCCCAGCTCTGTGTCCTGTGTCCAAGGAAGAGTCCCGGCTCTGTGTCCTGTGTCCAAGGAAGAGTCCCGGCTCTTTGTCCTGTGTCCAAGGAAGAGTCCTGGCTCTGTGTCCTGTGTCCAAGGAAGAGTCCCGGCTCTGTGTCCTGTGTCCAAGGAAGAGTCCCGGCTCTGTGTCCTGTGTCCAAGGAAGAGTCCCGGCTCTGTGTCCTGTGTCCAAGGAAGAGTCCTGGCTCTGTGTCCTGTATCCAAGGAAGAGTCCCGGCTCTGTGTCCTGTGTCCAAGGAAGAGTCCCGGCTCTGTGTCCTGTGTCCAAGGAAGAGTCCTGGCTCTGTGTCCTGTGTCCAAGGAAGAGTCCCGGCTCTGTGTCCTGTGTCCAAGGAAGAGTCCCGGCTCTGTGTCCTGTGTCCAAGGAAGAGTCCCGGCTCTGTGTCCTGTGTCCAAGGAAGAGTCCTGGCTCTGTGTCCTGTGTCCAAGGAAGAGTCCCGGCTCTGTGTCCAAGGAAGAGTCCTGGCTCTGTGTCCTGTGTCCAAGGAAGAGTCCTGGCTCTGTGTCCTGTGTCCAAGGAAGAGTCCCGGCTCTGTGTCCTGTGTCCAAGGAAGAGTCCCGGCTCTGTGTCCTGTGTCCAAGGAAGAGTCCTGGCTCTGTGTCCAAGGAAGAGTCCCGGCTCTGTGTCCTGTGTCCAAGGAAGAGTCCCGGCTCTGTGTCCTGTGTCCAAGGAAGAGTCCCGGCTCTGTGTCCTGTGTCCAAGGAAGAGTCCCGGCTCTGTGTCCTGTATCCAAGGAAGAGTCCCGGCTTGGTGTCCTGTGTCCAAGGAAGAGTCCCGGCTCTGTGTCCTGTGTCCAAGGAAGAGTCCTGGCTCTGTGTCCAAGGAAGAGTCCCGGCTCTGTGTCCTGTGTCCAAGGAAGAGTCCCGGCTCTGTGTCCTGTGTCCAAGGAAGAGTCCCGGCTCTGTGTCCTGTGTCCAAGGAAGAGTCCCGGCTCTGTGTCCTGTGTCCAAGGAAGAGTCCCGGCTCTGTGTCCTGTGTCCAAGGAAGAGTCCCGGCTCTGTGTCCTGTGTCCAAGGAAGAGTCCCGGCTCTGTGTCCTGTGTCCAAGGAAGAGTCCCGGCTCTGTGTCCTGTGTCCAAGGAAGAGTCCTGGCTCTGTGTCCTGTGTCCAAGGAAGAGTCCCGGCTCTGTGTCCTGTATCCAAGGAAGAGTCCCGGCTCTGTGTCCTGTGTCCAAGGAAGAGTCCCGGCTCTGTGTCCTGTGTCCAAGGAAGAGTCCCGGCTCTGTGTCCTGTATCCAAGGAAGAGTCCCGGCTCTGTAACCTTTGTCCAAGGAATAGTCCCGGCTCTGTGTCCTGTGTCCAAGGAAGAGTCCCGGCTCTGTGTCCTGTGTCGAAGGAAGTGTCCTGGCTCTGTGTCCAAGGAAGAGTCCTGGCTCTGTGTCCTGTGTCCAAGGAAGAGTCCCGGCTCTGTGTCCTGTGTCCAAGGAAGAGTCCCGGCTCTGTGTCCTGTGTCCAAGGAAGAGTCCCGGCTCTGTGTCCTGTGTCCAAGGAAGAGTCCTGGCTCTTTGTCCTGTGTCCAAGGAAGGGTCCCGGCTCTGTGTCCTGTGTCCAAGGAAGAGTCCCGGCTCTTTGCCCTGTATCCAAGGAAGAGTCCTGGCTCTATGTCCTGTGTCCAAGGAAGAGTCCCAGATCTGTGTTCCTATTTTCCAAGCTCCAGGTTCAGGTTCGTATGTTCCGAGCTGCAAGTCCAGGCTCTGATGTTCCGAGTTCCAAGTCCCAGTCCAAGTCCTAGTCCCGGTCCTGAGTCCCACGTTCCAGTCCTGAATCCCAGGCCAAGCCCAGGCCAGGTCCAAGTCTGTGTCCCAAGTCCCAGGCCCTTAGTCCCAGTTTAAGTCCAGGTTCCAAGCCCAACTCCAGCCGTGCATATTCCCGCTTCCGCTTCATTCACTCCTTGATGTCTCTCTGTACAATCCTCGCTTCCCCACTTTCCTAGTAACTACTAATAAACTCTATTTTTGTTAATGCTATAAAACGTGTTTGTGTCCTGCATTTGGGTCCACCCGTGCTACGCACTTGTGACAATCTTAACCCTGAATAGACGAAACAATTAAGCATTCACTGCCATCTTATATTGAGAAACCTAACAGCTTGCAATAATCTGATCAACGAAATTTCTCATCACAGTTTGAAAAGGTTCAGTCCTCAGCTTGATAATTTCACATTCTGGGACCTAATCTCAATCATATGTGGAATTACATCTGTCAATTCAACCACATGTCATTATTCTAAATATGCGTATGAGCCATGCCTACTTAAGCCTTTCAATATGTGAATGAACTTAGTGAATATACTGTATGATAGCCATTTTCACAAGATCTATCTGTGTTCAGAGATCAAAGTGTTACATAGCAGTTCAAACAATGCTCAGTAGCAGCTTACTTCAGCTCCCTACATTAAAGGGCAACATATCTTTAGTATTTCTTATGGCTTGCAGCACTAACTTGTTGGTTTCGAGCATATCAAGATTCTCTTACATACAGGCAATGCCAAATAATTGTGGAATGATCTTAAAGTATTTGGGAAAATTGATAGCTAAACAGAAACGACCAATCTTCTATGAAAATAGAAACATAGAAACATAGAAAATAGGTGCAGGAGTAGGCCATTCGGCCCTTCGAGCCTGCACCGCCATTTATTATGATCATGGCTGATCATCCAACTCAGAACCCTGCCCCAGCCTTCCCTCCGTACCCCCTGACCCCTGTAGCCACAAGGGCCATATCTAACTCCCTCTTAAACATAGCCAATGAACTGGCCTCAACAGTTATAAAATATTAGCATATAAGATATTGGAGTACAAATGTTCAAAATATGGCCTATTTCATTTGACTTTTGCTTTTTGTGCTTTTAGTACAATGTAATAAAATTGTCTACAGGCAGCAGTTACAGCATCTGTAAATGTTACCATTCAATTCCTCATCCAGGAATCAGTGACAATCAGTGAAATTGGTATGTTGTATATAAATTAAATCTGTCAAGTACTTTATTACTTTACTTTTCCCCCCATTGTTAGGATTTAATCATATTATATTTTCATTTGTTGGCCAAAATCAACTTCAGTAGTTTTCATGCAATATTTTACAATAAAGATCTTTTCATAGGTCACAAAGTTGAAATAATTATTGATTTGAAGCAGTTATTACCTCAAACTTATTGTATGTCCAACTGACTTTCAGTCACCTGCAGCCTTCTTTCAGATGTAAACACCACAATGTTAAACAGGATGCGGTGTAGTGTAGCTATGAAAATTCAATGACAGGAACACTACTGAAGAGTTTTGGAGATACTTAACTTCCTTTCCACATTAAATAAACAGTTAATTGTTAAATATTCCTATCCATTGTTATAAAACATTTTGACTGATTAACAAATAAATAAATTTGCATGATATGTTTTAGAACTCAAGTAAATGACAGATTCTCAATGCCTAACAAAGTCATTTGATGTATGAAATCTTGGAAGAGTTTGCATGATAATAGACTGGGGCTCTGTTACGGGAAATCCTACAGTTTATTTTCAAGATCTCCAGCCAAACCCCCTCTTGCACCACCCACCCCGATCTTTCAATTGTTTGACCCCTCCCCCAATCCAATCAATCCTGGCCCTGGCAACCCTTGGCCCCTTGGAGTTAGACTGCACCCAAACAGTGAGTGGAAGCACGTGAAGAAGCGATGATTTCACTGAGCTACACAGCTGAAGACTTAAAAAGGCAGCGCTTTGCAGTAGTTTTCAGAGACACACTGAGCCCAATCAGTGAATGGGATTAACTAGAAAGGGAGAATAAAAATAAGGCAGGAGCAAGCAGAGTGACCATTGTATGAATGGGCCAGTGTTGGAGTGGCTTTGGCTCATCAAGCCTGGGCAAGGAAAGTATCTGGTTAGTTTCTTCTTCTTTAATCTTCATTCCTCATCTTTTTTGGCAGATTTACTGCACTGAGAATGGCTCCAGGAGCTGTGTTTTGTTCTGTGTGTGAGATATGGGGATTCTGGGAGACCTCCAGCATCCTGGATAACCATATCTGCACCAGTTACACTGAGAAGTAGCTCCTCAGAGCACGTGTTAAGGAACTGGAGCTGCAGTTTGATGAACTTCAGCTCATATGGGAGACTGAGGAAGTGACAGATTTTTTGATACAGTTGATGGGGATGACCTACTGTACCAGGGGGAGCCACAGTGACTGGGTCTCTGGCACTGAGTCTGATGCTGTGGCTCAGAAGAGAAGAGAGGTGAAGAGGACTGCAAAAGTGACAGGAATTTCTATAGTCTGAGGAACAGAGATTCAGTAGATGTGATAGAGACACCTGGATTGTATGTTGCCTCCTAGATGGCAGGGTTAGGGATGTTTTGGATTGGGTCCATGGCACTCTAAAGAAGGAGGGTGAACAGTCAGAAGTCTTGGTACATATTGGCACCAATCACATTGGTAGGAAAGGTGAGGAGATCTTGAAGAGTGATTTTAGGGAGCTAGGTAGAAAGATGAAAAGCAGGACTTCTAGAGTAGTAATCTCTGGGTTGCTGCCTGTGCCATGTGCTAGTACGGGTGAGAATAGAATAACTTGGCAGATGAATGCATGGCTGAGGAACTGGCGCAGGGGGCAAGGGTTCAGCTTTCTGGGTCATGGGGATCTCCTCTGGGGAAGGTACGAACTGTACAAAAGGGATAGGTTACATGGAACCCGAGGGGGACCAATACCCTTGCAGGCAGGTTTGCTAGAGCAGTTCAGGAGAGTATAAACTAATTTGGCAGGGGGATAGGAACTGGAGTGATAGTGCTGAGGATGGGTAATTGGTTTACAAACATAGGCAGTGTGTTGTGAGACTGCTAGCCAGGAGAGGCTGATGATAGGGCAAAACTGCAGTCAACAGGATGAGTTGCAATGTAAAAGGGGGACAAAATTTAAAAGGTAATGAATACAGGATGAAGGATGTTGTATTTGAATGCACACAGTAGATGAAATAAGGTAGATGAACTTTTAGCACAGCTAGAGATTGGCAGGTATGATGTTGTGAGCATCACTGAATCATGGTGAAAAGCTGGGAGCTTAACGTACAAGAATACAACATGTATCAGAAGGACAGGTGGGTAGGCAGAGGAGGTGGCGTGGCTCTGTTGGTAAAAAATGAAATGAAATCATTAGAAAGAGGTGACATAGCATCAGAAGGTGTAGAATCGTTTTGGTAGAGCTAAGAAACTGCAATGGTAAAAAGACCCTGATGTGAGTTATATACAGGCCTCCTAACAGTGGCAAAGAGATGATCTACAAATTACAACAGGGGTAGAAAATGCATGTTAAAAGGGCAATGTTATGATTGTAATGGGGGATTTCAATATGCAGGTAGATTAGGAAAATCAGTTTGGATCCCGAGAAGGGAAATTTATAGAGTGCCTATGAGATGGCTTTTTGGAGCAGCTCATGGTTCAGCCCACTAGGGGATCAACTATTCAGGATTGGGTGTGGTGCAATAAACCGGAAATGATTAGAGAGCTTAAGGTAAAGGAACCCTTAAGAGACAGTGATCAGAATACTACAGAATAATTGAGAAGCAATTTGATAAGGAGAAACCAAAGTCAGATGTATCAGTATTACAGTGAAGTAAAGGGAATTACAGATGCATGGAGCTGGCCAAAATTGATTGAAGAGAACACTACCAGGGATGATGACAGAGCAGCAATGGCTGGAGATTCTGGGAGCAATTTGGAAGGTGCAGGATAGATACATCCCAAGGAAGGAAAAGTGTTCTAAAAACAAGATGACGCAACCATAGCTGACAAGAGAAGACAAAGGGCAACATAAATGCCAAAGAGAGGGCATATAATAGAGCAAAAATTAGTGGGTAGTTAGAGGATTGGGAAGATCTTAAAAACCAATATAAGGCAACTAAAAAAGTCAAAAAGAAGGATAGATAGAATACAAAGTATGCTAGCCAATAATATTAAAGAGGATACCAAAAGTTTCTTCAGATACATGAAGTGTAAAAGAGAGATGAGAGTGGATATTGGAAAACAAAAAGTGGGAAACAATGCTAGAGAGATAGTAATGGAGGACAAGGAAATGGTGGAAGAACTGGATAAGAATTTTGCATCGGGTTTCACTGTGAAAGACACTAGCAGTATGTTGGAAGTTCAAGTGTGTCGGGGGGGAAGGGTGAGTGTAGTTGCCTTTACTAGGGATAAGGTCCTTGGTAAACTGAAGGGTCTGAAGTTAGATAAATCATCTGGATCAGATAGTGTACACTCCATGGTTCTGAAAAAGGTAGCTGAAGAGATAGTGGTGGCATAGTAATGATCTTTCAAGAATCAATTATGATTCTGGAGGACTGGAAAATTGCAAATATTGCTCCACTCTTCAAGAAGGGAGATAGGCAGAAGAAAGGAAATTATAGGGTAGTGAGTCTGAGCTCAGTGGTTGGGAAGATGTTGTAGTCAATTACTAAGGATGTGGTTTTAAGATACTTGGAGGCACATGATAAAATAGACTGACGTCAGCATGATTTCTTTAAGGGAAAATATTGCCTCACAAATCTGTTGGAATTCTTCGAAGAAATAACAAACAGGGTGGACAAAAGGAGAATTGGTGGATGTTCTGTACTTAGATTTTCAGAAGGCTTTTGACTAGGTGCCACGAGGCTGCACAACAAGTTAAGAATCCGTGGTATTACAGGAAAGATACTAGCATGGGTACAGCATTGGCTGATTGGCAGAAGGCAATAAACGGAGACTTTTCTGGTTGGCTGCCAGTGACCAGTGGTGACCCATAGTGATCTCTGTTTCACGTGTGATATGTCAGTGATTTGGATGACGGAATAGTTGGTTTTGTGGCCAAGTTTGCAGACGATACGAAGATAGGTGGAGAGGCATGTAGTTTTAAAGAAGCAGTGTAGCTACAGAAGGACTTGCAGTATTGGGCCCCTTATCTAAGAAAGGATATGTTGACATTGTGGAAGCCAAATCATTGGGTATATTTAAAGCAGGGTTTGATAGATTCTTGATTCCTCAGGACATGAAAGGATACAGTGTTGTGAAGGCAGTAGACTGGGGCTAAAAGGGAAATGGATCAGCCATGATGAAATGGTGAAGCAACTCAATGGGACAAATGGCCCAATTCTACTCCTATATCTTATGGTCTTATGCTCCAAGTACCCATGTCTCAACTGTCTCAGATCCCAACCTATGACACTCTCATTACTTGAGTCTCCAAATCCTGCCTTGCTCCCAACTTCCACATCTGCAGGTTCCTACCAATCAATTCTACAACAGCTGACATTCCAAATGGAGTCTCCAATATCTATCCACCAGCTCCAACAAAATGCCAAACTCTACCCCAGCAGGCTCCAGACCTTCATTAGCCTAAGTTTCCATGCTCGTCATGACCTGATCTTCTGCTGGCCCCTAAGGAACTCCAACCTGCAAACTCCATTCTCTATCGACCATTTCCATTCAGTTAAATACAAAATCTATATTGTGTATTTATATTTATAATGCTGTATTGTGATCTTTTTTTCTCCAGTCCTGCTGAAGGGTCTCAGCCCAAAGATGGCAGAGCTTAGTCATGATGGTGCTAAACGGCGACTCCTTTGCTTGCATCTTTGGAAACAGCTCTATTTCCATCTTTAATATTTTTATTTTGTCCTTTCAGGGTTCTTTTGAAGACCCTGAGCTGGAGTTACATGCTGACTTTGGTTCTTTGCGGGAATGGGACCGGCTCTTGGGGTTTCGCGACTGGCTGTTACTTAACGTGCCAAGGATATGGCCTAAGAGCTGAGCTCGCCTTCGAAGGTCCGAGATTTCGTGGCTCTGGAGACGGAGGGATCAGGGGTCGGTGCCTCTGCAGGAGATCGGTGTGTTGTTGGAGACAGAAGATCTCTGGCTGTGCGGCTCGGCCAGAGACCTGAGATCTTTGAGCACAGGGCTCGGAAAAGGCGATGCAATGGATTTTTAATATCCTAAACAAGGTGTTTGTTATGTCTCTCCTCTCACTGTGAAACAGAGACACCCCTTTCTCCCTTATTAGGGAAAGAGAGAGCCTGTTGTATGTTGAATACCGAGTGAACGAGTAGTCTTTGGAGGACTGCAAGTCTGGTCTTTGTTGCACGCTTGAGTGCTTGGTGGAGGGTGCCAATGCTTTTCTCGCTGGTGGGGGGAGGGTGGATCGTTGTTTGCTGCTGCTTACGTGCAGGAGGGAGGGGAGCTGGGGGGTGCTTTGGGGTTCTAACATTTAACTGTCATACATTCTTTGGGGACACTCCTCTGTTTTCGTGGATAGTTGCGAAGAAAAAGCATTTCAGAATGTATATTGTATACATTTCTCTGACATTAAACGTACCTTTGAAACTTTGAAAACGTCAACTGTACTCTTTTCCACAGATACTGACCAGCCTGCTGAGTTGCTCCAGCATTTTGTGTGTGTTGCTTGGATTTCCAGCATCTGCAGATTTGACATACTTTACAATTTTGCCTTAAGTGGAGTAAGAGGAATTTCAATGGCTGCAAAAAATACACTACTTAAGCACAAATTAAATGAGCAAGAGGATACCAGCTGGAAAAAGTCTGATTTTAAAATCTAATCAGGGAGTGGCATGAGATGAGTGCACCACTATTTACTTAGGCATGGAACAATGGGTATGTTCTTAATAAGCCATGATGTTCTGTTTTCCTTGTTTCACATGCCCTGGCCCCTTAATTTTCCTTACTTGAATGACAACTCACCTACGAATTGGTTGGGGTCATCTACTGTATCCAGTGCTCACTGTGCAGCTCTCTTCCACATCAGTGAGACCCAATATAGTCTGGAGATTCCTTTCTTAAGCACCTTTTCTCCATTCACAACAGGCAAGATTTCCCAGCGGTCAACCATATTACTTCCTCTCCCCATTCCTAATTTGTTGATCCAAGCCTTCTTTACTGCCACTGTAAGGTCTGGGTTGCCTCTAACCTGACAGCATGAGCATTGATTTCTCTAACTTCAAGTAATTTCTCTCCCCTCCCCTTCTCTTTTTTTCCATTTCCCATTCTGGCTCCCCTCCTACCCTTCTCTTCTCCTCACCTCCCTCTAGTGCCCCTTCTCCTTCCCTTTCCTCTGTGGTCCCCTCTCCTCTCCTAGCAGATTCCTTCATCTCCAGCCCTTAACCTTTTTTTCTACCTATCACCTCCCAGCCTCTCTCCTCATTTCCTTCCCCACCCAGTTACTTTCCACCTCACATGGCTTCATCTATCACCTGCCTGCATATACTAACCCACTTCCACCTCTTATTCTGGCATCTTCCCTTTTCCTTCCATAACTAATGGACAACAGGAACTTCAGAGCAGTAAGTTTTATATAATAGAAAAATATAAAGGTGGATTGTTTTGACCTTGTTTTACATAATGTGTTTTTACAGATCATTGAGCAACTGTGGGCAATCTTTTAATAGGACATTTCTTTTAAAATGGGCTATTCACAAAAAAAGAAAATGCAGAAATCAATCAAAACTTTTATTTTACAACAGATCAGATCCTATGGTTTTTGTCTCATGTTATTGTAACATAATTCTTTAATACTTACTTAATAAATTTTGTAGAAAACCAAATGGTTTTCCTGAATAGTCATAGTCATACTTTATTACTCACGGGGGAAATTGGTTTTCGTTACAGTTGCACCATAAATAATAAATAGTAATAGAACCATAATAGTTAAATAGTTATATGTAAATTATACCAGTAAATTATGAAATAAGTCCAGGACCAGCCTATTGGCTCAGGGTGTCTGACCCTCCAAGGGAGGAGTTGTAAAGTTTGGTGGCCACAGGCAGTAATGACTTCCTATGATGCACTGTGCTGTATCTCAGTGGAATGAGTCTCTGGCTGAATATACTCCTGTGCCCACCCAGTACATTATGTAGTGGATGGGAGACATTGACCAAGATGGCATGCAACTTAGACAGCATCCTCTTTTCAGACACCACCGTCAGAGAGTTCAGTTCCATCCCCACAACATCACTGGCCTTACGAATGAGTATGTTGATTCTGTTGGTGTCTGTTACCCTCAGCCTGCTGTCCCAGCACACAACAGCAACTGAATGATCATATTTCAAATTCTACATACAACTGATGGATTGGCAGTTCAATTGTTTTCAGCCATTCTTCCAATGATGTTGTTTTAAGCTAGGTCAGAGGGGGAAAACTGATGTGTAGACCTATAGAAGAATTTCTGAATTTTTTGAGTTCCAAGAAAATGAGGTGACTGTTTGGTAGACAATGGGCTGATGGTCAGTGATAGGGTCATGGTCCAGAGGGAGGTACGGGAGATGTCGACCTGAAGCTAAGCCTCTTCAGTTTGCTAGACAGCAATCCCCTTGTAAAAAAGTGTGATGATAACGTGTGTGTTTATTTTTAATAAACTGCATTCACAATAGTTCGTAGGTTAGATTGAGCATGTCAGTGGAAAAATTGTGATGTTGAATGATATGTTGCCAGATATCCTGGATAAAAAGATCTTGAGAGGATACCAGGCAGAAAAGAGGTGTCCCAGTGGATCAGAAGTTCTGGAAATCGAGACTGAAGAAGAGTCAAAGCCCAAGTTGACTGATCATTTCCCTCCATAGGTGGTGCCTGAGCTGCTGAGTTCCTCCAGCATTTATGTGTGTTGCTCTATATTTCCAGCATTTGCCATTTCTGTAGTTGGACAAGGTATGTAAGCGTGGATTTGAGATGTTTCTTCTTAGTGGATAAAGGGCATTTCATCCCTCTCAGTAAATTGGAATCTGCAACAAGCCTGGGTTACAGGAATCCTCAAGTATCAGACAATTGAGCCATTTGTTACATGTAAATGCAACCTCCAATTAGATTGTGAAAATGACTATCCTGCACCACAGCAACAAAATTGTCAGCACATCCTATGCTGTACTTCAACTGCCTCTCCATCAAACATTGGAGATTGCTTGTAATTTACCTCTGTAAATAAAAGAAAATAATACTTAACACAGAAGTTCTCACTATGAAAAGACATAAAAATAGATCTCACATGATATAAAACAATTATTGTTTCAGTATAACTAAAGTTTCAAAATTCTTGACCTGGGCTCACACTACTAGCTTCCCATAGATGTACTAGAATCAGCTTTGTGAACTAGTCAGACAACCAGCTGAGCTAATCTGTCAGGTGTAAAGTGAGACCGGTCTCAACCAGCAGCCTGATTTATTTGTGCCCTATAGAGGTATGTGCACTTGGGTAAGTACGCAACAAGCAGCAACAGCTGAGCATGCCCTGCTGATTTCCTGAATTAGAAACCAAGGAAGACATTCCAACTGCACACTGATTTAGTGTTTCAGTAAAAGTGCTGGACTGGTAATCAAGAACTATTTCTATAATTTCAATCCTTTAATCAATAGTCTTAATTAAACAACTAGAGAGATTAGGATGCTTGAATTGGAATAGAAATATAATATACTAGAGATAAGCAAGATGCCTTTCTAAATGTGTCTAAATTCACAAGGGTAGCAGAATAATTCTTGTCAATGAAAACATCGAATGCTCAAAGTGAAAAAAACGTTGGTACTCCTTTATTCCTTTTTACATATGACTACAAATCTGTAACATCAGATCATATTTAATATGTAGAACATAATAAATGTACCGTTGCCACCTCTTTGTTTACAAGAATTGACCCTCAACAGTGCACACGTCAGGGGTGTGTGCTCAGCCCACTGCTCTACTCTATTTCTACACCCATGACTGTGTGGCTAGGTATAGCTCAAATGCCATCGATAAATTTGCTGATGACACAACTATTGTTTGGCAGAATTTCAGATGGTGATGACAGGGCATACCAGAGCGAGACATATCAGCTAGTTGAGCGGTGTCGTAACAACAACCTTACACTTAACATCAGTAAGACCAAAGAACTGATTGTGGACTTCAGAAAGCGTAAAATGAGGGAACACACAACAGTCTTCACTGAGGGATCAGAAGTGGAGAGAGTGAGCAATTTCAAGTTCACGGCTGTTCATATCTCTGATGATCTGTCATCACGTATCGATGCAGCTACAAAGGAGGCATGGCAGCAGCTATATTCCATTGGGAGTTTGAGGAGATTTGGTATGTCACCATACCCTCACAAATTGCTGCAGATGTACTATGGAAAGCATTCTAACTGGCCCTATTACCATCTGATATGGGGGTGGGGGGCTACTGCATGGGAACAAAATAAGCTACAGAGACTTGTAAACTTAGTCAGCTCCATCGTGGGCCTCTGTAGTATCCAGGACATTCTCAAGCAGCGATGTCTGAAAAAAGGCAGCATCCATCATTAAGGGCTTCCATCACCCGGGACATGCCCTCTTCTCATTGCTACCATCAGTAACAAGAAACCATTACTATGAATTGTATTGTACTGCTGCTCCAAAGACAACAAATTTCATGACATATGTCGGCAATATCAAACCTGATTCTGAAATGGTGCTCTTGTTAATTCTTTCATTTTGTCTGACAATACAATACATAGAACTTCAAAATTAAATTGCACCTTTCTGTGAACAATTCAGAGTTTATTACATCACATACATCACACCACTCCACTTGGCAGGTCAGCAGCACTTGATGAGCAGTGATTATCTCTAATTCTTGGCTCTGCAACCTAGCCCCAAATTCCACTCTCTCCGGCCACTGTCTTGAGGTGAACAGTGACATTTCATTCAATCTTAAACCACCTCAGACTCATAAACAGACATTGCTTACTCCCACCTCTGTAATAAGGGAAACGAATTAACCTTCAGTTCCTTATGTTTTTCCCCATCTTTTATTTAGATTAAACTTCATTGCTACTAGAAGCAAAATTAAGCAGCTTTCCTAACACTGATCATTGTACCCAACAGGTACTTAATTACCAATACCTCATCTTGCTTCTGTTATTGTAGACTTGGATATTCTTCTGACAAATGGTCTTCAAACAAAAATATCAACTTTTTCTCTTTGTACAGAGTTTGGCCTGAATTTTTTGATTTTATTTCTGTTCCTATGCTCACAGCTACTTACCCCAACTTCTGTAACTGTGAGCCTCTCAGTGTCTTTGAAACAATCCCATTTATACCCTATTAGTACTGACTGAGAATCCCTATCCACACTTGCACATATAAAATTAGGTGCCCTCAAAATACCTAGTGATAACTAGCAACTTGGTCAGGTCATTTGCCTCACCAAACCAAATTAATAAATATTAGAATTTCAGTTTTTAATTAATTTTTCAGCACTTACTGTGAATTGTGATGCTATGAACGATTGGGTTTGACAACAGGAATACTATTTTCAACTGTCCTCAAAGACAGCACCCTACTTCTTAAAAGTTTCATTCTAGTATTTTCATGTTTCCTGTTTTATAGCTTGTTTTTCTACTTTTTTTTTACAGTTAAGGCTAGCAGTACTTTCTAAGAACTCACTTAAGGTGAATGGTTGTCAGAGATAATTTTATTTTACACACATAGAGTGATAAGTGCATGGAACACACTCCAGTTTGATGAGACAAATAGATATATTAGGGACATTGAAGAGACTCTTAGATTAGATTAGATTATGAGGACACGCATAATCCAAGAGACTCTTAGATAGGCATGTGGATGAAAGAGAATCGAGGGCTATGTGGGAAGGAAGGGCCAGATTAAGTTTGGGGTAGGCTAAAAGGTTTGCGCAGCATTGTAGCCCAAACAGCCCGTAGTGCGCTGTAATATTCCATTATAACAAAACCTATCCAAAACCAAATACAAACCGTGAGGTTTTTTTTAAAGTTTAAGTTGTTATATTTTAACTCAGAGGTGATAGAGTGTCCTTTGAATGCAATGTTGGTAGAGAGACTAGGGTTACGCTTGGTTGTGAACCAAGCATAATGTCTTGGTTCACCAGACATTATCAGAGATTATTTCCTTGGTGAAATTAATCTTCTCATGTTAGTTATAATAACATGTGATTCAGGAGATAAGCTGTACGAAGACAAACCTGGCCACTCTGAAGAGAAGGCATTTGTAATTCCACTCTGTTGCAAGACTCCACGTGTTCTGTTATGGCAGAGTGTTTACTTGGTGAGATTCTCCACCATGAGGCCAAGAAGCCTGCTCTCTGATGCTAAAATCAGTTAGTCCTGGCAATGAATTGTTGTCCTTAATCACTTAATGGTAATCCTAGACAAACATTGGTATCTATTTTTCAAATTTTTTCATTTTATTTTTATTTCAACATTGTTGATTATTCTATAGTGTTTTACTGATTACAGCAATTAAGCATGTACATGTCTCTGAATATCAGAGATATTTCAAAGATATAAATAAAAATGTACAGTGAAATCTCACAGAATTCAGCCTGTGATTACAGCATTTCTCTTCTGATACTTTTGGATGCAGAGAACCAGTACAGGTACTGGAATTGGTTTATTATTACCACATGTACCAAGATACAGTGAAAAGTTTATCTTGCACATTATTTATAAAGATCAAATCATTACACAGAACATTGAGCTAAAATAAGGTAAACCAATTAACAATGCAGAATAAAGGGTAAAAGCTACCAAAAGGGTGCAATACAGGTAAATGATAAAGTGCAAGATCATAATGAGGTAAACTGTGAGGCCAAAAGTCCATCTCTTTACTACGCCTTCCCCATCTGCCATATTAAATGCCATCACATTGGATTTGTACTACACAAGATGACATTGGTGAACCATGCCGATGTGTTGCAGGCAGCTTCCAAAACTTCTAAATATACAATGCCTATAAGTATTCCCCCCCTTGTAAGTTATCATGTTTTATCATTTTACAACATTGAATCACAGTGGATTTAATTTGGCTTTTTTGACACTGATCAACAGAAAAGAATCTTTTGTTTTAAAGTGAAAACAGATTCTACGAAGTGATCTAAATTAATTACAAATATAAAAACACAAAATAACTGATTGCATAAATATTCACTTTCCTTCAAAATGAGATGCAAAATCCTTACTGGTGCAGCCAATTTGTTTTAGAAGTTGCATAATTAGTTAAATAGAGATCACCTGTGTGTACTCAAGGTGTTTCAACTGATTGTACTAAAGAGCTTCAGCATGTAACGTTAACTTCAATCCTTTCTATAGATGCTACCTGGCCTGCTAAGTTCCTCCAGCATTTTGTGTGTTGCTTGGATTTCCAGCATCTGCAGATTTTCTCTTGTTTGTAGTGAAAATACACCTGTATCTGGAAGGTCCAACTGCTGGTGAGTCAGTATCCTGGCAAAAAACTACACTATGGAGACAAAAGAACACTCCAAGCACCTCTGTGAAAAGGTTATTGAAAAACACAAGTCAGGAGATGGATACAAGAAAATTTCCAAGTCACTGAATATCCCTTGGAGCACAGTTAATTCAATTATCAAGAAATGGAAAGAATATGGCACAGCTGTAAATCTGCCTGGAGCAGGTCATCCTCAAAAACTGAGTGACCATGCAAGAAGGGGACAAGAGAGAGAGGCCAGTAAGAGACCTATGACAGCTCTGGAGGAGTTACAAGCTTCAGTGGATGAGGTGGGAGAGACTCCACATACAACTGTTGCCCAAGTGCTTCACCAGTTGCAGCTTTATCAGAGAGTAGCAAAGAGAAAGACACTGTTGGAAAAAAAAACACATGAAATCTTGTCTAGAGTTTGCCAGAGGGCATGTGGGAAACTCTGAAGTCAGCTGGAAGAAGGTTCTGTGGTCTGATGAAACAAAAATTGAACTTTTTGGCCATCAGATTAAATGCTATGCTTGGTGTAAGCCAAACACCACACATCATTAAAAACACACCATCCCTACCATGAAGCATGGTGCTGGTTGCATCATGCTGTGGGGATGCTTTGCTGCAACAGGTCTTGAAAGGATTGTGAAGGCAGAGGGTAAAATGAATGCAACGAAGTACAGGGAGATCTTGGAGGAAAACCTGATGCAGTCTGCAAGAGTACTGTGACTTGGAAGATTTGTTTTCCAGCAAGATAGTGTCCCACAGGAATAGCTTAAAAAACAATAAAGTTGATGTCCTGGAGAGGCCATGTCAGAGTCTAGTCCTCAATCCAATTGAGAAGTTATGGCTGGACTTGAAAAGGGCTTTTCACTCATGAAAGAGCTTGAGCAGTTTTGTAAAGAAATATGGGGAAAAATTGCAGTGTCCAGATGTGCAGATAGAGGCCTTTCCACACAGACTCAAGGCTGCAATTGCAGCCGAAGGTGCATCTACTAAATACTGACTTGAAGGGGGTGAATACTAATGCAAGAAAAGGAAGTTTGAGAAAGGAGTGGGTCCTAGTGATGGTAGAAAATGAAGAGATCATGAAGCAAATGGTGCCTTTGGAATGCTGATTGGGGAGTTGAGGTAATGATGGTGGCATTAGATTTAAGGTGGCAGAAAGTGTGGAAAATGATTTATTTAATGTTAAGGGTGGTGCAGCTGAAAATGAGCCAAAGGGATCTATTTCTTTGGATTAATTGGGAAATAGAGATGAGAACTGGAACAGATGCAACTCTCAAGACCAACAACAGAACGATCTTACTTTAGTTGTCACGTTCATCCCTCACGGTCAACATTCCAAAAAGACTATTTCCCTCTGGGACTCCCAGTTACACCAAGTCCCAAGCACTATTCCCTTCAGCTTGTCCTGCAGCCACAAAAGAAGCAACACGCTTCCTTGCCACCGTGAAGGGAGGATACAAAGGTTCACTTATACTTCCAATTTAATTTCAGCTTACTCAGTGCTCATTAATTCCTTATTGCACTATTTATTTTGTCTTTTATTTACAACTGTTAGGTTCTTTGCACTGTTCTACTGCCATAAAAACAAATATGTGTTTTAAGAGGGATAATAAATCTGATTCTGACTCTTGACGGCGTGCTTTCTACACTGGAGAACGAAATTAATGCAGTAGTTACTAAACGTTACAAATGAATATGTTCAAATTTATATGAAAACCGTTTTGCCGAGATTTCCAAATCTATAACGTCAAACAGAATTTGTCGTTTACATCAGTAAAATTCCTGACCATATAAACATCTTGCAACTTGTAAGCAAATATAATTTACTCAAGATAACAATCCAAACAAATTATTTAGCAGGAAAAAGGAGTGACTGATCAGATGACTAAGATTTCCAAATTCCGTCCTTAAGATATTCGGTTTACGTTTTGAATTGCGATCACTAAAAATTGCCTCTCTAGTTTTTGCACCGTCAAGTTACGGTTCCAACTTTGGCACGATGTATTTTTGAAAGACACCGTTAATTTGGAAAAAAGGCAGTACTGCTGCGGGTCTCGGCTACAGCTCCTCGTACTGGGAGCGGAAGTGAAGACCCTGGCCCGGGAGGCACAAGCCGCCTGCCCGCCCCGCGCCGCCGAGCTCGAGCCGACGGGACACCACGTGACCGGACGCGAGCCCAAGTCAGGTGGTGGTTCTGTTTATTGTGACGCTGGCAGCCGCGGAACCTGGTCTCGCTCTTCGCCGAGCCAATCGGTTGGTGGGTGGACTTGTCACTGCGCGGCTCGAGCCACCTGCGGGGCCTCGGCACCGGCCGGCCGACCGACCGACCCACCCCGTGCTAATCGAGTTCGGTGTCCCTCGCTCGCACACCGATTGGCAAACCAGTAACTGCCCGGTCCGGGTGCAGTGCGAGACATGAAGGACTGCGGAGGATAGGAGGCACGGGGGAGGAGGCGCCCGGGAGTGGTTTTACCTGCGGCCGTCCGGGGCTCGGGGGGAGAAGGTGCGAGCGGTGGGCCCGGCTCACCGGCACGATGGCATGGATGAAGCAGTTCCTGAAGCCTGGAGGCAACCTGAGGAACAGCTACCAGCCGGGCAGCATGTTGTCTATCGCGCCGACGAAAGGATTACTCAACGGGCCTGGCGAAAATAGCTGCTTCCTCAACAGTGCGGTGCAGGTAAGGGAGAATAGAGGGCGTGACGGTAAAGGCGCACCGCACTCTACACCTTCGGGCTGCCACCACATTGGCTAACTCCCAATCACTTGACTCGCCTGTACAAGAAAGTTAGGGAAGTTTAATTTATTTCGACACTGGATCTAAAGTTGCTGGTTTTATTTGACTTGCAGTTCCTCCAATTCCGAGGCAGAGAATGTTGTGGCACTGGTGACATCTAGCACTGCTTACTCGTCCTTTGAAATGATTATCCCAATCAGGTTCAATATCATCGGCAGTTATGTCGTGAATTTGTTGTCTTTGCGGCAGCTGCTGTTCCTGTATAGCTGAGAGTGTGTCTTCAGGCTCCTGAACCTCCTTCCTGATGAGAAGCTGGGTGATGGGAGTCCTTAATGATTAATGCCACCTTTTTGGGGCACTGCACCCTGATGCATTGTAGAAAAGAGAAACGTCCTGGTAAAAATTGGCCATGCCTGTGGATGTTTTAAAAGATCAGAGCGAGTATTGTTGATCAATGTTAAGTTGTCATAGTAATGTGTGTTTTGGTTCAAACTTTCCTTTAAGCAGTTAGTGAAACGGGTCAAGCTTCTGTTCCATGATGACTTGCATAGATACTATTTTGTATATGAGGCAGGGGAGAATGAATGTTACAGACCAGTATAATTTGAAACCAATTTCTTTTGGAAAGGGAGCTTTCACACTATTTTTAAAACGAGTTTGTGTACAGGATGATGTTCCAATAAAAATACTGTACTCAAGACACTGGCCGATCATATTAAAAAATCAGATTTTTGCTTACTTTTACAATTGTTATATTTTTATTTGCAAAACATTGACTGAAGTAATACTTAGCAATTTTTGGTGGGCTGCTTAGAACATAGAAAAACCTACAGCACAATACAGGCCTTTCATCCCACAATGTTGTGCTGAACATGTACTTATTTTAGAAAGTACTACTTGTTAATGTCAATTGTGAGTTGCAAAATTTAAAGAAGATTTTTGAAATTTTGTATATATCTTAAGTTACGGATAAAGGTGAAAAATTCAGTGAATAAAGAGGGGCTGCTTGTTCTTAAGCATTTTCCTTGGCCTGAGGTTTACTTCTAGTCTGATTTTGTGGGTTTTTGTGTGGCTAATATGAAACTGGACTCTTCCACAGATGGAACAACTGGAGTTTCATGGGCTGGGTGAGTGAAGTGGTCTGTTGCTTTTGCTAGTTTGGAATCTTTGTGTGCTCCTCATGCTTGACTCTAAGCTTCTCAATGCCATCGTGAATGCGCCTTTACAACTCTAGCATTCTTAAGCCAAAGATTCACTGGAGTCTGTAGGGATGTTGCATTTCTTCATGGAGTCTTTGAGCTCTTCATTGAATCTTGTCATCTGCCTGCAATGTATTCTTTCCTGGGGCAAGAGCTCAGAAGTGCTTGTTTCTGGACAGTAGTGTCAGGCAGAACATGCTAACAGTGTAACTAGGCCTTCAGTATTGTCCTGGGAGAAGGTACCTGTGTTGGTTTGCTTTTTTCATGGATTGGAGAATTTTATAGAACAGTGGTATTTTCCCAGTATTTTGAGATGCCTGTCATAAATAGCCCAGGACTTGGAAACAAGTAGAAGGATAGGGATTACTGCTGCCTAGTAGACTATACCTTTGTGTCATTTCTGAGGTCTTGATCTTTAAAGTTCAAAGTACATTTATTATCAAGGTATATATATGTATTTTGTCACCATATTTTTAAAGACATCCGTTAGTCTTGCGAGACCATAGATCTGCAGCTGGAAGGTCTTCACACTCCAGGGCGCAGGCCTGGGCAAGGTTGCATGGAAGACCGGCAGTTGCCTATGCTGCAAGTCTCCCCTCTCCACAACACCGATGTTGTCTAAGGGAAGGGCAAGGGCCCGATACGGCTTGGCACCAGTGTCGTCGCAGAGCACTGTGCGGTTAAGTGCCTTGCTCAAGGATACAACACGCTGCCTCGGCTGGGGATCGAACTCACAACCTTCAGATCACTAGTCCAATGCCTTAACCACTTGGCCCACTTTGTCACCATATACAACCCTGAGATTAATACTCAACAAATCCATAATAGAAAGACAACACCAATTTAGGCATTCAGCCAGTGTGCAAAAGAAAAGAAACTGAGCAAATACAAAAAGGAAGTAATAGTAAATTAAAAAATAACTATAAAGAGCATGAGATGAAGAGTCCTTGAAAGTGGGTCCATAGGTTATAGGAATATTTTGATGGGACAAGTGAAGTTGAGTGAAATTATCCCCTTTAGTTCAAGAGCCTGATGGTTGAGGGGTAGTAATTATTACTAACCCTGTGGTGAGTCCTGAGGCTTCAGATATCCTTTACTCAAATTCTCAAAGTAATGGTAAATTTCATCAATATAAGTTTGCTAAGAGATGGGAAATGCTGCGGATTTTCCAGGATCTTGAGCCTGTATTGTCAGCATCCAGTGGGAGCAGGTCGAAGCTAATGCTTAAAGCAAGACCGTTATTGTGTGTCAGTGAAAACTTTGATAGTTTGTGCCTTAGTCTCTGTGCACACATGCAATTTGTTGTTGTTTGTACTCCAGTGCTACTTTTGAAGTTTGATTTTGGAATATTAGACCATAAGACATGGGAGCAGAATTGGGCCGTTTGGAGTCTACTCTCCTATCTACGCTATCAATCGCATTCTCTTGTTTTCTCCCCATGACTTATAACACCCTTATTAATCAAGAACCGATCAATCTCTTCTTTAACTATATCCAATGACTTGGCCTTCACAGCCGTCTGTGACAATGAATTCCCCAGATTCTCCATCCTCTGGCTAAATAAATTTCTCCTCATCTCTGTTCTAAAAGGGTGTCCTTGCATTCTAAGGCTGTGTCCACAGGTCCTAGACTAAATGTAACATGACTGAGAGATTGAGACGTCCCATTCCAACCAAATTTGATCAAAGGGGTGCATACAAGTAAACAAACAAGACTCCTTAGTTTTAAGTAAAAGCTTCTAAATTCAGCTACAGGAAATTTGAAATAAATACAATGTGCTGAAAACACTCAGCAAGTTGTGTATTGTTGTTTGGGGGGGGGGGGTAGTTAATGTTTCTGGTTGACAATCCTTTGCCAGGACGAGGAAAGTGAGAAAACAAGTTAGTTTTAAGTTGTTGTCTTGGTTGGATGAAAAGGAATACTCTAGGTGAGGCCAAACATTGAGGCCATCCCAGTTTTTAATGTAAGATAAAGTGTTATGGTGAATTGTGGGGAATAAAATGTGGGTTTTTAAATTCATGTTGGGTGTTTATTTTGTATATAACTTCAAGATTTTTTAAATTAGTTTCAATTTGATGAATTTGAATAGGTTGGGAATTTTTCGTATTTGTGGGGTGACACAGTGGTGCAACTGATAGAGTTGCTGCCTCATGGCACCAGGGATCTGTATTTAATCCTAACCTTGGGGAACTGCACGTGTTGTTTGTTCTTTGTCCGTATGACTGTTCTGCTTTTCTCCAACAATGTTGGTTGATAGGTTAGTTGGGCACAATAAATTGTTGCTAGCATGTTGGTGAGTAGTATAATTGGGTGTGGGGGTGAATTGAAGAGAATGTTGGGGAAAATAAAATAAAATTTCATATGGGATTAGGGTAACTGGGTGGTTGATAAGTGGTGTCGTTTTGGTTAGTTGAAGAACCTGTTTCCATGTGGTATTGCAGTATGATTCTGTTTGCATTTGAGTTTGCCATCCAGAAGAGGGGCCTTGAGCAGGATTTTAATAAAACATGATTTGTGACAATATAATGGCCTTGTTTAGTAATACATTTATTTTGCTACTTTTACAATGAAACTGAAGTTTGTGTTGAGGAGGACAGGATGTTTTTGTAATTTTGAGTTTCCTTGCAAGGCAAGATATTTATGTGAAACTTTGTATTAGAAAGTGTTTCAATTCTACGATGTGGGTTATGTCACACGGCTTAGACAGATAGAATCGTAGGGTACTGCAACACAGAAACAGGCACTTTAGTCCACCTGTTCCATGCTGCCTAGTCCCATCGAGACTTGTCCTCCATACTCCTCCCGTCTCAGTATTTATCCAAGTTTCTCTTCAACTTTAAAATTGAACCCACCTCTACCACTTCCTCTTGGCAGCTCATTCCATATTCACACCACCCTTTTGAGTGAAGAAAATTCCCCATGACATTCCCCTTAAATGTTTCACTTTTCACTTTTAAACCAACGATCCCTAGTTCTAGCTCAAAGTTCAAAGTAAATTTATTATCAAAGTACATGTATGTTATATATAGTCCTGAGATTCAGTTTCATGCTGTAGTACTCAGTAAATCCAATAATCATAATAGAATCAATGAAAGATCTCACCAACAGGGCAGACAACCAGTGTGCAAAAGATAACAAACTGTAAATACAAAAAGAAAGAAATAATAATAAATAAACAGTAACTGTCGAGAACATGAGATGAAGAGTTCTTGAAAGTGAGTCTATAGGTTGTTGTAACAGTTCAGTGATGGGGGCAAATGAGGTTATCCCCTCTGGTTCAGGAGCCTGATGACTCAGGGCTAATAACCTCATCCTACATCAGTGGAAAAAGCCTGTTTGTGTTAAGTCTATCTGTACTCCCTCGTAATTTTGTATACCTCTATCAAATCTTCCTTCACTTTGCTTATAACTGATGTCCTCAAATCCAGTAACATCCTTGTAAATTTTCTTTGTACTCTTATAATCTTATTGTCAATTTTCCTGTGCATAGGTGACCAGAACTGCACACAGCTCTCCAAATTAATACTTGGCAGCATCTAATACAACTTCGATTTAGCATTCCAACTCCTGGACTCAGTACTTTGATTTATGAAGGCCAGTATGCCAAAAGCTCTCTTTATGGCCCTGTCTACCTGTGACACCACTTTCAAGGAATCTGTGTTCCCAGGTCCCTCTGTCTACCTCAGTTCTCAATGCCCTACTGTTCACTGTGTATTCCTACACTGGTTTGTCCTCCCAAAGTGCACTAATTCTCTAAAAGGATGACCCAGGGTAGGGCTTACACAACTCACTTGTCTACATTAAATTCCATCTGCCAGTTTTCAGATCATTTTTCCAGCTGGTCCAGATCCCATTGAAAGCTTTGATAGCCCTCATTGTTCATTATGCCCCCAATCATGGTGTCATGTGATCTGTTTCCATTGTGATTTACCAAATAGTTTCACAAATGAACTAATTCAGATTCAAATTCATTTATTTATCACATGTATATCAAAACAAACAGTGAAATGTGTTATGACGACAACACGAGGAATTCTGTAGATGCTGGAAATTCAAGCAACACACATCAAATTTGCTGGTGAACGCAGCAGGCCAGGCAGCCTCTCTAGGAAGAGGTACAGTTGACGTTTCGGGCCGAGACCCTTTGTCCGGACAAGGATCTCGGCCCGAAACGTCGACTGTACCTCTTCCTAGAGATACTGCCTGGCCTACTGCGTTCACCAGCAAATTTGATGTGTGTTGAGTGAAATGTGTTGGTTGCGTTAACAGCTAATGCAACCTAGGGATGTGCGGTGGCAGCCTGCAGGTGTCACCACACATTCCAGTGCCAACATAGTATACCCACCATGTTCGCAGAACAACAGCAAATTCAAGCCTTATTCCTCCTTCCCTATATACCAACCCACACACCCATGTCCACACACACACAGATCAACTCCCAAGATGCTGTGTCCAGCCTCCAGTGGACTTGCAAACTCATAGACATAGGATCTTTGACTTCCCCAATGGGCTCGCAGGCCCACAGCTCCAGAGATTGTGTCTCTAATTCTGGATTTTGGATTGACTTTTGGGCTCTGATGTTTGGTGTTAACCCCAGCACTCACTGATGATGTCAAATGACGATCCTGGTGAGAACCCCAAAGCCTTCTTTCAAACTCCAGAGTCTCTGATGAATAGGGCCTTGAACACCAGGTCCTGAACTGTGCTCTTGCTGACTCAGGTATCTTGGGGGGACAGGGGGGGTTGTGGAATCACTGGTTCTCGTGCCTCCTGCCTACACAGACTACACAGAACTCCAATACTGGAATCTGCTGAGACTTCACTGACGTGGGTGGGGTGGGGGGGGGGGCGGTAACCAGCCGTTATTCTCACCATATTTCTGCCCCGACATCCAACCACAGATGTCCTTTGTCTTTTGTTAACGTTACTGACATTCAAATTCAGAACCCAAAAAGCAGCTATGACAGAGCCATGATCTCAATGGGACTGCAGTTCCGGGCCATCCCGACTGGATGTTATTGTATTTTCTTGTATTTTTTAGTAAGATATTTTAATTTGACAAACTAGTAAATTCCAGAGAACTTACGCCATTAATCTGTGCACCTCTGGTTTCTACTGTATTGAATGAGTTTACACAGAATTCATTTTTCAGTGATAAATTTTCTATAATTGCAGTGAGCAAAATAGTCATTGAGCTTATTCTAAGTGGTTGCATTCCATATTGAGAAAATGAGCTTTATTTGAGAAATTTATTGTGATATGATTTATTCTCTTGGCATTGTGGTATGTATCTTGAGAAATTTCTAATTTTTTTGTTTTGGCCAGATGTTTATACAGATTTTCCATCTTAAACAGCTCCACCCTGTGGTGTTCTGGAAAAAGTTTTTTTCTCATTGCTTTCACTTAAGGTCAATGAGATGAAAGATGTACAGTAATTCACTTTTTAAAATGTAAATCATTCTGATCTATGCCACACTTAGTTTTCTTTGCATCTAGTTTGATCTGGAAATGAAATTCTTTTTCAGAACATGGCTGAATAGTGTCAGGAGTCTAAGTCAGCAGTGTAATACATACTTTTTACTGAGCAGCAGTAATTCTGCATGCTAATGTGTTGAAAGCAAAAATAACTTACAGTATGCACCTCAAAGCACTGGAGAAGTCTCACCATCAGTGCTGCTACAAAACCTTGAATCCACTGACAAAGTCAGCAAACCAAAGCAATGTCTTCTATTAAGTCAAGATTGCTGGAGCCGTGGCAACGATATTTGTGGCCTCTAGATATATTGCAAGGTCCTTAAGGCTGCTGAATAGCTAATTATTTAAGAAAGGAAATGAGGGAAAACCTGGTACCAATGGATCAGTGACTCTTGTGTCAGTGGTAGGAAAGCTGTTGAAGAGTATTCTTAGTGATTGGATTTATGAGCATTTGGAAAGCCACAGAAAGTCATGGAGGGATTGTCTGCTGAGTCATTATAGGTGGAAGTCAGAAACAGAAAGGGAGCAATTTCTCTCTTGGGATTATGCCATAGGCCCCTCCCCCAATAGCAGCAGAGACGCTGAGGAACAGATTGAGGCAGATATCAGAAAGGTACGAAAATAACAGGTTTGTTGTCATGGGTGACTTCAACTTCCCTAATATTAATTGGCACCTTATTAGCGCATTTGCTAGGTGTGTCCAGGAAGGATTCCTGACACATTGTGAGGAGAGGCCATGCAGGATCTGGTGCTAGGTAATGGACCAGGTCCATTAGTATCTATTGGTAGGTGAGTACAACTCTCTGACCTTTGCCATAGTCTTAGACAGGGATACGAACAGACAGTAAGGGAAAGTAATTGGGGGAGGGTGAACTTTGATGCTATTAGGCAAGAGTTTGGGAGTATAAATTGGAAATATATGCACTTGGGGAAATTCACAACAGAACTGTGGAGGCTGTTTAGAAGCACCTGCGTGAGGTTCTGGATAGGTTTGTCCTATCGAGACAAGGAAAGATTGGCAGGGCAAAGGAACAATGATTTGCAAGAGATATGGAATATCTAGTCAAAAGAAAGAAAGGAGCTTAGTCAATGCTTAGGAAGCAAAGATAAGATGGGACTCCAGAGAGTTAGAAAGTAACCAGGAAGGAACTGAAGAATGGACTTAGCAGAACAATATGTTCCTGTCAGAATAAAAGACAAGGATAACAGGTTAGGGGAACCTGGGTTTTCATGAGGTATTGAGGCCCTGGTTAAGAAAAAGAAGGAGGTACATGGCAGGTATAGGCAGGAAGGAGCAAATAAGAAATGCAAGAGAACCTTGGGCTAAAAGAAGGCACAAGGTTGCTCTAGCAGACAAGGTGAAGAGATTCCAAGGAATTCTATAGATACATTAAGAGGAAAAGGATAGCAAGGGACAAATTTTGTCCTCTGGAAAACCAGAGTCATTATCAGTGCATGGAGCCAAAAGAGATGGGAGATTTTAAATGGAATTTTTTGCATCTGTATTTAATTGGGAGATGGGCACAGTCTGTAGAAGTGAGGCAAAGCAGCAGTGAAGTCATGGACTATATACAGATTAGAGGAGGAGGTGTTTGCTGTCTTGAGGCAAATTAGTGTGGCTAACCCCCTGGGCCTGACAGGGTGTTCCCTCGGACCCTGTGGGAGGCTATCGCAGAAATTGTAGGGGCTCTAGCAGATAATTAAAATGTCTTTAGCCTTAGGTGAGGTGCTGGATGATTGGAGGATAGTTAATGGTGTTCTGTTTCTAAGAAGGCTCAAAGAATAAGCCAGGATATTATAGGCTGGTGAACCAGGCATCAGTGATGTCTAAGAAATTGGAAGGTATTCTAAGGGAATATATCAGTACTTTGATAGATAGGAACTGATTAGGGATAGTCAACATCGGTTTGTGCATGGTAGGTCATGTCTAACCTATCTTTATAAAGAATTTTTTTTGAGGAAGTTAATAGGAAAGTTGATGAAGGTAGCACAGTAGATGTTGACTTTAGCAAGGCCCTTGAAGTTCAACATGAGAGGTTAATCAAGAAGGTTAAGTCACTTGGCATTCAAGATGAGGTAGTAAATTGGTTTAGTATTGGCTTCATCGGAGGGGTCAGTGTGGTAGTAGATGGTTGCCACTCTGACTGGAGGCTTGTGACTAGTGGTGTGCTGAGTCCTTTGTTGTTTATCATCCAGATTGTATATATAGATGACAATGTGGTCAACTCAGATCAGCAAATTTGTGGGTGACATCAAGATTAGAATGTAGTGGATAGTGAGGAAGATTATCAAAGCTTGCAATAGGATCTGGATCAGATGGAAGAATGGCTGACGACTTTAATTCAGACAAGTGTGAGGTGTTCAATTTGGGAGGCCAAACCAAAGTAGGACTTAGTTTGGTGAGCAAAAGGGCAGAAGGGTGTGGTAGAACAGAGAGATTGGGGAATACAAGCTCATACTTCCTTGAAAGTGGTGTCACAGGTAGATAGAGTCGTAAAGAAAGCTTTTGGCACATTGTCTTCCATAAATCAAAGTACAGTGGATTCTGGTTATAACTGTGCTATCACTTAATTGGACAATGCTCATTTGGGACATCTGTCAAAGAATACAAATCAAGAAAAATTGCTGGGATTCCTTTCAATTATTTGGGAAACTATGCCACTTTATTGGAGCAGGAGACTGTTGCTGAACATTTTCTAACTAGAGCCAGTGGCATGCATGTTGTGTGGCTATTAGACACTACCCCATGCTGAGAGCGAACAGTTTTTATATAGCAACACTTGTGTGCATGTGCAAAAAACAGTGATTTTTGTCACTGATAGTTGGCGAGTGAAAACAGCAGGACAATTCAGAACAGTTTTTCACACTGCAGTTTCAAGCATCCAGGCTTGGGGATGCCAGAGACAGCAGGGAGTGAAAACAAAATGATTTCACTACTTCAACAAGTTAGGCACTATGAAGAATTTGAAGGTATCGACAATCATCTTCAATGTTACAACTAAAATAAAGATTTGGAGGATGCAATTGTCAAAAGCACTGCTTAAAGGCAGTCCACTGTCTGTACTAGGTGCCTGCACTGATTCTGTTCATTTACAGTCAATCAAAAGAACACATCAGTGTAGACTGAATAAATTCCTCTATTGATAATTAGGAACTAATGCATAATTTTATAGTACTGTAGTAGTTGTGGCAATGTTCTAATTTGTTCTGTATTTAATTGAAAGACATTTATTACTCAGTCAACATAGAAACAAAGGAAACCTACAGCACTATACAGGCCCCTCGGCCCACAAAGCTGTGCCAAACATGTCTTTACCTTAGAAATTACCTAGGGTTACCCGCAGTGCTCTATTTTTCTGAACTCCATGTACCAAATCAGTTAAATGGAAGTCTGTCTTTTTAAAAAAAAATCTTTTTAACTATTTCCATGAGATTTCGGCTAATTGGGCAACCGCTTAATTGGGCCAAAGTGTACTGGTCTTGATATGTCCCAAAAAACTGGAATCCACTGAATTGAGTACAGGAGTTAGGATGGTATGTTGAAGTTGTATAAGACATTGGCGAAGCCTAATTTGGAGTACTGTGTGCAGTTTTGTTCACCTACCTAAGGGAAAGATGTCAGTAAGATTGAAAGAGTGCAGAGAAAATATACAAGGATGTTGCCAGAACTTGAAGACCTGAGCTATAGGGAAGGGTTGAAATGATTATGACTTTATACATTAGAGCATAGAAGAATGAAGGGAGATTCAAATGAGGTATACAAAAGTATGGGCGGTATAGATAGGGTAAATGCAAGCAGGTTTTTTCCACTGAGGTTGGTTGAGACTGGAACTAGAGGTTATGGGTTAAGGGTGAAAGGTAAAATGTTTAAAGAGAACATGAGGGGAAACTTCATTCAGAAAGTGGTGAGAGTGTAGAATGAGCTGCCAGCATTGTTAGATTTCAACATTTTAAGAGAAATTTGGATATGTACATGGATAGGAGGGCTATGGTCTAGGTGCAGGTCAATGGGACTAGGCAGATTAATGGTTCGACATGGACTAGATTGGCCGAAAGGCTTGTTTCTGTGCTGTAATGCTCTATGACTCTAAGGGGGCATTAAAAGGCCTGGCAAGTGCGATTAAGGAAGACCCCAAAGTGTTTTACTTGTATGTGAAGAACAGGAGGATGACTAGAATGAGTTCAGGACCAATCGGGGATAAAAGAGGATGCGAGCTTAGAGTTGGAGGAGATCCTTAATGAATACTTTGCTTAAGTATTCACTAGTGAGTGAGACCTTGACATTTGTGAGGACAACGTAAAACAGACTGAAATGCTTGAACACGTCAATATTATGAAAGTGGATGTGCTGGATCTTTTGGAAAAAAACAGTAGGATAAATAACTTCCTAGAGCCAGACAGGATAGATCAAAAGTTATGATAGGAAGCAAGAAAACAGATTGATATGCCTTTTGGTGATGATCTTTGCAAATTCACTGGCCACAGGAGCAGTACCAGATGATTGGAGGGGCCAAATGTTGTCTCTTTGCTCAAGAAATGGAGTAGGGACTGGTGAGCCTACTTCACTGATAGAAAATTATTGGAGAGGATTCTTAGAGGTAGGATTTACAAGCATTTGTAGAAACATAATTTGGTTAAGGATAATCAACATGCCTTTGTAAGAGTCTCACAAGCCTGATTGAATTTTTTATGGATGTGACAAAGCACACGATGAAGGTAGAGCAGTGGAAATAGTGTATGAGGATTTTAAGTAAGATGTTTTCTAAGGTTCCCCATAGTTGTCCCTTTCAGAAGGCCAGGAAGCATGGTATCCCAGGCAACGTGGCTGTGTGAATACAGAATTGGCTTGCCCATAGAAGGCAGAGGGTAGTTGCAAGGAAAAGTACGCGGACCCTTTGCAATACCTGGTTTTCTGCATTAATTACTCATAATTAGTCTGATCTTCATCTAAGTCACAATAATAGACAAACACAATCTGCCTAAAATAATAACACACAAACAGTTGTACTACTTCTCATTAACACTGAATACACCATTTAAGCAATCACAGTCTAGGTTCAAAAAAGTATGTAAACCTCTGGGGTAATGCCTTCTACAAAAGCTATTTGGAGTCAGATGTTCCAATCAATGAGATGAGATTGGAGGTGTGGGATGTAGAGGTGCTCTGCCCTATTTTTAAAAAAAGACATGCGAAGTCAGATTACTGACAGAGCCTGCACTCCTCTTCTGTTAATGTGCACCATGCCTCGATCAAAGCAACTTTGAGAGGATCTTGGAAGAAGAACTGTAGAGACGTATTGAAGCTGGAAAAGGCTACAAAAGCATTTCTAAAGATCTGAGTGTCTGTCGGTCCACAGTAAGAGAAATTGTCTACAAATGGAAGGAACTCAGTATTGTTTCTACTCTCTCTAGGAGTGGGCATCTTCCAAATATCACACCATGAGCACAACGTGCAATGTTGAAGGAGGTGAAGAAGAACCTAAGGATAACAGCAAAAGACCTGCAGAAATCTCTAGAACTTGCTAAAGTCTCTGTTCATGTGTCCACAAAGAAAAGCACTGAACAGGAATGGTATTCGTGAAAGGACACCACAGAGGAAATCACTGCTCTCCCAAAAAAAATCGTTGCTACATGTCTCAAGTTTGCAAAAGACCACCTGGATATTCCACAATGCTTGTGGGACAATGTTCTGTGGACAGATGAGGCAAAAGTCAAACATTTTGGCAGAAATGCGCACCGCTATGTTTGGAAGAAAAAGGGCACTGCACATACCACCAAAATCTCATCTCAACTGTGAAGCATGGTGGAATGAGTGTCATGGTTTGTGGCTGCTTTGTCGCCTCAGGGCCTGGACAGCTTGCAATTGTTGAGGGAACAATGAATTCAAGATTGTATCTAGACATTTTATAGGATAATGTCAGGGTAGCAGGCTATCACCTGAAGCTTAATAGAAGTTGGTTTGAAAAGAAGAAAATTTGTGTTTTGGAATGGCCAAATCAGCGTCCAGACTTTAACCCTATTGAGATGCTGTGGAATGACCTGAAGAAGGCTATTCATGCAAGGTATCCCAGAAATATTGATGAGCTGGAATAGTTTTGTATGGAGGAATGGTCTAAAATTCCTCGTCGCCATTGCGTAATTCTGATCAGCAGCTACAGTAAATGTTTGGTAGAGATTATTGCTGCTGAAGTAGGTTCTTCCAGTTATTAAACACAAATGTGAATGATTAAATGATGTGTTCAATAAATACATGAAAAGTTCAATTGCTTGTGTGTTACTAGTTTAGACAGATTGTGTTTATCTGTTATTGTGACTTGGATGAAGATCAGACCATGTTTTATGAGTAATTAATGCAGAAAACCAGATCATTGCAGAGGATTCACAAACTTTTTCTTGCAACTACATGGTATCTAGGGAAAAACATGGCTGTGTGGATACAGAATTGCTTGCCTATAGAAGAGAAAGGGTGGTTGTGGATGGAGTGTATTCTGCTTGGATGTTGGTGACCAGTGGTGTTTTCATAGGGATCTGTTCCAGGGCATGCTCTTAGTTTTGTTTTACAGATGTCCTTGATGAGAATGTAGAAGGATGGATTAGGAAATTTTCAGTTGACACAAAGGTTGGTAAAGTTGTGGATAATATAGAAGGTTATTGTAGGTTACAACTGACATTGACAGGATGCAGAGCTGAACAGACAAGTGGCAGATGGAGTTCAACCTGGAAACGTGAGAAGTGATTCACTGCAAGGTCAAATTTGAAAGCAGAATACAGTGTTAATGGCAGGTCTCTTAACAGAGTGGAAGAACAGATTTGTCAGTCAAGATTATCCCTGAAGAAAACTCATGCTGATTTTTGGCTTATTTATCATATGTCACTAAGTACCCTGAAATGTCATTCTTAATAGTGGACTCTGACATCTTACCAACCACTAAAGTCAGGCTAACTGGCCAATAATTTCCTGTCTTTTGCCTCCCTCCCTTAGAATGGATTGAGATTCATGATTTTATGCTCCTCCAAAACCATTCTAGAATAAGTGATTCTTGAAAGGTCACTACTATTCCACTCTCCCCTCCTACCCCTCCTCACAGTCCCCCACCCTGCTCTCATGATATACCCCTTCCCCACATGAAACCACCATGATGGGCTTCACAGCTGAACAGGTGAGAAGACAGTTGAAATGTCTCAACCCAAGCAAGACTGCAGGACCGGATGGTGTCAGTACCAGGGTGCTCAAAGCCTGTGCCCCTCAGCTATGTGGAGTACTTCGCCATGTCTTCAACCTGATCCTGAGGCTCTGGAGGGTTCCAGTGCTGTGGAAGACGTCCTGCCTCGTCCCTGTGCCAAAGACGCCGCGCCCCAGCGGCCTCAATGACTATAGAACGGTGGCATTGACCTCCCACATCATGAAGACCCTGGAGAGACTTGTTCTGGAGCTGCTCCGGCCTATGGTTAGGCCACACTTAGATCCCCTCCAGTTCGCCTACCAGCCCCGACTAGGAGTTGAGGATGCCATCGTCTACCTTCTGAACCGTGTCTACGCCCACCTGGACAAGCCAGTGAGCACGGTGAGGGTCATGTTTTTTGACTTCTCCAGTGCGTTCAACACCATCCGCCCTGCTCTGCTGGGGGAGAAGCTGACAGCGATGCAGGTGGATGCTTTCCTGGTGTCATGGATTCTTGATTACCTGACTGGTAGACTACAGTACGTGTGCTTGCAACACTGTGTGTCCGACAGAGTGATCAGCAGCACTGGGGCTCCACAGGGGACTGTCTTGCCTCCCTTTCTCTTCACCATTTACGCCTTGGACTTCAACTACTGTACAGAGTCTTGTCATCTTCAGAAGTTTTCTGATGACTCTGCCATAGTTGGATGCATCAGCAAGGGAGATGAGGCTGAGTACAGGGCTACGGTAGGAAACTTTGTCACATGGTGTGAGCAGAATTACCTGCAGCTTAATGTGAAAAAGACTAAGGAGCTGGTGGTAGACCTGAGGAGAGCTAAGGCACCAGTGACCCCTGTTTCCATCCAGGGGGTCAGTGTGGACATGGTGGAGGATTACAAATACCTGGGGATACGAATTGACAATAAACAGTACTGGTCAAAGAACACTGAAGCTGTCTACAAGAAGGGTCAGAGCTGTCTCTATTTCCTGAGGAGACTGAGGTCCTTTAACATCTGTCGGACGATGCTGAGGATGTTCTACGAGTCTGTGGTGGCCAATGCGATCATGTTTGCTGTTGTGTGCTGGGGCAGCAGGCTGAGGGTAGCAGACACTAACAGAATCAACATACTCATTCGTAAGGCCAGTGATGTTGTGGGGATGGAACTGGACTCTCTGACGGTGGTGTCTGAAAAGAGGATGCTGTCCAAGTTGCATGCCATCTTGGACAATGTCTCCCATCCACTACATAATGTACTGGTTGGGCACAGGAGTACATTCAGCCAGAGACTCATTCCACCGAGATGCAACAGAGAGCGTCATAGGAAGTCATTCCTGCCTGTGGCCATCAAACTTTACAACTCCTCCCTTGGAGGGTCAGACACCCAGAGCCAATAGGCTGGGCCTGGCCTTATTTCCTGGCATAATTTACATATTACTATTTAATTATTTATGATTTTATTACTATTTAATTATTTATGGTGCAACTGTAATGAAAACCAATTTCTCCCGGGATCAATAAAGTATGACTATGACTAATAGATAGATATTTTATTGATCCCAAAGGAAATTACAGTGTCACTGTAGCTTTACAAGTGTACAGATATACAAATATTAGAAGAGAAGTAAGAAAGAATTAAAAAAAATTAAGTTACCACAAACGATCTAACAGGAGGGGATCATCACTTCTCTGGCTATAGGTTGACTCATTATAAAGCCTAAAGGCCGAGGGTAAGAATGATTTCGTATAGTGCTCTCTGGAGCAGTTGTCTTAGTCTGTTACCTCCACAATCTTTCCACCACCTCTTTCATAACCCTGAGATATTATCCAATCTGGTCCAGATGACTCATCTACCTTAAGATCTTTCAGCTTCCTAGCACCTTCCCCTTAGTAATAACAACTGCACTCACTTCTGCCCTCTGACACTCTTGAATTTCTGGCATACTACTGGTACCTTCCACAGTGAAGACTAACAGTCTTCCGCAAAGTCTTTGATCCCCATTACTACCTCTATAGCATCATTTTTAGAGGTCTGATGCCCACCATTACCTCTCTTTACTCATATATATCAGAACTTAAAAAACTCTTATTGGCTAGCTTACCCTCATGTTTCAGTTTTTTCTCCTATTGCTTCTTAAGTTACCTTCAATTGTTTTGAAAAGCTCCCTAATCCTTCGCACTATTTTTTGCTATACAGGTGTCCCCCGCTTTTCGAACGTTCGCTTTACGAAACCTCACTGTTACGAAAGACCTACATTAGTACCCTGTTCTCGCTTTCAGGAAGTGTTTTCACTGCTTTTTAAAAAAAAAGCAGTGTGCGGGGAAAATCAGCGCGCGATAAGAGGCAGCGCGCCGTGTGCCCCGAGCAGCCGCTCTCCCTGGATTTGGAACTGCATTCTCGCCGGCATTGCTTAAACACGTGCCTGTGAGCAGCCGTGTGCAAGATGAGTTCTAAGGTGTTGGAAAAGCCTAAAAGAGCTTGTAAGGGTGTTACACTTAGCGTAAAACTAGACATAATTAAGCGTTTTGATCGTGTGAACGAAGTAAGGACTAAGTGAGTTTGGCTTGTGGAAGCTAATGAACATGATGTTGAAGAGGTTTTGGCATCCCATGACCAAGAACTGATAGATGAAGAGCTGATGCAATTGGAAGAGGAAAGGATAACAATCAAAACTGAATGCTGTAGCGAACGGACCGAAAGTGACTGCGTGAGATTTTCGCTGCAATGATAAAGTATGACTTTAATTTTGAAAGGGTACGTAGGTTTAGGGGATATTTGCAGGATGGTTTGAGTCCTTATAAAGAACTGTATGATAGAAAAATGTGCGAGGCTCAGCAGTCAAGCAAGCCTTCCACATCAGCCACAGCAGACGATGAACCTCGACCTTCGACATCGAGGCAGGCAGTCATAGGAGAAGAGAGCTGCCTGCTCTAATGGAAATAGATGACGAGATGAAACCCCAGTGTACCACCACCCCAACACTCAGGCTGCAGACAGATACTGTACCGATTCGCGGAGAATCCAGCAGTAGCCGGGAGGCACACAGCATATCTTTAAGAAAAAAGCTGAAATAAACATGCTAATTAATTAGGTGCCACCCGACATGTAATTAATTAGCATGTTTATTTCGGCTTTTTTCTTAAAGATGTGCGGTGTGCCTCCCGGCTGCTGCTGGACCCCTACGTGCCTCGCGGCCATGTTTTGCTCGGCGGCCTGGAGGGTGGGTGCCACTGCACCACCCAACCTGTGACGACTCAGTCTAACACACCATCATCAGTGTGCTCGGTGCTGAACCAATTCCGGTAAGGGATACTACACTGTACATACATTATTTCTACTTTATATAGGCTGTGTATTTTTATGTGTTATTTGGTATGATTTGGCAGCTTCATAGCTTAAAGGTTACTGGAGAGCGCTTGCGCTGTGTTTTTGCCAACAGCGCTTGCGTGAGATTTTCTGCCGAGAGCGCTTGCGCGAGATTTTCGCTATGGAGAACAGTTCAGTAATGATTGTGGAAAAGTATTTGTACTTTATATAGGCTATGTATTTATCATATCATTCCTGCTTTTACTATATGTTACTGTTATTTTAGGTTTTATGTGTTATTTGGCATGATTTGGTAGGTTATTTTTGGGTCTGCAAACGCTCACAAATTTTTCCCATATAAATAAATGGTAATTGCTTCTTCGCTTTATGACATTTTGGCTTACGAACCGTTTCATAGGAATGCTGTACCTTCGGAAGGCGGGGGAAACCTGTATTGTCTGCTTTTTTTTGTGTTTGACTTCCTTTGTCAGCCAGAGTTGCCTCATCCTCCCTTTGGAATGCAGCTTCTTTTGGATGAACTGATCGTGCATCTTACGAATTAGTCCCAGAAATTCAGGCCATTGCTGCTGCACTGTTATCCCAGCTCGTGACCCCTTCCAATCAACTTTGTCCACCTCTTCTCTCATGCTTCTATAGTTACCTTTACTCGAATGTGATAATGATATATCGGATTTTAACATAAGTCTCAAGCTGCAGGGTGAATTCTATCACATTATGATCGTTGTTTCCTCAGTGTTCCTTTACCTTAAGCTCCCTCATCAAATCTGTTTCATTCCACAAGACCCAATCCAGAACTGTCTTTTCTTTAGAGGGCTTGACCACAAGCTGCTCTAAAAAACCACGTTGTAGGCATTCTACAAATTCTTTCTCTTGGGATCCATTGCCTACCTGATCTTTATAATCTACCTACATATTGAAATCCCCCATGACCATCATAACATTGCCCTTTTTACGTACGCTTTTTGTCTCCTGTTGTAATTTGTACTGCACATCTTGGCCAGAGGCCTGTGTAACTCCCATCAGGGTCTTCTTGCCCTTACAGTTTCTTAACTCCACAAGCATTCTACATCTTCTGATCCTATGTTGCTTCTTTCAAAGAATATGGTTTCATTTTTTTTTTAAACCAACAGAGTCACCCTATCCCTCTGTCCGCCTGTTTGATAGGAGAGATCCTTATATCGTTGGATGTTTTAACTTCTAGCTACAGTCTTCTTTCAATTATGGCTCTGTGATGCCCTCAATAGCACTTGATGAGGTCCCACAAGGTAGATTGACATGCATGGGATGCACGGTGATTGAACTGTTTGTATTTGGTATTAATGCCCATGGAAGACAGTGTAGTAGTTGATGGGATTTATTCTGACTGGAGGTCTACTAGTGGTGTTCAACGGAGATCCATCTGGATTTTGTATATAACCTATGTGAAATTGTGGATAGTGTGTTGGTAAGTTCACAAATGAACAGGTTGGAAGTATCCCGATCGCCTCACTTTCAACGTGGTGTCTAGTCCCAATACACTTGTTCCCCATCAAGAAGACCTTAAAGCTCTCCGCTTCTTTTTGGACAACAGACCTAACCGGTTCCCCTACACCACCACCCTCCTCCATCTAGCAGAGTTGGTCTTCACACTCCACAATTTCTCTTTCGATGACTCCTACTTTTTCCAAAGCCAGGTTGTAGCTATGGGCCCCTGCTATGCTTGCCTTTTCGTTGGCTATGTCTGCCTTTTTGTTGGCTATGTGGAACAGTCCATGTTTAAACCCTTCACTGGGTAGCACTTACCAACTCATTCTGTGCTACATTTTTGACTGCATTGGTGCTGCTTCATGCATCCTTGCTGAGCATGTCAATTTCATTAACTTTGCCTCTAACTTCCACCCTGCCCTCAAATTCACAGTACATTTTTGTCACCTCTCTCCCCTTTCTTGATCTCTTTCTGTCTCCTTCACAGGAGGCAAACTGTCTGCTGATATCTTTAATAAACCTACTGACTCACAGCTGTCATGATTATACTTCTTCCTACCTGGTTACTTGTAAAAATGCTATTCCCTGCTCTCAATTCCTCTGTTTCTACCACAGCTGTTCCCAGCAAGCAGCTTTCCTTTCCACGACGTCAGAGATGTCCTCCTCCTTCAAAGAACAGGGTTTCCCTTCCTCCACCATTGATGCTGCCCTTCTTTACATATCCATTTTGCAGACATCCACCCTCACCCCAACTTTCCACCACCTTAACAGGGTTAGAATTCTTCCATGATTCCTTTGTCCCTTTGTCCCTCCGCTCTGATCTCCCTCCTGACACTTATCCCTCCAAGCAGGAGAAGTGCTACACCTGTCCATTCACCTCCTCCCACACCTCTATTCAGTGCCCCAAACAATCCTTCCAGGTGAAACAACACTTTATCTGTGAGTCCTTTGGGGTCATTACCATTATCTGGTGTTCCCGGTGCAGCATACTGTACATTGGTGAGATCTGCATAGATTGGGAGACTGCTTTGTTGAGCACTTTCGCTCCATTCGCAACAAGTGTTTAGCAGCTTTGGGCCTGTACTCATTGGAATTTAGAAGAATGCATGGGGATCTTTTTGAAACCTACCGAATGTTGAAAGGACTAGAGGCACAGTCTCAAAATTGAGGGGTGCCTTTTTAGAACAGAAGTAAGAAGGAATTTTTTTTTTAGTCAAAGAGTGATGAGTCTGTGGAATGCTTTGCTACAGACTGTTATGGAGGCCAAGTCTGTGAGTATATCAAAGCGGAAATTGATAGATTCCTGATTGTTTGGGGCATCAAGGGATATGGTGAGGGGGCAGCTGTATGGCGGTTGAATGGGTGAATGGGATCCAGGATCTGCCATGATGAAATGGTGGAGCGGACTCAGTGGGCTGAATGGCCTAATTCTGCTTCCATATCTTATAGTCTTATGGTCTAAGCAGGATTTCCTGGTGGCTAACCATTTTAATTCCAATCCCCCTTCCTATCAAGATGGGGCCACTCTCAAGTAGGAGATGCAACACCTCATATTCTTTCAGGGTAGCCTTCAACTTGATGGCATGAACATCAATTTCCCTGACTTTTGGTAATTTCTCCCCCCTCTCCTTCTTTCTTCTTCCATTCCCCATTCTCCTATTCTGACTTACCTCTTATCTCCTTCATCTTACATGCCTTTTAGTTCCGTCTGGTGCCCTTCCTCCTTCCCTTTTGCCCATGAATCACTCTCCTCTCCTCTTAGTTTCCTTCTTCATCCCTTTGCCTTCACCTATCACCACTCAGCTTTTTATTTCACCCCTTCCCCACCCACCAACCATTCCTCTCACCTGGCTTCACCTATCAACTTCTAGTTTATACTCCTTCCTCCCTGAAGGTGGTTCTATGAGTTGATAGACTAGTTAAGTAGGCATACGCTATGCTTGTGTTTGGCAGCATCGATGGAAAAGAGTAAACGTTTCGTACTGAGACCTTTCATCAGATCTAGAACAAAAGATGAGTAGTTAGACCAAGAAGCTTGGGGAAGGGAAGGAAGAAGTACAGCGTGGTAGGTGATAGGTGAATCTGCGAAAAGGGGAAGTTGATTGGTGAAAGAGATAAAGGGGTGGAGAAGGGGGAATTTGATTAGGAGGGGGTAGAAGATCATGGAAGAGAGGGAAGGGGGAGCAGCACCAGAGGGGGGTAATGGGCAGGTAAGGAGATAAGTTGAGAGAGGGAAATGGGAATGGTGGGGGGGGGGCCAATTTCAGATGTTTGAGAAATCAATGTTTATGTCATCAGGTTGGAGGCTGCCCAGATGGAATACAGGGTGTTGTTCCTCCAATTTCAGTACGGCCTCATCATGGTAATAGACGAGGCCATGGACTAACATGTCAGAATAGGAATGGGAAGTAGAATTGAAATGGGTAGCCACCGGAAGATCCCAGTATTTCTGGCGGAGGGAGCATAGGTGCTCGGTGAAGCAGTCTCCCAGTCTATGTCAGGTCTCACCGATATACAGGAGGCCACACAGGGAGCACAGAATACAGCAGGTAACCTTGACTGACTGACTGACAGCTGTAGGGTCACTTTACCTGTAAGGACTGTTTGTGGCCCTGAATTGTAGTGAGGGAGGAGGTGTAGGGGCAGATGTGGCACTTCTTCCGCTTGCAAGTGTCCAAGAGCCAGGAAGTTGTGTCACTGGTTTATAAAACTCTAGTTAGGCCGCATAGAGAGTATTTCATTTGAATCTTCTTATGTGATCTTAGAAAGGATGTTGAGGCTTTGGAGAGAGTGCAAAAGAGGTTTATCAGAATGCTGTTTGGATTGGAGAGTGTGTATAAGAAGGAGAGGTTGGTTAAACATGGGTTGTTTTCGCTGATATGCAGAAGATGAAGCAAGCCCTGTGGAATATTTCAGGACATGGGTCAAGTAGATGGTTGGTATCCTTATTCCTCAGGTTTAAATGTCGAATGCTAGAGGGCATGCAGTGAAGGTGAGGGGGAGTAAATTCAAATGAAATATATAGGGCATTTTTTTTTTTAAACGCACAAAGAATGATGGGGTGCCTGGATGTGCTACCAAGCGTTTAGTAGAGGCCAACAATGTGATAGAGGCCTTTTAGAAGCTCTTACATAGGCACATAAGTATGCAGGGAATTGAGGGTAATGGACTTGTGTGAGCAGAAAGGACTAGTTTAATTTGGAGTGTATTACTGTTTTAATTAGTTCAACACAACGTCATGAGTTGAAAGGTCTGTTTCTGTGCTGAACTGTTTCGTGTTCAATATAACCACACTTCTAAAGTTTAAAAGATATATAGAATAGATTCTCTCTAATTTCCTGCAGACTTTTTCCTTGCTATCCGAATGCTTTTGTACCTGTGTAGCTCTCTAGATTATCGATCTAAACTGATAAATCAGTGCAAATAAGTAACATGTCGTGTAATTTCGTCAATCTAAGACTTGACATTTTGGAAGGTGACTTTCCATTACTGTAGGTTGCTACAGTTGAGAGAATTAGAATCAGAACCAGTTTTAATATCACTAGCATATATCATGAAATATTTTGTTTTGCAGGAGCAGTACATTGCAATACATAATAAAATAAACTAAATTACAATAAGAAATGCAATGTATAAAATGTATAAAAAGTAGTGCAAATAGAGCAAAAAAAAAGAGAAAAAAACAATGAGATAGTATATGTGGGTTCATGGAACATTTAGAAATCTGATGGCAGAGGGAAAGAAGCTGCTCCTAAAACATTGAATGTGTGTCTTCAGGCTGCTGTACCTGCACCTTGATGGAATCATTGAGAAGAGGGCATGTCCCGGCTTGTGGGTGTCCATAGTGACAGATGCCGCCTTTTGAAGATGTACTTGATGCTGGGGAGGCTAGTGCCCATGATAGAGCAGGCTGAGTTTGGAATTCTCTGTAGCTTTTACTGATCCTGTGCAGTGGCCTCTCTATACCAGATGATGATGCAACCAATTAAAATGCTCTTCATGTAGCAATTTGAGAGTCTTTGGTGACATGGAGTCTCCTCAAGATCGTTTTTTTTTTGTAATTTGTTTTTTATTGAATTTCATCATCAAACAAACATTTCCATAAGATGTATTTCAGATACTGTACATATATATCATATAATCATATTTGTCACAGATCTCCACATAATATTTATCTGAGGTATATGCTTATAGAAAGGAGCGGAAAGAAAGAACAATCGAAAGAAGAAAACTATGTACAGAGTGATTTTTTTTTAACAACATCTTAATGAAATAAAGCTGCTGTTGTGCCTTCATTGTAATTATGTCAATATGCTGGGCCCAGGATAGATCTTCAGAGATGTTGACACCTAGGATGATGGCAGAAAACCCCCTCGGCAGATAAAATGGATAACACTTGATTGTTAGATATTCTAGGTCAGGTGAGCAGGTCTGAGATACAACCGTCATGCACCAGAATGAGTTAATTATGAATCATACTGCTCTTTCTTTAAAATACTCAACTGATAGAGCTTTGTGGAGAATGGTGAAGACTTCGGGGTGTAGCATTGTGTCTGAGCCATTTTTCCATGAAGCAAAGTACCCAGCAGTCCATGATATCCCCCTGGTACTGCAATCTTGCCCTGAGGTCTAGAATTTTATTTTCCAGAGACTGTATATTTGCCAGCAGGGTAGTTAGGAATAGGGGTCTAAGGCCTCTGAGTTTCACTTGTTCCTGCAATCCAGCACACCTTCCCTGCTTTTGTTTCCTTAAAGGGAAACTGGACTCGTGACTGGGGTCTGTTGATTTTTGAGTACTGATAGATTTTTTTAAAAAACATTGCTTACTGAAGTACCCATGGCTGTGACCGGACCAGCTGTAGTCCTAAATGGGAATAGTTGATGATTCCCATTGGAGCTACATGCAAACACTCACCCCTTATCAGTTGTTATCTTTGAGGAGTGTTTAAGGCTGTTAATATCTTATTAACCTGAAAAGCCTGCATTGAAAGTGATTTTGTGATTAGTACTATTGCTTATCTTCTGTCAGCAATCTATAATGGATGCAGTTTTCATTTGAAAACTCCGACTGAAATGTTTGGAAAGAGAATTCATCTTCTTAGCAATATTTCATAGTATTCTTCAGTATTTTCATGGTGCAAATGAAGCACAATCTCTGCCCTGATGTAGTAATTAATAAGTACACAATCTCTGCTAATGACTGGAACATTTTGTCCCAGACAGTCTTCTGGTGAACCTCTTTTGCAGTCTCTCCAGTATACTTGTGCCTTTCCAATAAAGCACTAATCAGAACTATATACCGTATTTCAGCTTTTTCCTGTCCTATGTTTTATGAAGTTGTACCAAAGCCTCTTTGCTCTTGTATTCTATACCACAGCTAATGAAGCCTGTGCTTTCTTAACCTGTGCTGCCATGTTGAAGGATCAAAGCTTCATAATTCTGTAATACACTCTTGGGCCCTACCATTCAAAATATATCATGCCTTAGACACCTCATCTTGTTGGGATTAAATTCCATCTGCCACTTTCTTGCTCAATTTGCCATCTGATATGCTAGGAGGTGTGGGGGGAAAAGAAAATGTGTTGAATAGAGCAATCATGAATTATAGTGTTAATGGAAGTACAAACCTTAAATATTGTAGTGTACAGATAGAAAAGCATTTTTGGATGTCTTTTTGTCTTGGTCATCCGTAGAATTGAAGTCTCTGGGTTTCGTCCTGCAGATTCTATGGCACCTGGATATATTTCGACGAAGTTTGAGACAACTGCCTGGACATGTCTGTTTTGGAAATGCTTGCATATTCTGTGCTCTGAAGGTAAAATCAGTTTTTAATATTGAATTGCTCAATATTTTTGAAAGGCTTGATGTGGTAGATGTTGTGAGTCATATTTTCAAGAAGAGGGAATTAACATTTGGGATTCAGATAAGGATTTTTTTTAACTTATAGGAATGTGATTCTTGGCTCTGTTTGCCTAAGAAGATTCTATATGCTCAAATAGTAAGATATGGTGGTTAAATTACCAGACTGGTAATCCAAAGAAAAAAACACTTCACACATTGACCTGCCCTAGCAGACATAGGTGGGATGTAAAATGTCATTATTGGTCAGGGATTAAAGAACGTGAATAATAATGTGATACCCAATACAACTGAAACGTAAACTCCCTACTTTTAAATTTGAATCACCTAGCAATAAGTAACAACACTGTTAGCTTTTCTAATTGTCATAACTTAATGATAGATTTTTACTAATTGTGCATTGTGATACCTAATTCCCTATGAATCTTTCCAACCTATTTTTGTGTTATCAGCAAATTTAGCAATCATGCATACTTCAGTGTTGCCTGTGAGTCATTCATATCAATTATAGATAGGCTCCATCACAGTCCCCAATTTACACCACTTGTAGGTCTTACCAACAAGAAAATGCCTGTTGGTTATGCGCTTGACTTTCTTTTAGGAAGCTAATTTTCTGTGCTATGTATATTAGAAATTTACTTTTATTATGTCCTAATGTTATACTACAGATTTAATAGAGAGACTTTTGAGAGAATACATGAACTTTGTTACGTTTTGAATTTTAAGTCTTTATTCTTACTGGATTGTTATCGCTGTGACTCCATGCTGACTTTTTCACATCATCTTTGTTATCTTTTGGCTCAAATTCTCTCCTCCTCCAGTTTCATCTATTTTTTTTTGATGGAATCATTAGCTCCGACATCTATAGGGTTCCCACACTTCCATTACTAAAATTATTCTCTGAAGTTTAATAAAAAAAAATGCTAGTTCTTTATCATTTCTGAGCTGACGCCTGTCATCACATTTTTCTTCTGTGTTGGAACCAAGTCTGCTTGAAATAGAAATCCCTGTCTTACAAGATCACTGGCCTGTGTTTTTTAAATGTTGTGATCAGTATTCTTAACTTTTTTTGTTCCTTTGTTTAAGTGAATATGCCTAGTCTGCTTCCTGGATCCATACTACAGTCAACACAATGCATAACTTTTCAGTCCCAAGGCGCAAACTATTTCTCATCTGGTTGCAAAATGTACTAAAAAGTTATTGTTTGTTTTTTGTTTTGAAAATAGTTTTCCATGTGGTTAGCTGCTCCTGTGCTTTTCCTTTTGTCATTCCCCTGTAGACCCTGAGCAATTGCTCAGAAAGTGGTTGGTTCACTGTGGTGCAGAAGAAGTTTTTGAATACTATATATAGCTTTAACAAGGTACTTTTATATAAAAAAAACTTGGTTGTGTGGTATCTTGAAGTTAGTTTATGCATACGTTACTTAAGTATCTAATTACTGAGGTTGATCTTGACATTTATTTCACCACTCACTGTGGCAAATAATGTTTTCTTCTTGCAGGATATATTTGTAGAATTTCGTAACAGCAGGGAGAAAGCCCTTCCTTCTGATGCCCTTCGTAGTGCTCTAGCTGAGAGCTTTAAAGATGAACATCGTTTTCAACTTGGTTTTATGGATGATGCTGCAGAATGCTTTGTACGTATCCTGGCAATTTTACTATCTTTCATTCAGCACCTTAATAACTTGATCTGTTTGACTAATTTGTCTGTGCTGACTTCCTGAAAGAGATATTGTGGCTGGCCCTGAAACCCCAGATGTGCTTGGTTTGGAGACAGATTTCCAGCTTTCCTAGACTTTTGAAAGTATTTTTCTCAAATAAGCACATATTTGTTCCATAAGATGGTTTTCAAATTCTTGTTGGCACTAGGATAGATAAAAGGGAGACAGTGCATGTTGTTTACTTGGATTTTCAGAATGTCTTTGACAAGGTGCCACACATGAAACTACTAAAGAAGATAAGACCCAGGTGTTACAGGAAAGTTGCTGGCATGGCTAGAAGATCATGATAGCGGAGCAGTTAGTGTGACGCTATTACAGCTTGGGGCGTTGGAGTTTGGAGTTCAATTCTGGTGTCATTTGTGAAAACTCAGTATCTCCTCCCCCTGAAATATGGGGGTTTTCTCTGAGTCCTCTGGTTTCCTCCCATAGTCCAAAGCTGTACCAGTTAGTGGGTGAATTGGTCATTATAAATTGTACATTGAATAGTTTGGGGTTAAACCAGGGTTGCTGAGTGGTGCGGCTCGAAGGGCTAGAACAGCCTGTTCAACGCTGTATAGAAACATAGAAAACCTATGACACAATGCAGGCCCTTCGGGCCACAATGTTGTGCCAAACATGTACTTCTAGAAATTACCTAGGGTTACCCATAGCCCTATTTTTTCTAATTCCTTTTAATTAATTTACCATTCACTTATGGTGTAAGCCGCATTGCTTATTTCGTGTTAGTTTTCACATCGTAAATCTCAGTTTACCCAGTCCTGTGTCACTCTCATCATTACAACATGCAGATTAGTGCTCTTTTTTGAATCTGCAGCTTGACTTCTTATCTTTTTCTCTTCCCTTTGCAGTCCATTTATATTTGTATGCCCAATGGCTGTTTATGTGTCCTGCCTTGTTACATTTTCTAGAAGTTTCACCATTAAGCCTGCTTTGGTCTGGTGTCTGTGAGCCATTTTTGGTGTATTAACAATATTACTCAAATCTTACTTAAATATTAAATAGACTACACATGGAACAATCCAAGAAGGAATGAGCCTAATAGCGTTTCTCCAAGGGAGCCAATATGTAATCTGTGAAAGTAAAAAAGAAAAGGTTGCCTGATTGGCAGAGGCTAAAGAATGGGAATAAAGGAGTCATTTCTGCTTGGCTGCCAATGACTAGTGATGTTTCACAGGGTCAATGCTGGGACTGTTTCTTTTCATGTCATATGTTAATGTTTTGGATGACAGAATTGATAGCTTTGTGGCCAAGTTTACAGACTGTACAAATATATCTGGAGGGCACGCAGTATTGTAGAAGCAGGGAGTCTGCAAAAGGATTTAGACAGTTTAAGAGAATGGGCAAAAAAGTGGCAGATGAAATACCATGTAGGGAAGTGTATGTCATGCACTTTGATGTAAAGGAATAAAGGTGTAGACTACTATTCAAAATGGGGAACATATTCAGAAATTAGGTGCAAAGGATTTTGAGGTCCTTGTGCAGGATTCCCTGAAGGTTATCTTGTAGGTTGAGTTGATAATAAGGAAGGCAAATGCAATGTTGACATTTATTTCAAGTGGACTAGAATATAAAAGCAAGCATGTGATGCTGATGCTTTATAAGGCATTAGTCAGACTGCAGTTGGAGTCATAGAGAAGTATAGCACAGCAGTGGGCACTTTGGCCTGTCTAGTCCGTGCTGAAATTACTTAAACTGCCTACCCCAACAACCTGCACTGGGACCATAGCTCTCCATGTCCCTACTATCGATATACCTATCCAAACTTCTCTTAAAGGTTGAAATCGAGCTCACATGGACCACTTGTGCTGGCAGTTCATTCTACATTCTCACAACCCTCTGAGTGAAGAAATTTCCCCTCGTGTTCCCCTTAAACTTTTCACCTTTCACCCATAAACCATGACCTCTGGTTGTAGTCCTACCCAACCTCAGTGGAAAAAAGCCTCCTTGCATTTACCTTATCTATATCCCTCATAATTTTGTATACCTTTATCAAATCTCCTCTGCAAGCCGTGATGGTCTTCCTCACTGTCCACTACACCCTCATTCTTAGTGTCATCAGCAAACTTGCTGATCCAGTTAACCACATTATCATCCAGATGACAAACAACAAAGGACACAGCACTGATCTCTGCGGCACACGACTAGTCACAGGCCTCCAGTTAGAGAGGCAACCCTTTATTACCACTCTGTGATTTCTCTCGCAAAGTCAATGTCTAATCCAAATTACTTCCTGGTTCTGAATGTCGAGCGATTGAACCTTCTTGATCAGCCTTCCATGTGGGACCTTGTCAAATGCCTTACTAAAGTACATGTAGATGACATCCATTGACTTGCCTTCATCCACTTTCTTGGTAACTTGCTCGAAAAACTGTACAAGATTGGTTAGACATGACCTACCATGCACAGAGCCATACTAACTACCCTTAATCAGTCCATGTCTATCCAAATATATCCAGTCCCTTAGAATACCTTCCAATAACTTTCCCATAACTGATGTCAGACTCACCATCCTATAATTTTCTGGTTTCTGTTTAGAGCCATTTTTAAATAGCGATACAACATTGGCTATCCTCCAATCTTCTAGTACCTCTTCTGTTGCTGAAAATGTTTTAAATATTTCACCCTGGAAATTTCTGCAGTTGGCTCCTGTAGGGCACGGGAACACCTTGTCAGGCTCTAGGGACTTATCCACCCTGATTTGCCTTGGTAGCAAACATCTCGTCCTCTGCAATCTACAGGGTCCATGAAGTTGATGCTGTTTTGCTTCACTTCTGTAAGCTCTGTATCTGTCTCCCAAGTAAATACAAGTGAAAAGAAGACATTTAAGATCTCCTTCAGCTGTTTTGACTCCACACTTGGATTACCACTCTGGTCTTCCAGAGGACCAATCTTGTCCCTCCCTAGCAATGCTTTTGTTCTTAACATACCTGTGAAATCCCTTAGGATTCTCCTTCACCTTGTCTGCTGGAACAACTTCGTATCTTTTTTTTAGCCTTTCTGATTCCTCTTGTGTTCTCTTACATTTCTTGTACTCCATTAGCACTTCATTTTTTCCTACCTGCCTGTACCTGTCATATACCTTCTTTTATCTCTCCTTTTATCCAGTGCCTCAATATCTCTTGAAAACCAAGGTTCCCTAAACCTGTTATCTTTACCTTTTATTCAGACAAGCACATTAAAGCTTCATACTCTCAAAATTTCTTTTTTGAAGGCCTCCCTCTTTCCAAATACACCTTTGCCAGAAAAGCAGCCTGTTCCAATCCACACTTGCCAGATCGTTTCTGCTACCATAAAAATTGGCTTTTTTCCAATTTAGAATTTCAACCATGGACCAGGCCTATCTTTTTGCTTATTTACTTCGAAACTAATAGCATTGTGGCCTCTGGCTACAAAGTGGTCCCCTACAAAAACTTCTGTCATCTGCTCTGTCTAGTTCCCTAATAGCAGATCCAATATTGCACGCCCTCTTGTTGGGACTTCTACGTACTTGGAGTACTGTGAGCAGTTTTGGGCCTCTTATCTAAGAAAGGATGCTTTGGCATTGGAGAGGGTCTGGGGACGTTCACGAGAATGATCCCAGGAATGAAGGGGTTAATGTATAAGGAGCGTTTGATAGCTCTGGGTGTGTGCTCACTGGAGAATGAGAGAGGAGTCTCTTTGGAAACCTACCAAATATTGAAATCCCTGGACAGAATGGACATGGGGATGATGTTTCCTATACTGGGGAGTCTAGGGCCAGAGGTCATAGCCTCAGAATAGAAGGATTTCTATTTCAAACAGATGAGATTTCTTTAGCTTTAGTGAGTGGTGACTGTGTGGAATTCATTCCCACAGACAGCTGTGGAGGCTAAGTCACTAGGTATATTTCAAACGAAAGTTTATAGATTCGTGATTAGTGGGGGGGTCAAAGGTTACAGGGAGAAGGCAGGAGAGTGGGGGATAATGATTCAGCCATGATGGAAAGACAGATCAGACGATGGGCCGAATGGCCTAATCCTGCTCCCGTGTTTTGTGATCCATTGCACTCCTTATTTTGAGCTGAGTGTTCTTGAAACACTTGTATTTAGCTGAAATGCTGTGCAAAAGTTCAGAAGGAAATAAAACATTATTGAAACACATCAGTGTTCAATCAGTATAACTACTTGTAAATCACTTTGAGAAATGTTTAAAAATGCAGTTATCATTCCTGAAGCTTTTCACAACCTGTACAAAATACTTGTTTTAAGATGCAATGCTGCTAAGACAACAATATCTTGTATTAAATTGTTAGTTTCCAGTTTTGGAATGTTCCATTTTTGTAAAATTGACATTGAATATGAAGTTAATCAAACTTACAAAGTTTGTTTTTACTCATCGTTCTATTAATTTTAATTTCTGCCCAAAATTGCTTGATGATCTTGCAGAAAGTTTTAGTTTTTCATTTTTAAGCAGTTCAGCGGTATTTTTGTTTTGGAGTGACTAATAAATTACATTAAATTTGCTCGAAGTTAGGGTCTTCCAAAGACTTCCAATTGCACCATTATTTCTGATGTTTCTTTTTCTCTTCAGGAGAATATTTTGGAGAGAATTCACTCGCACATGGTATCAGACATGGAAATGGATACATGTACTGCTAAGTGTTGCATTACCCACCAGAAGTTTGCTATGACACTCTATGAACAGGTGAGTAATAAAATGCCAGTGATGCCAAAAAAAGCAGGATCCTCTAGTCTTTAGGGAAATAACAGACTTTTTAATTTTGAATCATTCTGGATAAGGCATTTATTGGTTACTGAATTCCATCAATCATTGAAACATTGAAATGTATCATTGTTTGTATAAATGAGGAAGCTACTTTTTTGTCATACTGAAATAGAACTCTAAAAGAGTTTATCATTCTTTTGTGTTCTCTGTGGTGGTAGTGAATTATATTTTAAACAATAATTTTGAACATTTTGAGGTGCTAATGGTGTTTCAAATACAATGATTTGTTATTTACACATGATCCAATTTATTATTATGTGAGGAGTTTAATGAAGCATTGTTACTGTGCGATAGAAATATAGCAAAATCGGTAACAGATACTGATCTACATGTACTGTACTTAAATGCATGCAGCATTAAAAATAAAGTAGATGACCTTGTTGTACAGCTACAGGTTGAAAGATATGACATTGTGGCCATCACCGAGTCATGGCTAAATGATGAATGTGATTGGGAGCTGAATGTCCAAGGATACACAGTGTATAGGAAAGATAGGAAGGTAGGTAAAAGGGGTGGCGTGGCCCTGATGGTAAGCAACAATATCAAATCACTAGAAAGAAGGGACATAGGATCAGAAGAGGTAGAATCCTTATGGGTCGAGTTAAGAAATGGCAAGGGTAAAAAGACACTAATAGCAGTTATTTACAGGCCTCCAAACAGTGGCCGGGATGTGGACTACGAGTTACAGCTGGAAATAGAAAAAGCGTGTCAGAAGGAAAATGTCAAGATAATTATGGGGAATTTTAATATGAAAGTGGATTGGGAAAGTCAGGAAGGTACTGGATCTCAGGAGAGTGAGTTTGTGGAATGCCTATGGGATGGCTTTTTGGAGCAGCTTGTCCATATGCCCCCCCCTCCCCCCAGGGGTTCGGCTGTTTTGGATTGGGTGCTGTGTAATGAACCTGAGGCAATTAGGGAGCTGAGGTAATGGAACCCCTCAGAAGTAGTGATCATAACATGATTGAGATCAGTTTCAAATTTGAAAAGGAGAAGCTGATATCAGGTGTATCGATATTTCAGTGGAACAAAGGAAATTACAGTGGTATGAGAGAGGAACTGGTCCAAGTCAATTTGAAAAGTAAGCTAGATGGAGGGACGGTAGAGCAGAATTGGATGAAATTCCTACAAGAAATGAGGAAAGTGCAGGAAAAATATATTCCAAGAAAAAAGAAAATCATGAGTGGAAAAATGGCACAAATGTGGCTAATACGAGAGGTTAAACATAGAAACATAGAAACATAGAAAATAGGTGCAGGAGTAGGCCATTCGGCCCTTCGAGCCTGCACCGCCATTTATTATGATCATGGCTGATCATCCAACTCAGAACCCAGCCTTCCCTCCATACCCCCTGACCCCTGTAGCCACAAGGGCCATATCTAACTTCCTTTTAAACATAGCTAATGAACTGGCCTCAACAGTTTGCTGTGGCAGAGAATTCCACAGATTCACCACTCTCTGTGTGAAGAAGTTTTTCCTAACCTCGGTCCTAAAAGGCTTCCCCTCTATCCTCAAACTGTGACCCCTCGTTCTAGACCTCCCCAACATCGGGAACAATCTTCCCGCATCTAGCCTGTCCAATCCCTTTAGGATCTTATACGTTTCAATCAGATCCCCCCTCAATCTTCTAAATTCCAACGAGTACAAGCCCAGTTCATCCAGTCTTTCTTCATATGAAAGACCTGCCATCCCAGGAATCAATCTGGTGAACCTTCTTTGTACTCCCTCTATGGCAAAGATGTCTTTCCTCAGATTAGGGGACCAAAACTGCACACAATACTCCAGGTGTGGTCTCACCAAGGCCTTGTACAACTGCAGTAGTACCTCCCTGCTCCTGTACTCGAATCCTCTCGCTATAAATGCCAGCATACCGTTCGCCTTTTTCACCGCCTGCTGTACCTGCATGCCCACTTTCAATGACTGGTGTATAATGACACCCGGGTCTCGTTGCACCTCCCCTTTTCCTAATCGGCCACCATTCAGATAATAATCTGTTTTCCTATTTTTGCCACCAAAGTGGATAACTTCACATTTATCCACATTAAATTGCATCTGCCATGAGTTTGCCCACTCACCCAACCTATCCAAGTCACCCTGCATCCTCTATATGCAGTATCCAAATACAGTAACAATGTTTTTAACAAACTAGGATTGCATTTGAAATTTTCTGAATAAGATTTTAAACTTTTTCTGAAGATTGTTGCCACTGGAAATTCGAGCAACACACATCAAAGTTGCTGGTGAACGCAGCAGGCCAGGCAGTATCTCTAGGAAGAGGTACAGTTGACATTTCAGGCCGAGACCCTTCGTCAGGACTAACTGAAGGAAGAGTTAGTAAGAGATTTGAATGTGGGAGGGGGAGGGGGAGATCCAAAATGATAGGAGAAGACAGGAGGGGGAGGGATGGAGCCGAGAGCTGGACAGGTGATTGGCAAAGGGGATACGAGAGGATCATGGGACAGGAGATCCAGGGAGAAAGACGGGGGGGGGGGGGAACCCAGAGGATGAGCAAGGGGTATAGTCAGAGGGACAGAAGGAGGAAAAAGGAGAGTGAGAGAAAAAATGTGTGTATGAAAATAATTAACAGATGGGGTACGATGGGGAGGTGGGGCATTAGCGGAAGTTAGAGAAGTCCTGACGCAGACTGGGAGACCACTTTGCTGAACACCTACGCTCTGTCCGCCAGAGAAAGCAGGATCTCCCAGTGGCCACACATTTTAATTCCACATCCCATTCCCATTCTGACATGTCTATCCACGGCCTCCTCTACTGTAAAGATGAAGCCACACTCAGGTTGGAGGAACAACACCTTATATTCCGTCTGGATAGCCTCCAACCTGATGGCATGAACATCGACTTCTCTAACTTCCGCTAATGCCCCACCTCCCCCTCGTACCCCATCTGTTAATTATTTTTATACACAAATTCTTTCTCTCACTCTCCTTTTTCTCCCTCTGTCCCTCTGACTATACCCCTTGCCCATCCTCGGGGTTCCCCCCCCCACTGTCTTTCTCCCCGGATCTCCTGTCCCATGATCCTCTCGTATCCCCTTTGCCAATCACCTGTCCAGCTCTTGGCTCCATCCCTCCCCCTCCTATCTTCTATCATTTTGGATCTCCCCCTTCCCCTCCCACTTTCAAATCTCTTACTAACTCTTCCTTCAGTTAGTCCTGACGAAGGGTCTCGGCCTGAAACGTCGACTGTACCTCTTCCTAGAGATGCTACCTGGCCTGCTGCGTTCACCAGCAACTTTGATCTGTGTCTCCTATAACCATACATTTTTGTGGAAAAATACGGTATTCCAACACAATATAAATGATTTTGTACAGGACTAGGTCGACTCAAGTTTTGCAATTGAATTGTTTGATATAAGCCATGTTGAATCGACTGTATAATACATTTATACTTGTCTCCCATATATTGTGCAAAAACAAAATCTCCACAGGAAAGACATTGTATTCTTTCAATAAAGACCTGTACATTTATATGCTTTCTGTTTCCTTCCAGTAAGATAGCAATGCACTTGATTACAGTAGCTTCTGTGGGGCCAACAGAAGGTGTTACTGTCTTTTTCCCAACATTTTTTACGGTTGCAAGTCCCTGCTGTACATTAAGAACCAAGCCCTGCAGGTCTACCCCATCAGTGACTTGCTCGTAGATGGACAACGGGATGGAGCTGGATTTGGTGCAGCTCATGCTGTTGTCTGTGTCAGAGAGGTGTTGGAGGAGTCAGTATGCAAAGGTGGTATACAATCTAACAGTAAGTGGCCATCTTAGTCACTTTCCTTTTAATTGCAAGACCTTGTTAGACATTGTTAATGTGGAATGCTCTAAGTCCGATTCTATAACTTACTGGTGGACAGCAGGGGTGCTGCCTGGGCTCAATCGTAGTGAGGACAAGGCCTCTAGCCATGGTGTTGCCTGTTTACAGCCACCCAGGAGAGAGGCATTGGAGTCAGTGCGCACCACTGAAGTGCTGGGGCAGTATGGTGAGGCATCCAAGCTGGAGTCAGTGTTGCTCCTCCAGAGATCACTCAGCAGAAGACAAGTTGTATTGTGTTTAACTGTAGACTGCTGCAACATTCATCAACTCAAGCTCTTGGACTATATTTTTTGTGTGACTACATTATACTGATATTTTATGTGCTTGTTGTCTTGTGCTGTGTGTGACTGTTGGTACTGTGTTTTGCACCTTGTCTCTGGAGTAATGCTAGTTCATTTAACTACAAACTTCCTATATCCATGGGTATCCCTGTATGTTTGAATGACAATTAAACTTGAACTAACTTCTTTGAAAATAGAAAGAAAGCACAATTGCTGAAAATCTGAAATAGAAACACAAAACCTAGAAATTCTCAAGCCTACCTGCTGAGCATTTCAAACACTTTATCTGAAACACTAAAACGATAGTATTTAGACAATTGACAATAGGTGCAGAAGTAGACCATTCGGCCCTTCGAGCCTGCACCACCATTCTGAGATCATGGCTGATCATCTACTATCAATACCCGGTTCCTGCCTTGTCCCCAAAACCCTTGATTCACCTATCCATAAGATACCTATCTAGCTCCTTCTCGAAAGCATCCAGAGAATTGGCCTCCACTGCCTTCTGAGGCAGCGTGTTCCACACTTCCACAACTCTCTGGGAGAAGAAGTTCCTCTTCAATTCTGTCCTAAATGACCTACCCCTTATTCTTAAACCATGCCCTCTGGTACTGGACTCTCCCAGCATCTAGAACATATTTCCCGCCTCTATCTTGTCCAATCCCTTAATAATCTTATATGTCTCAATCAGATCCCCCCTCAATCTCCATAATTCCAGCCTGTACAAGCCCAGTCTCTCTAACCTCTCTGCGTAAGACGGTCCGGACATCCCAGGAATTAACCTAGTGAACCTACGCTGCACCTCCTCCACAGCCAGGATGTCCTTCCTTAACCCTGGAGACCAAAACTGCACACAATACTCCAGATGTGGTCTCACCAGGGCCCTGTACAAATGCAAAAGGATTTCCTTGCTCTTGTACTCAATTCTCTTTGTAATAAAGACCAACATTCCATTAGCCTTCTTCACTGCCTGCTGCACTTGCTCATTCACCTTAAGAGACTGATGAACAAGTACTCCTAGATCTTTGTATTTCACCCTTGCCTAACTCCACACTGTTCAGATAATAATCTGCCTTCCTGTTCTTGCTCCCATAGTGAATAACCTCACACTTATTCACATTAAATGCCATCTGCCAAGTTTCTGCCCATTCACCCAGCCTATCCAAGTCACCTTGAATTCTCCTAACATCCTCATCACATGTCACACTGCCACCCAGTTTAGTATCATCAGCAAACTTGCTGATGTTATTCACAATGCCTTCCTCTAAATCATTGACGTAAATTGTAAACAGCTGTGGTCCCAATACCGAGCCCTGTGGCACCCCACTAGTCGCCACCTGCCATTTGGAGAAACACCCATTCACTGCTACCCTTTGCTTTCTATCTGCCAACCAGTTTTCTATCCATGTCAATATCCTCCCCCCAATGCCATGAGCTCTGATTTTACCCACAATCTCCTATGAGGTACCTTATCAAATGCCTTCTGAAAGTCAAGGTACGCCACATCCACTGGATCTCCCGCGTCTATCTTCCTGGTTACATCCTTGAAAAACTCCAATAGATTAGTCAAGCATGATTTGCCCTTGGTAAATCCATGCTGGCTCGGCCCAATCTTATCACTGCTATCAAGATAAGTCGCTATTTCATCTTTAATAATGGACTCTAGCATCTTCCCCACTACTGATGTTAGGCTAACAGGGCGATAGTTCTCTGTTTTCTCCCTCCCTCCTTTCTTAAAAAGTGGGATAACATTAGCCATTCGCCAATCCTCAGAAACTGATCCTGAATCTAAGGAACATTGGAAAATGATCACCAGTACATCTGCAATTTCCAGAGCCACCTCCTTTAGTTCCCTAGGATGCAGACCATCTGGACCTGGGAATTTGTTAGCCTTCAGTCCCATCAGTCTACTGATCACCATTTCCTTCCTAATGTCAATCTGTTTCAGTTCCTCTGTAACCCTTTGTCCTTGGCCCATCCATACATCTGGGAGATTGCTTGTGTCTTCCCTAGTGAAGACAGATCCAAAGTACTTATTAAATTCGTCTGCCATTTCTCTGTTTCCCATAACAATTTCTCCCAATTCATTTTTCAAGGGCCCAACATTGTTCTTAACTATCTTCCTTCTCTTCACATACCAAAAAAAAACTTTTGCTATCCTCCTTTATATTCCTAGCTAGCTTGCGTTCATACCTCATTTTTTCTCCCCGTATTGCCTTTTTGGTTAAGTTCTGTTGCTCCTTAAAAAATTTCCCGATCATCCGTCTTCCCACTCACCTTAGCTCTGTTATACTTTTTCAATGCTATGCTATCTCTGACTTCCTTTGTCAACCACTGTGGCCACTTTCCCCCCTTTGAATCCTTCCTTCTCCGGGGGATGAACTGATTTTGCACCTTGTGCATTATTCCCAAGAATACCTGCTATTGCTGTTCCACTGTCTTTTCTGCTAGGATATCCGATCAGTCAACTTTGGCCAGCTCCTCCCTCATGGCTCCATAGTCTCCTTTGTTCAACTGCAATACTGACACTTCTGATCTGCCCTTATCCCTCTCAACTTGCGGATAAAAACTTATCATATTATGGTCACTACCTCCTAATGGCTCCTTTACTTCAAGATCACTTATCAAATCCTGTTCATTGCACAACACTAAATCCAGAATAACCTTATCCCTGGTCGGCTCTCTTACAAGCTGCTCCAAAGATGCATCCTGTAGGCACTCTACAAACTCCCTATCCTGGGGTCCAGTACCAACCTGATTTTCCCAGTTCACCTGCATGTTGAAATCCCCCATAACTACTGCGACATTTCCTTTGCCACGTTGCATTGTTAACTCCCTATTCAACTTGCACCCAATATCCATGCTACTGTTTGGGGGCCTGTAGGTAACACCTATTAGGGTTTTTTTAATGGTGTGATGAATTGAGAACCCTGTTAATAAATCCCTGCAGCAATAAAGCATGTTTTAAGATTGTTGTATCCTAGATGCATTATTGTTTTGGGTAAGCAATTCCTTTCTCTATATTCCTATCCATTACAAACAGTCAAAAGAATTGTTATTTTTAACAAATATTTTATATAAGCACTGAACCTTTCTCATTTTAGAGTGTGTGCCACAGCTGTGGAGCTACATCGGATCCTTTACCTTTTACTGAGCTTGTACATTATGTGTCAATAACAGCACTCTGGTGAGTAATATTTCATAAATTTTAGAAAAAAAAACGGGTTTTCCATGTGTAAATTAAAACTGAGTTAACTGATAATTGTAATTTAAATTTAGTAACCAGGTAGATAGGATGTTGGAAAGAAATGAACGCCCTAGGCCAGAATTGTTTGCAGAGCTACTTCAAGCAGCAAGTACTGTTGGCGACTATAGGAACTGCCCGGTAAGAACAGTTTGGATTTAATTATCACTTATTCCTCAACTTTGACCTTTTTTGTAAGTGAACGTCATGATTTGCAAAAACAAAACATGTATACCCTTCCCTCATCTAATGCAACATTTATGTGAAATTGACAATTTCCACACTTCTGTGAAATTTGTGGACAGGGTAGAAATTTTGTTTAAATCTTGCTTTACACCAGGACAATGCCTATAAAAACTTTTGGATAGAGGTTCTTATAGTTGTTACTGTGATAAGCATCTCAGTGCTACGTATTGCATCTATACTGCCAATCGTCATCCTGCCAACCTCTAACACAGTAGTGTGGACCCGCTAACAGATTTATTCTGACTAATTTATTGCCAGCACCACAAAACATGCTTGATTCTATTTCTGTCTCTGTCTCTGGAGACAGCTTATCCACTGATGTCTACTATAAGCCTACTGACTCTCACAGCTATCTGGACTATTCCTCTTCTCACCCTGTCTCTTGCAAAAACGCCATCCCCTTCTCGCAATTCCTCCGTCTCCGCCGCATCTGCTCTCAGGATGAGGCTTTTCATTCTAGGACGAGGGAGATGTCTTCATTTTTTAAAGAAAGGGGCTTCCCTTCCTCCACTATCAACTCTGCTCTTAAATGCATCTCCCCCATTTCACGTACATCTGCTCTCACTCCATCCTCCCACCACCCCACTAGGAATAGGGTTCCCCTGGTCCTCACCTACCACCCCACCAGCCTCCGGGTCCAACATATTATTCTCCGTAACTTCCGCCACCTCCAACGGGATCCCACCACTAAGCACATCTTTCCCTCCCCCCCCTCTCTCTGCATTCCGCAGGGATCGCTCCCTACACAACTCCCTTGTCCATTCGTCCCCCCCATCCCTCCCCACTGATCTCCCTCCTGGCACTTATCCGTGTAAGCGGAACAAGTGCTACACATGCCCTTACACTTCCTCCCTTACCACCATTCAGGGCCCCAAACAGTCCTTCCAGGTGAGGCATCACTTCACCTGTGAGTCGACTGGGGTGATATACTGCGTCCGGTGCTCCTGATGTGGCCTTTTATATATTGGCGAGACCCGACGCAGGCTGGGAGACCGCTTTGCTGAACATCTACGCTCTGTCCGCCAGAGAAAGCAGGATCTCCCAGTGGCCACACATTTTAATTCCACATCCCATTCCCATTCTGACATGTCTATCCACGGCCTCCTCTACTGTAAAGATGAAGCCACACTCAGGTTGGAGGAACAACACCTTGTATTCCGTATGGGTAGCCTCCAACCTGATGGCATGAACATTGACTTCTCTAACTTCCGCTAGGCCCCACCTCCCCCTCGTACCCCATCTGTTACTCTTTTTTATGCACACATTCTTTCTCTCACTCTCCTTTTTCTCCCTCTGTCCCTCTGAATATACCTCTTGCCCATCCTCTGGGTCATACCCCCCCCGTCTTTCTTCCCGGACCTCCTGTCCCACGATCCTCTCGTATCCCCTTTTGCCTATCACCTGTCCAGCTCTCGGCTCTATCCCTCCCCCTCCTGTCTTCTCCTATCATTTTGCATCTCCCCCTCCCCCTCCAGCTTTCAAATCCCTTACTCACTCTTCCTTCAGTTAGTCCTGACGAAGGGTCTCGGCCTGAAACGTCGACTGCTCCTCTTCCTTTCGATGCTGCTTGGCCTGCTGCGTTCACCAGCAACTTTGATGTGTGTTGCTTGATTTTATCTGTTGTATACAAGGCATATTGTATATTCTTGCTGTTGCCAATGGGAAGCCATTAAGGTTGGAAAGAAAAGGTTGCCTTTAGTTGTTGGCTTTAAAATATTTAAACTTGGCCTAGCTAAAGTTTTAGCTTGTATTGCTAGTTTCCATTAATCCTGTTTTGTTCAGAGTTTCCTCCAAAAAAATTTCTAAGTTATATAACCAGGTGAGTTTCTGCAAATGTGCTAGTCATCTTTTCTGTGTATGCTAGGCCTACTGATCTTGTGGTTCTTTAGTCAACGTCCTATCACTTGTGTTTGACTACGATACTACGATAGAAACACTAGAAAGCATGGGCTGAAGCAAATTAAATGTGTGTGTCTGCATCTAGATGCAACATAATGTTTTAAAAAATAACAGGTCGGAAATGAGGAGGCTAGTCAGATCCTTAGGGATTACTTTAAATGATCATGGTTCATATGCGGAAACCCTTACCTGTTCCATGCCAGTTGCTCATAGTCACTGAATTCCTTGACCTTTCAAACATCTACTTTGTATTTAAATTCCCCACCAAAAGTAATCTACCCTCTATAACCCTCTGAAGCAGAAAATTTCTGAAATTCACTATTCTCTGCAAGAAGTTTTTCTTAACCACCTTAGTTTTAAATTACCATAATTTTGTAATTCTCGCAAGTGGACATCACCCAAAGATCTTGTGTTTTATAAAATTCCACCTTTTTCTATTAAATTCGGAAGCATATAGATAAGACAAGCCTTTTATCCCTTGACGTAGCCTTTTGAACTGCTTGCAATGGCAACATGCCATTTTACATGAAGGGTCAAAAATCTGCAGAGTGCTTCAGGTGAGGCTCCACTAGAGCCATTTTCAATTGTAACAACTCTTGCACTAAGAACCAGTTGCCTTAACCACTTGCTGCACCTGCCTGTAACGTTTTGCAATTTGTGCACAAGAACATCTAGCTTTGATTTTACCCCATTTAGATTAAAAAAAACTAACTTTATGGATTCTTACCAATGTGTATGACATTTTCCCTCAACGGATTTCATTAGAGAAGTTTTTGCCCAGATGTTGAATCTGCCTTCAGTATCTCATTGCAATCTTCTTAGCAAACTCCTCATAAGATATCGTTTCACCTACACTGGACCGTATGTCTTGTATGCCTGGTCCATTGTCACTGATAAGTTAGTCTATGCATTTCTGACATTGCTGGTACTCACCTTGCGCTATCCTAGTAACATAGATATTATACTCTAGAGATTAATGCTCTGTGCTAATGATCCCCCACATATGAATTTCAATATTGCAATGCCAGTTTAAAGTTTTGCATGGGGTAAATAAAACATGTAAAATTGATGTTGAAGCTGTTGGATTGTCAAAACAGAAAACAAACTGATTAATTAATGAACATTTAGAATAGCCATCATACTGTGATTTACATTTTGAAGGTGTGTTTTGGGGCCGAGTGAGTAATCTGGCACTTTGCTGTCTCCAAGGGAGTTTGATAACGTTTGGAGCAGAGTGGGCAGTCTAGAAGCCTGGTAGCTTAGAGACTGGGCACAAGCCCACAATCAACTCCATTGCTTCTGTCCACTTGAGGCGTCGAGCAAGGTTGAAGTCAATGAGGACAAGTTGGGGGATGGGTGGGTATTGGGCACCATCTGCCTGCTTTTGTCCAGTGTTGATTTCCCTCTTGCTAGCTGCTGTTGGAGGAAAGTGAAGGAGTCTTGGGATTAATGTTGCCAGGATTGATCAGCGAGGCTATGGACTCATTTTGGGGGACCGAGGTTTATGTTGCATGCGTTCTTGGATTCTGGTTACATTTTGTTTTGGCTGTTTGTGAGTGGTTTGATCGGGGTGATCGATGTGGACTGGGGCACTTCGGCAAAGAATGGCCCTGCGACCTGCATTGGCTAGCAGCACAGCGCTGAACTGAAATCAACTGAATACCACTGGACTCCTGGTTTGATGTTTGGTACTCTATGTATTGCTTGCTCACTTTTTGCCATTTGTGAAATTTTTTTTTTCCATGTATTGGGTACTTGATGTTTTCTTGAATGGGTGCCATGGTGCTTCTTTGTTTTGCAGCTGCCTGCAGGAGGACAAATCTCAAAGTTATGTTTTGTATATATGAATCTCTGAATCATGCTAGGCTTCAAGTTTCTTTCCGATGATCTGGAGTATTGGTGTTGCTGGAAAACAATGGCTGAAAATTTCTGTTGTAAGAAAGTATTTTTGCTATTGGATTACGTTTCCCTCTTCGAGCATGGAGAATTTGTATCTGTGACCAAAGTGTGTGCTTTACATGATATTTATAGTTCTGCCTGGCCCATCGTATACAGGACCTGGTAATGCATACGGATGACACCAATCCTCATGTACTGATCTGATGGATGTGATTATTTGCTCAAACTCTATCATTTGTATGATATGGTAATTGTGAGGCAGTGTAAGGGAAACAGCTTTTAAATGTTGCCATGGTCAATATCTATTCTAATCAAAGGGGCAATCCACTACGATTCCCTCTTGGGATTTGTTTATATTTCGGAGTCTAGCAGGGAAAGGTTCAATTTAATTGGTTTAACTGATACAAAGCAGGGTGCATTGGAACCCTTGAGTGAAGTAGAAAACCCTCCTTTGTTGAGCACAAACAACAGGAATTCTGCAGATGCTGGAAATTCAAGCAACATACATCAAAGTTGCTGGTGAACGCAGCAGGCCAAGCAGCATCTGTAGGAAGAGGTGCAGTCGACGTTTCAGGCTGAGACCCTTCGTCAGGACTAACAGAAGGAAGAGTGAGTAAGGGATTTGAAAGTGGGAGGGGGAGATCCAAAATGATAGGAGAAGACAGGAGGGGGAGGGATAGAGCGGAGAGCTGGACAGGTGATGGGCAAAAGGGGATACGAGAGGATCATGGGACAGGAGGTCCGGGAAGAAAGACAAGGGGGGGGTGACCCAGAGGATGGGCAAGAGGTATATTCAGAGGGACAGAGGGAGAAAAAGGAGAGTGAGAGAAAGAATGTGTGCATAAAAATGAGTAACAGATGGGGTACGAGGGGGAGGTGGGGCCTTAGCGGAAGTTAGAGAAGTCGATGTTCATGCCATCAGGTTGGAGGCTACATCCCATTCCCATTCTGACATGTCTATCCACGGCCTCCTCTACTGTAAGAAACTCTGCTCTTAAACGCATCTCCCCCATTTCACGTACATCTGCTCTCACTCCATCCTCCCACCACCCCACTAGGAATAGGGTTTCCCTGGTCCTCACCTACCACCCCACCAGCTTCCGGGTCCAACATATTATTCTCCGTAACTTCCGCCACCTCCAACGGGATCCCACCACTAAGCACATCTTTCCCTCCCCCCGTCTCTCTGCGTTCCGCAGGGATCGCTCCCTACACGACTCCCTTGTCCATTCGTCCCCCCCATCCCTCCCCACTGATCTCCCTCCTGGCACTTACCCTTGTAAGCCGAACAAGTGCTACACATGCCCTTACACTTCCTCCCTTACCACCATTCAGGGCCCCAAACTGTCCTTCCAGGTGAGGCATCACTTCACCTGTGAGTCGACTGGGGTGATATACTGCGTCTGGTGCTCCTGATGTGGCCTTTTATATATTGGCGAGACCCGACGCAGACTGGGAGACCGCTTTGCTGAACATCTACGCTCTGTCCGCCAGAGAAAGCAGGATCTCCCAGTGGCCACACATTTTAATTCCACATCCCATTCCTATTCTGACATGTCTATCCACGGCCTCCTCTACTGTAAAGATGAAGCCACACTCAGGTTGGAGGAACAACACCTTATATTCCGTCTGGGTAGCCTCCAACTTGATGGCATGAACATCGACTTCTCTAACTTCCGCTAAGGCCCCACCTCCCCCTCGTACCCCATCTGTTACTTATTTTTATGCACACATTCTTTCTCTCACTCTCCTTTTTCTCCCTCTGTCCCTCTGAATATACCTCTTGCCCATCCTCTGGGTCACCCCCCCCCCGTCTTTCTTCCCGGACCTCCTGTCCCATGATCCTCTCGTATCCCCTTTTGCCCATCACCTGTCCAGCTCTCCGCTCTATCCCTCCCCCTCCTGTCTTCTCCTATCATTTTGGATCTCCCCCTCCCCCTACAACTTTCAAATCCCTTACTCACTCTTCCTTCAGTTAGTTCTGACGAAGGGTCTCGGCCTGAAGCGTCGACTGCACCTCTTCCTACAGATGCTGCTTGGCCTGCTGCGTTCACCAGCAACTTTGATGTTTGTTGAGCACAGTCCTTTTTTTTCAGTAATTGCTTTCTTAACTTGATAGTTCATTCCACAGACCTTGTACTCCAAAATCAGAGTGAACTATTATTATTCCAACTTTCATTGGAGCAACATACCCAGGAAACAGCATTTCAAAGTCAATTATGGCAAAATTCTAGTCTCTCACTTACTAAATTGTTCCATCTGTTGAGGTTAAGATCAATGCCACCTGAAATATGTACTTCATCCCATGGAAAAAAGAAATCAAGAGGCAATGACAACAGTGCTTTATCACTTTATCACAATTAATAGTATACTTTATTAGAGATTAAGTTACTAAAGCTCCCTGCTCAAGGTTAGTGCACCTCATCTACTGGTCCTTGAGCAGAGATCAACTGTCCTTGTAGGCAAGGAGATTGCAAAGATTTTCAGCTTAAGATTCATTGTGCTTGTTCCAGTTCCCTGTGCTTACATAGATGTTAGATAAATTTGAAAGCTAGTTACTCCCTGAATATTCAGCAGTCGTTCAACATGTGACATTTTTTATAACAAAGGCACATATCCTCTGTCTTCACTTTTGGCCAGGCATCTGTGTTTGTAACGTTTCAGCCTCCATCCTGTTTAGCTGACTGATTTTGATTGTATTATGAGTGAGTTTGCTAGCTGATGTAGGGATAATGACTTTTCTCATTAGACGTGATACTTCTTGTCTATCACCAAGGCTGTAAATAGTTGAAGGATGCCTTCATTTTCACTTGCCTTTAAGCTTTGGTAATGTGGTAAGCATGTCCATTTGGATTTGCTTCAACTTGTAGTTTCATATAGGGTACCATGTTACAGTCTTCATCTTAAGACTACGGAGCACAAATTGTATGAAACAGCCTTTAAGCACTTGATGCACAACCTATTTGTACTCTGTCATCTCAATTCAGTGAGATGTCAAGATTTAGGGTTGTGTGTGGTGGCACAGTCATCATTTATTTTTCTCGTTGTGTTATATTGCTCTTTAGCCAGGTTGGTTGGCAGTGATGAAGACATGTATTACATGGGTGAGGAAGGACACTGTTATTGCACATCTGTTGCAAAATAACTGAAGTCCAGTGAAGAACACATAGATTTGAAGGGGCATAATAGCACCTAAAATGTCATCAATTGAACTTGGTTTCTGTAAAGATTATTGGTTCCATGGAATCCAAGGTCCAATGACAGCACATTTTCCTCTATCCTAAAAGTACATTTTAGGTGGAAGAGTCATCCCTCCCATCTGCTGAGTCAGATGATGTTTCCTTAAATATCATCAAAATTAATTACCTATTCCAATTCTTACTGAAGTTCTAATCGAATGAGTAGTATAGTATAGTAGTAGTATTCCCCCCCACCCACAAGTAAATATTATGGAAGTTTAGTATAAAGTTCATTCAACTGGGCCTAATACGTTGCAGATTTTCTTAGAGTTGGTTATTTAACTTGTATATTCTGGTAAAGTTCACTCTACAGGTGTCCCCCGCTTTTCAAACGTTCGCTTTACAAAACCTTGCTGTTACGAAAGACCTACATTAGTTACCTGTTTTCGCTAACAGAAGGTGTTTTCACTGTTACGAAAAAAGCATGCGAGAAAAGTCCAAGCTCCTCCCCCGGAACGGCATTCTAGCTAGCATTGCTTAAACACGTGCCTGTGAGCAGCCGTTGGCAAGATGAGTTTTAAGGTATCGGAAAAGCCTAAAAGAGCTCATAAGGGTGTTACACTTATTAAGCGTTTTGATCGTGGTGAACGAAGTAAGGACTAAGTGAGTTTGGCTTGCGGAAGCTGATGAACATGATGTTGAAGAGGTTTTGGCATCCCATGACCAAGAACTGATAGTTGAAGAGCTGATGCAATTGGAAGAGGAAAGGATAACAATTGAAACGGAATGCAGTAGCGAATGGACCGGAAGTGAAGTCGTCCAGGAACTGAACGTGAAGCAACTGCATGAGATTTTCACTGCGTTGATTGCAGAAAAGTACGACTTTAATTTTGAAAGGGTACATAGGTTTAAGGCATATTTGCAAGATGGTTTGAGTGCTTCCAAAGAACTGTATGATAGAAAAATGCGCGAGGCTAAGCAGTCAAACATACTGTCGTTTTTCAAGCCTTCCACATCAGCCAGAGCAGACAACGAACCTCGACCTTCGACATCGAGGCAGGCAGACGTAGAAGAAGATGAACCTGTCTGCCCTAATGGAACTAGACGACGATGAGATGATACCCCAGTGTCCCACCACCCCAACCCCCGGGCCGTGGACTGATACATTGCCGCGGAGAATGCAGCAGTAGCCGGGACACACCCATCACATTTTTAAGAAAAAAACCGAAATAAACAAGCTAATTAATTAGGTGCCGCTCAGCATGTAAACATTGGCCCAGATCAGAGGCGATTGCCGATTGCGTCGCCTCTGATCTGGGCTGACATTTACGTGCCGGGTGGCACCTAATTAATTAGCTTGTTTATTTCGGCTTTTTTCTTAAAGATGTGCTGGGTGCGTCCCGGCTACTGCTGTACCGCTGCATTCTTCGCGGCCCCATATCAGTCCACGGCCTGCAGGTTGGGGTCCACTACACCACCCCAACCTCGGATGACTCAGCCTAACACACCATCATCAGTGTGCTTGGTGCTGTCTTCCCGATTCCGGTAAGTGATACTACACTGTACATACATTATTTCTACTTTATATAGGCTGTGTATTTTTATGTGTTATTTGGTATGATTTGGCAACTTCATAGTTTAAAGGTTACTGGAGAGAGTGTTTCTGCCGAGAGTGCTTGCGCCGTGTTTCTGCCGAGAGCGCGTGCGTGAGATTTTCGCTACGGAGAACAGTGCAGCAATGATTGTGGAAAAGTATTTCTACTTCATATAGGCTGTGTATTTATCATATCATTCCTGCTTTTATTATATGTTACTGTTATTTTAGATTATGTGTTATTTGGCATGATTTGTTAGGTTATTTTTTGGGTTCGTGAACGCTCACAAATTTTTCCCATATAAATAGATGGTAATTGCTTCTTTACGACATTCCAGCTTACGAACCGTTTCATAGGAACACTGTACGTTCGGGTGGTGGGGGAAACCTGTATCTGTTAATTTATAATGGCTGTTTTTTTTCTCCTTCATTTCCTTGAAACATTGCTCTATATATCATATGTTCCAATAATATTTCAATAGTTAGGTATTCAGTTTTAGCTAAAATATTTTGAGTCTTATCAGTGTTAAACTTTTGTATTGATATGTTTAATTTTTTTTTATCCTGATATTGTTTGTACTTTCAGAGTAACTGTGGACAGAAGATAAAGATTAGACGTGTGCTAATGAATTGCCCAGAGATAGTCACCATTGGTTTGGTCTGGGACTCTGAGAATTCTGATCTCACGTTGGATGTGATCCGATATTTGGCACTACAGCTCCATCTTCCTGGAGTGAGTCAGAAGAAACTTTTCATTTAAGTTAATAGCTAAAAATAAACCCTTGTTCATGCATCTGAACAGTTGCTTATAAAGATATAGTCTTAAAGTAGTTGTGTAAAGATAAGCTAATTATATTTGCTTATGTTGTCAGTGTTTGGGATGGGCTGTTGAACAAGTCATTTATGTTAATAGGAACATCCATTCAAGTTGTACTAATGGGCTGAAATTGAGATCCTGAAAACTCTTGCAAGCTGCTTAAAGATGTAATGAAGTTTTGCTGATTTAGCCAAGCCATTCTGATATTTTCTTTTGATTACTTGTTACCATTTTGCAGCATTCTAAACTTTGTAGAGCATTTTGTTTAAATGAAGGGCTATTTCATTGTTTTTGCCAAATAAACTTGGCAAAAAATCACGTACTTGGGTATACTTTAGCTCTCCAGTTCAATATATTAAATAACTTCAAACACCATTGACCATCCACCCCAGCAGTGTCCTTCATTTCTGCTTCCCAATTTCCCAATCCAGTCTTCACCAGATGACTCCCACTTCCTTCCTCTGTCACAATTCACTTCTGTAATAATAGCATTAAATACAGATACCAACCCCGCACTCCAATTTGCAGGGGGACAAGAATGTTTGCATTCCCAGATTTAAAATCGACACAGATTCCATGGCATTGAATTTTTATTCTGCCTCTTCATACTAATTATTCTGGGAAACTTCCCTTATTCATTAACACAAAATAATCTACAGATGCTGGGATCAAAGCAATACTCACGACACGCTGTAGGAACTCAGCAGGTCAGGCAGCATCCACGGATGCTGCCCGACCTGCTGAGTTCCTCCAGCGTGTTGTGAGTGTTGCTTTCCTTATTCATTAGTGTGCATATTCCATGCATTGTTATTTTGTCATAATCAGTCTTGGAAACTAAAATCAAAAAGAAATTTCATGCCAGGAGGACTTGAATGCTACACTCAATTTCACATTTAATTTGGGTTAAAACAAGCTCTTTATTTGCTTCTGTTTACTGTGGGCCAGTATGTAAATAGGACTGCCAGTAGAAGGTGCTACTTTTTTGGAAGGAACTAAACTATTCGAGTAGTTATGTACAAATCTCTCATATTACAAATCTCTTTTGGATAAATTTTAGTTTCCTCCCAGAATATGTAACTTTGTATTAAGGCAAATGAACTATTGTTACAATGCCTGCGAAAGCTTCTGTCTCCACTTTTAAAGTTGAAGCCTGAATATTTTTCAACTTGTAATTTAAAATTTTGAGAAATGTGGTAACACAGCCTCATTAGTAATGTTGCATGATCTTTAAGCTTTTTTTCAGAGCAACTGATGAATTTGCTAAAAGAAGTGAATTGTTCCTTGTTGGGATGGTATGCTACTCCAACAGACACTACTGTACATTTGCCTTTCATACTAAAAGCTCTAAGTGGATTTTCTTTGATGATGCTAATGTTAAAGAGGTGAGATTTAAATCAGTGTTTTTTTAAGTATGGCCTTCGGATTCTAATTTGATCACAGATTTACATCGTTTGTATGTTAAAAAGAATTGGAATTGGTTTACATGTACTAAGTTGGAGTGAAAAGTCATTACACAGTGCATTGAAGAAGTAGAAGGGAAAACAGTACGAATGCAAAACAAAGCTCAGTGTGATTTCTTACAGAGAAAGTGCAGTGTAGGTAAACGTTAAGGTGCAAGATCCTAAAAAAAGTAGATTGTGAGGTTAAGGGTCCATTTTATCACACGAGGGAGCCATTTAATAGTACAGGTTGAGTACCCTTTATCTGAAATGCTTAGGGCCAGAAGTGTTTTGGGTTTTTTTTCTGATTTTGGAATATAGGTTGAGATCACCATTTTCGATTCTGAATTTGTGCTACCAGTAAGTAGTCTGTCTTATACTTGTTCATCACATGTATGTACTTAACAGTAAAAATTATTACATACCGTTGATATAATAAAAAATATAATCTGTGCAGGACAACAAAAGCAACACAGCAGCATTGGGCAATACCTGAAATCAGCTGTTGAATAACGACAAACAGTGGCAGGCCATCTCCATCTCAGATGCTGTCTTTTGATGAAAATGTTATAGTACTTTGTATTTGTATTTTATGTTTTTTTATGTTTTATGTGAAGTATAAAAACAATCAGTATTATAGAGTTATTCTGGTGCTAGATTTTTGTGATCAGCGGATGATTGAAAAATTTAATGTGGTGCCTTTCCTTAAATTTCTACAAACAGCCTACTGAATATTCACAATTATCTTCAATCTTAAGTTTGTTGTGATAGATCTTTGCTTGTTTTGTGATCAGCGTACTGATAAGTGGCATACAGTCACTCCAACACTGGCAGTGCACAATCGAGATCTTCATTTTTTTGCTCTATGCAGTGCTGTTCTATTTTTTATTAACTTCCATTCATCACATACGTGAGGTCACTTCTCGAAACTGTCTATGCACTTGTGGAATTTTCCATTTGTGACATGTCAGTGCTCAAAAGAAAAATTCAGATTTTGGAGGTACTTGGATTTTGGAATTTCGAATAAGGGGTACTCAGCCTGTGTTATTACAGTGGGCTAGAAGCTGTCCTTGAACTTAGTGGTAGTGCTTTCAAAGTTCAATGTAAAGTTATCACAATAATGGGCTTTTGTTTCTTCTGGACAATACAATAGAAGAATGGAGAAGAGAGAACATCTCAGGTGGGTGGGGGCTTTGATTATGCTGGCTGCTTTACTTAGTGAAGTATAGACATAATTCATGGTGGGGAGGCTGCTTTCCATGTTGTGCTGAGCTGTGTCCACAACTACAGTTTCTTGAGTTCACAAAAATAGGCCCTTGAGTGTGAGGGAAAGTTTTTGAGATTTACAGGAATAGTTCAACGGCTGGATAAAATTGAAATCATGGTCACCTCTAGAAAAGAGAAAACGGAAGGGGGAAATGTTGCAATAAACACAATTTATGGTCAAACAGTGTCTGCCCCTAGTGTGTGATTTTTTTTTTGTATATATGAATTAAACAGGCTTTATTGATTTTTATTTGAGACAAAATGAATATGAGGGACTGCCATTTGAAAACAGTTCATTGTTGGAAGATGGGAAAGTATTTAAGCAGTACATAATATGACACTGCTCTATTAGACCCTTACAAATCATGTCTGCCACAAATACATTAAAGTTGCAAAAAAATCTGCTTAAAATGGACTGATTAGTTTTTTTCACATGGTTATTCCAAAGTACTCATGGAAAGTTTATTCTTCCCTCTGTAAACTTGGCTATCAAAAACTCTGACCAAAACTAGTACACTTACCCTTAACCACACAGTTCTTCTCCAGTTGTGGCCTTTTCATTAAGCCTAAATTTAGAATGACAGTTGATCAGAATCAGATTTATTATCACTGATGTATGTTGTGAAGTCTTGTTTTGTAAAAGCAGTGCATTATAAGACATAAAATTGCTATATTACAATAAAAAAGTGCAAAAGGGGAATAATAATGTAGTGGTCATGGGCCATTCAGAAATCTTATGGCAGAGGAAAAGAAACTTCCTAAAATATTGAGTGAGTCTTCAGGTAAATTCCACAGCTTTGACTCCCACCATATAAAGCCCAACAAAGGTGTTAGGCAATTGCAACATGACTTCTTGACTCTTCAACTCATTGCCTTGACTGATCGTCGTCTTTACCTTCCTATTTACTTTCATGACCACTATCAGAGAGCTAATGGACTGGACCCCAAGAACTGTTGCTTCTATTAGTTTATTATTGTCACATATACTAAGATACAGTGAAAAGATTGTATTGCATATTGTTCATACAGATCAAATCATTACATAGCGTATTGAGGTAGAACAAGGTAAAATAATAAAAATGCAGAATCAAGTTTACCTGCTACATAGAAAGTGTAGTGCAGGTAAACAATAATACACTGACAAAATAAAGTTTAAGTCGTCAACAATTTAAAGTTATTAACTGGAATAAGATAAGTGTTCAGACCATCAAGTAGCATATGTGGAGAGAGAAACAGTCATCAGGTGGTTGATTTTTCATCAGAACCACTAATTGTTATATAGTGTGATCAGTGAGTGTTATTTTGAAATGAGCATTCAGCTCTTGCATACTTCTACCAAGTTTACTTTTATCCACTTCCTGCCATAGCAAAGCACACGATTTAGGAGAGTGTGAGCAAAAAGGTCTGGTTAGTAGCGTTCTTTTGTTCTGTTTTACATTTTGGATGTGGCTGCTTACATAACTTGCTTTTGGTCACCTTGCAGGGGCCGCAAAGGAATTGTTTTCCAGCCTATCACTTGTTTTGGGTGGCCGGTTTTCTCGTCTTTGTATAAGCAGTTTGCTAGCGTCAGCAGTAAAAGAGGTGCTTAATGTGCTTTTGATGAAAAAGCGAGCCAGTATTTAGATAGTGGTGTAGTTGTTGTAGACCTAATAAGGCGGGACCAAGAGTTGCTTTGTAATCTAGTTTACTGGCAGGGAAAGCGAATCAATCAGGGAAGCAAATCTATAATGTCTGGGGAAGGTCCAAGCATTATCTGGTACATCAGGAATAGTTGTAGGAATAGTAGTATAAATAGTAGTTTACTTTTAAGAATTTAAATAAATACAACTATTTTATCTTCAGTAGTTCTTCGCCCTCCCCCCCCCCCACCCCCAAAGTATAATAATGCAGCCTCTGCAATGTCAGTCTTGTCTTTTGTTTGGATTCATGGAAATGTACTCCCCTGGAGTGTTCATATGCAAGAAATGTCAACTAATCCAATGCCTCGGGAACAAGGTGGCTGAAATTAAGGAGATAGCTGATCTGCAATGTTGAAGAGGATTGGCAGGTGTGCTCCTGATGCTCTTTAGGGAGATGGCGTGCACCCCACGAGCAATGGGTTGAGACTCCAGACTAGAAAGAAAGAGACAGGTGGGAAGGAAGCACAGAGTAAGAGGTTCACACTGTATGGGAGCATCATCCCCAGTTGTAAGTGTCCAACCATTTTGTACATCTAGCGGTGCTCAACAATAACCATGAAATCCCAGAGTTGGTAGGTAGGACAGAAGAGTCCCGCAAGACTCTCTAATCCAAAACTGAAACCCCATAAAAAGGAAGTAGTGATAGTAGGTGACTCAATTAACAGGGGGATTGAGAATCAGGTGTGTATTGACAAGGACTCTTGCACAGTGTGTTGCCTACTAGGAACATTAGGAGACGATATCTGAATGAGTAGATAAGTTCCTGGCCAGAGCTGGGGTGGATTCAGTAGTCATTGTCCATATTGGAGCAAATGACATAGGTAAGGGCAGGCTGTCAGTTCTGCAAGATAAATTTAAAGAGTTGGGGGAAGCTTAGGGATAGAACTGACAAGGTGGTCTTCTTGGAAGTTCTGCCTGTGCCACGTGCCAGTCCAGCTAAGATGGAGAAGAGAAGATTTAACGCATGGCACATAAGGGAGAATGAGGCAGTCATAGATGAGAGCTACAGGGAGGTAGTCACACCTAGACTGTCAGAAGCAGGTCATTGGGTGACAGTTGGAGGGGGGAAAGCGAAGGTGAGCAGACAGGTAGTGCAGAGCACCCCTGTAGCCATTCCCCTGAATAATAGGTTTACTGTCCTGGATACTGTTGGCGGGGGTGAGCGACCAGGTGTGAGCCACGGTGGCAGGGCCTCCGGCACTGAGACTGACCCGGTGGTGCAAAAGGGTGGGACGGAGAAGAGGAGAGCTGTCGTCATTGGAGACTCTACAGTCAGAGGAGCAGACAGGAGATTTTGTGGATGTGAGAAGAACATCCGCATGGTTTGTTGCCTCCCAGGTGCCAGGGTCTGGGATGTCTCTGACCGGGTGCATGACATCCTGGTATGAGAGGGAAAGCAACCAGAAGTTGTGATACATGTAGGGACCAACGACATAGTCAGGAAGAGAGATGAGGTCCTGAAGTGTGAGTTTTGGGAACTAGGCAGAAGGCTGAAGAACAGGACCTCAAGGGTGGCATTCTCAGGATTGCTGCCAGGGCTACATGACAGTGATGGTAAGAATTGGAGGAGATGGCAGTTGAATGCGTGGCTGAGGAGTTGGTGCAGGGGGTAGGGTTTTAGATTTTTGGATCATTGGGATCTCTTCTGGGGAAGGTGGGACCTGTACAGATTGGATGGGTTGCACCTGAAATCGAGGGGGAAGCAATATCCTTGCAGGTAGGTTTGCTGGCATGATTCGGGAGGGTTTAAACTAATTTGCAAGGGGGATGGGACCCAGAGCGATAGAGCAGTGAAAGAAGTGCGTGGAGTAAAGCCAGATCTAACATAGAGAGAGGCTTTGAGGAAAGAGAAGCAGAATAAATGGTGTAAAGACAGTAAGGTAGAAGGGCTGGAATGTGTGTACCTCAATGCAAGAAGCATCAAGAACAAAGGTGATGAACTGAGAGCTTGGATACATACATGGAATTATGATCTAGTGGCCATTACAGAGACTTGGCTGGTACCAGGGCAGGAATGGATTCTCAATATTCCTGGATTTCAGTGCTTTAAAAGGGATAGAGGGGGGGAAAGGGGAAGAGGGGTGGCATTACTGGTCAGGGATACTATTACAGCTACAGTGGGGGTGGGTAATGTAGCAGGATCCTCTTTTGAGTCAGTATGGATGTATGTCAGGAACAGGAAAGGAGCAGTTACTCTTTTGGGAGTATTCTGTAGGCCCCCTGGTAGCAGCAGGGACACCGAGGGGCAGATTGGGAGGCAGATTTTGGAAAGGTGCAAAAATAACTGGGTTGTTATCATGGGTGACTTTAACTTCCCTAATATTGATTGGCACCTGATTAGTTCCAAGGGTTTAGATGGGGCAGAGTTTGTTAAGTGTGTACAGGACGGATTCCTGTCACAGTATGTGGACAGGCTGATTAGGGGGAATGCCATACTAGATCTAGTACTTGGTAATGAACCAGGTCAGGTCACAGATCTCTCAGTGGGTGAGTATCTGGGTGACAGTGCTAGAACTTGCGGGTGTGAATTGGGATGATGTTTTTGCAGGGAAATGTACTATGGATATGTGGTCGATGTTTAGAGATCTCTTGCAGGATGTTAGGGATAAATTTGTCCCGGTGAGGAAGATAAAGAATGGTAGGGTGACAAGTGAGGTGGAAAATCTAGTCAGGTGGAAGAAGGCAGCATACATGAGGTTTAGGAAGCAAGGATCAGATGGGTCTATTGAGGAATATAGGGAAGCAAGAAAGGAGCTTAAGAAGGGGCTGAGAAGAGCAGGAAGGTGGCATGAGAAGGCCTTGGCGAGTAGGGTAAAGGAAAACCCCAAGGATTCTTCAATTATGTGAAGAAAAAAAGAATGACAGGAGTGAAGGTAGGATCGATTAGTGATAAAGGTGGGAAGATGTGCCTGGAGGCTGTGGAAGTGAGCGAGGTCCTCAATGAATACTTCTGTTTGGTATTCACTAATGAGAGGGAACTTGATGGTGAGGACAATATGAGTGAGGTTGATGTTCTGGAGCATGTTGATATTAAGGGAGATTAGTTGTTGGAGTTGTTAAAATACATCAGGACAGATAAGTCCCCGGGGCCTGATGGAATATTCCCCAGGCTGCTCCACGAGGCGAGGGAAGAGATTGCTGAGCCTCTGGCTAGGATCTTTATGTCCTTGTTGTCCATGGGAATGGTACTGGAGGATTGGAAGGAGGCGAATGTTGTCCCCTTTTTCAAAAAAGGTAGTAGGGATAGTCCGGGTAATTATAGACCAGTGAGCCTTACGTCTGTGGTGGGAAAGCTGTTGGAAAAGATTCTTAGAGATAGGATCTGTGGGCATTTAGAGAATCATGGTCTGATCAGGGACAGTCAGCATGGCATTGTGAAGGGCAGAACGTGTCTACCAAGCCTGATAGAGTTCTTTGAGGAGGTGACCAGGCATATAGATGAGGGTAGAACAGTGGATGTGATCTATATGGATTTTAGTAAGGCATTTGACAACGTTCCACATGGTAGCTTATTTAGAAAGTCAGAAGGCATGGGATCCAGGGAAGTTTGGTCAGGTGGATTCAGAATTGGCTTGCCTGCAGAAGGCAGAGGGTGGTGATGGAGGGAGTACATTCAGATTGAAGGATTGTGACTCGTGGTGTCCCACAAGGATCTGTTCTGGAACCTCTACATTTTGTGATTTTTATTAACGACCTGGATGTGGGGGTAGAAGGGTGGGTTGGCAAGGTTGCAGACGACACAAAGGTTGGTGGTGTTGTAGAGAGTGTAGAGGATTGTCAAAGATTGCAGAGAGACATTGATAGGATGCAGAAGTGGGCTGAGAAGTGGCAGATGGAGTTCAACCCGGAGAAGTGTGAGGTGGTGCACTTTGGAAGAACAAACTCCAAGGCAGAGTACAAAGTAAATGGCAGGATACTTGATAGTGTGGAGAAGTAGAGGGATCTGGGGGTACATGTCCACAGATCCCTGAAAGTTGCCTCATAGGTAGATAGGGTAGTTAAGAAAACTTATGGGGTGTTAGCTTTCTTAAGTCGACGGATAGAGCTTAAGAGTTGTGATGCAATGATGCAGCTCTATAAAACTCTGGTTAGGCCACACTTGGAGTTCTGTGTCCAGTTCTGGTCGCCTCACTATAGGAAGGATGTGGAAGCATTGGAAAGGGTACAGAGGAGATTTACCAGGTTGCTGCCTGGTTTAGAGAGTATGGATTATGATCAGAGATTAAGGGAGCTAGGGCTTTACTCTTTCGAGAAAAGGAAGATGAGAGGAGACATGATAGAGAACATGGCTTTAAGGTAAGGGGTGGGAAGTTCAAGGGGGATATTAGAGGAAGGTTTTTTACTCAGAGAGTGGTTGGTGCGTGGAATGCACTGCCTGAGTCAATGGTGGAGGCAGATACACTCGAAGTTTAAGAGATTACTAGACAGGTATATGGAGGAAATTAAGGTGGGGGCTTATATGGGAGGCAGGGTTTGAAGGTTGGCACAACATTGTAGGCCGAAGGGCCTGTACTGTGCTGTACTATTCTATGTTCTATGAACCCAGTGACTAATGGATTACAGGAAAGTGAATTAATTGAATTATTGAATGATTGTTTTTTGACCCAGTATATTAATACATCAACAATAGGGGACCCATGTCTAATTTAATATTCGGTAATGATCAGATAGAATTTTGAGTATGGAAGTTCTTGAGCCTTTATGAACAAGTGGTCATCACATTGTTAGTCTCGAAGTTTTTTGGGAGAGTATTTCAGTTAAAACCAAAGCCATGAAATTGAATTTCAGAAAGGCGAAGTTTGCATAGATGCATCAAGGACTTCAGAAGGTAAACTGGAAGGAACTACTTGACATTGAATCAGTTGAGAAACAATAGGGTCAATTTAAAGAGTAATACATGCAGATCAGGAAATGTTCATATGCAAGGTCAGGAGAAGCAATAAGAACAATAGATCAACTACATGAATGAATAAAGATATATGTAAAAATAATTGAAAAAAACAGCAATATAAGGAATAGAGAAAAAATAGTAATGATGTTAACCATGAGGCATATGAAGATATGAGAGCTACAGTCAAGAGGGAAATTCAGATTGCCAAAAGGCAGGTAGAGAAGGATATTGCTGATAATGCTAAGATTGACCCCAAAATATATTTTCAATACTTTAGCAGTAAAAGAAAAGTCAAGGAAGAAGTTAAGTGTCTTAGGAATAATAATAGAGTGTTAAATTATTGCAGAGAAGGAAATAGCTGATACTCTTTACTCATATTTTGCTGAAGTATTCACCTGAGAGGATGTTAGTAATACGTCAGGAAGTATAGAGGGAAAATAAGGTTTTTAGAGACTTGGAGATCTTGGAAAGTGACGTCCTGCTTAAGTGAAAAAGGCTGGAAGTTAATAAATCTTAAAGGTACTTAAAGATGTGATTATATCTACAAAAAGCCCTAATGTGTATTTTTCAAAAGAAATTGAAGACTGGTGAAATCCCCAAGGACTGGAAATGGGCTAACATTGTCCCAGTTTATAAGAAGGGTGACTGAACTGACCCTGGCAACTATACACCAGTAAGCTCAGCATGTATTGCAGGCAAGATGGTAGAAACAATAATAAGGAATAAGATGGAAAAGCAGCCGATAAGAAAAGGCATGTTAGCAGAAAGTCAGCATGGGTTCTGAAAGAGAAATCATATTTTACTAATAGCTGGAGTTCTATGAAGAGACAACTAAAATTTCTGATAACAATGGAGCAGTTTATACCATTTTCTTGGGACTTTCAGAAGCTTTTGACAGGGTACCCAACGAGAGGTTAATAATCAAATTACAGGAGGTAGGAATTCAGTAAGATGTGTGAATGGGTGCAGGATTGCCTCAAGCACAGAAAACAACGGGTTATGATGAGGGAATCATTTTCACACCCAGGTGATGTTAGAAGTTGGGTTCAGCAGGGATCGGTTTTGGGGCTACTGCTGTTTTAATTTACGTTAATGATTTGGATAAGCACATAAACTAGTAAAGTTTGGCAGTGACACAAAATTAAGGGAATGGGATGTAAGCATTTGGGCAGCAGAATCAATACAGTTAGATCTAAACAAAATCCAGATGTGGACAGATAAATGGCAGATGAAATTTAATGTAAGTAAATGTAAAGTATTACATAGAAGTAGAAATATTAGATACAAATATATACTGGGAGGGATCTTGAATTAGGAAGTGCACTGTATGAGAAGGATTTGGGCATCCTGGTAGACTCATCACTTTTAACATCTAGACAATGAATGCACAGAAGTGACTAAGAAGGCTAATAGAATCTTGGGCTATATAATGCGCTCAGTGGAGTTCAAATTAAGATAAATTATCCTTAAGCTGTATATTGTGCTTGTGAGGCCACACCTGGAATACTGTACATTTTTAGTCTCTGTACTGTGTGAAGGATGTGAAGGCACTCGAGAGTCCAGAGAAGGGCAAATAGACTCATTCCAGATCTGCAGGATATGTGCTATGAAAAAAGACTTAAAAAAAAACTAAATCTTTTTATTCTAAGTAGACATAGAGTAAGAGGAGACATGATAGAAGTGTTCAAATCGTTAAGTGTATAAGTAAGGTGACTGCCAGCTGCTACTTCAAAATTAATCCATCAGCAAGGACCATCTCCATAGGTGGAGACTGGTTAAGGGGAGATTTTAAACTAACATCAGAAAGCATTTCTTTATGCAGGGAATTGTGGACACATGGGACAAACTACCTAGTTATGTAGTTGAGAGTAGTACCTTAGAGACTTTCAAATCTAATCTCGTTAGTTAATTCAACACACTATGTCAGACATCCCACTTCACCCGGAAGTTCCGGGAGTCTCCCACATATTGATAGCGGCTCCCTGACACCCACAAATTATATACAATATCCTGGAAATTGATTTTTAAAAATTTTTATTTTTTTTAGAGCGAGCGAGAGGGGGAGAGGGAGACAGAGAATAATCCTGATTGGTCTCTCTTTGTGCTAAGTAGACCTATGAGTTTTCATCTGTGGGCAGGCTTTACAGTTGATCTCTCTCTCTTTCATTGTCCATCAGTTCAGTTTAGTGTCCTGCAGCACCATGGCAGAGTGTTCCAAAAAAAGGAAATATAAAACGTGCTTCACCCCAGACTGCACTAAAGTGTACCCCTGCCTAATAGGGGTCAAAAATAATGACAGTGTTGCAAACAGTGCAGCAAGCAACAGTGACTTTTCTATTGCTCATGGTGGGTTAAATGACTGTAAAAGACATGTTGAGGTGAGTTTAACAGGTGTCATTCGTTCATTAGCATAGCTAACATTATTTGAACTAGCTGGCTAGCTGCTAAGGAGCTACTCTATTGATGTCCTGCGTGATGAGGCCAAACTCCCTGTAGACTTAAAGTTGTAATAGAATAAAAAAAAGACTCCATTTTAATATAATATAATATAATTATAAAGCTAATGTCTTGCAAAATTAACAAATTCATTGACACAGACTGCTATGAGGTTGAGACTTCGGGCAAAATGCTCAAATCTGCCAAGCAAGCCATATCACAGTACAAGGAAAGTTTGCAAAAGAAATAGAAAAGTTGTTTTTGTTTAGCACTTAGCTATTGGCTTTGAGACTTCCAACAAAATACTCAACAAGGAATATATATATAATATGTGTGTAAATATTTTCAATATGTGATCAAATAAATTGTTGTGTTCTTTCATAAGAAAATGCCCTGTATACATACACCCTTGGAGGTCAGCCTGGGGGAGTGGTGGATATGGGGTTGCAGGGGGCAGGGGAAGTGGTGCTACATCCCTGAAAAGAGTTTTTGCAGGGTGGGATGTCTGCTATATAAATAGGAATTTGGTATGCTTTGAAGGGCCGAATGTACTGTTCTTGAAAAAACTTTCTAATGTTCTAATGTATCCGAGACAATGGGTGGCTCTTTATGATTGGTCCTGACCAGAGCTCATTATAATTTTGAAACAAGTACCACCTAGCTGTTTAAGTACTTTCTAAATTGGAATAATATTTGGAATTTTTTTTATTATAATTGAAGCACACTAACCAGTTTAAATATGAAGTATGCTGTAGAATTATCATAGGAAATAGTTTGATTTCTCATTAAGCATTTTTTTGGACCAGATGTTTAGTCCAGGTTTTTAAATGCTTTCTATCAGTGTTATGATATCAAAGCAGAGTACAAAAATATCAAATGGAACATTCGATGGTCAAGTCTATTCTGTCTGCCAAGGGAGTTTTGCGCTATCATCCTAGTTGCAATGAACCTTCCAACCCTGGAAAGGGCAAACGTTAAGCTGGCACTGGAGGAGCTGAGCACTGTGATCAACACTGACAAGACAGCACATGCTAATGTCTTCCCAGTCATTGCGAGGGATTTGAACCAGGCCAGCTTGAAGTTTCTGAGAGAGTACCGCCAACGATGTTACATGTGGAACCAGAGGGGTCAACACACTTGATCACTGTTACAACACCATCAAGAATGCCTACTGTGCCATTCTGTGCCCACACTTTGGCAAGTTGAACCACCTGTTTGTACTTCTACTCCTGGCATATAGGCAGAGTCTGAGTTCTGCAGCACCAGTAAGTAATAAGCATTGTGTGATATGGTCAATTGAAGTGGAAGAGTGCTTGTGCGCTGCTGTGAATCTGAAGACTGGACCATATGCAGGGAATTATCTAGTAATTTATAGTATTTTTCCTTTCAAGGGTTCATTTATTATCACTCTGAAACTCTTCTCCAGATAGCCATGAAACCAAGAAAGAAAAGAACAGCAGCACAATCATCAACCCCCAGATCCCCCTCCCCCGCACACAAAAAGTACTGAGAAAAATACAGAATATTAAAAAACTACAAGACTGGGGGGAAAAAAGACAGTGGTCCAAATCCATATCCAAAACGCTAAAAAAGCTGGGTAACATTCTCCAGGCACAGCGACAGACCTATCTCCTTCTGGCAGCAAGCGATCCCATCAGTGATCATATGGCAATCTCCCTCTCTGATAGCAGAGCAACCTCACCAGCAATCAAAAGGGAGGTAGCTGGTGCTCATCTTCTGCATTCGCGTCGATGTTTTAGTCTCCCTCATTGCTTTAGTCGGTGAACAATGGAAGCTGTATTTGGTGAAAATGAGTTGAGCAACAGCTTGTGCCCCCACCTCCCGCAGCATTCTTGCCACAAGGTTCCCATATGCTGCCTCTGCCTCCTGGAACTCTCTTGGAGACTGCAGAGCGCTGAAACACCCAAATGATCTCCAAACTGTAAATCACAGGCTCCTACAGTTCCAGAATCACATTCAAGACAAAAGCAAACATAAAAGACATAAAAGAAGTGAAATATATGGTTTCATGATTTATGCAGAAGATGTTGACTGAAGGAGAATTGTACGTAGATGCCATTTTGATGGAAAAAGCTTTCACTTTATTACTGCCGCAAAACAACAAATATCATGGTGTGTGAGAGATAATAAACCTGATTCTGGTAAAATGTACCCCAAATATTTGGAAAGCGAGTGAGATTGGGTTTGGGGGTGGGGGGGAAGACTAACAAAAAGATAGAAATTTTGTGTTAAAGCCACCTTACTTGTGAAGTTCATTTAAGTAGTTTTTGAATATTGACTTTGTTGTATATTTTGTAAAGCATGTAATTATGTGCAACATGAACTTTAAACAAAAATGTTTGATAGGTCGGATCAAAGTGGAAAGATGTGGTCTCCAAGTGTAATCGAGGTCACTTCCAACCTTTGCTGCTGTTTTATGCTAATCCCTATGGTATGCCAGTCAGTACCGAGGATGCACCGAGACAAGTATTTCATCCTGTTCACTATAAATTGGATGGAGAAGATTCAGGTGAGTTTCTGGTTCCAAGTTGATTGAGGTAGATATTAATCACTATAACATAGCTGACTATACAAATAATCAGAATTTGCATCTATATCTGTTTTCACTATTAAACAAATAATCTTAAGTTTCTCTGCTGCCACAGTTGCAAAGAGAGCTCTGCCACTTGAATACGGTTTAAATACTTTTCTCCCCCCCCACTTTTGCTTTCAAGTTAAGGGATTGATGATCCACTTATAAAACACAACTTAGGCTGCTCTCTCTGTACCCTCATTGAAGTACCTTAATCCACGGAAATATGAATTTAAGGTGTAATCTATACTTAAACCAACTCCCTTTCTGCTTTTAAAGATTAGGGTTAAAGATTCAAAACAATATTTCTGCAGTGATTGTATAATTTCTAGGTCAACATTCAGCATCAACCAACACCATCAAAATAATTTAACTGCTGATTGATTTCAATGTTAATCTCAAATGACAGCAACTTCGAATTTGGTTTCATATGCCCCATTTCTGATTATTTCTGTGCAAACACCCTTTCAACATGTGTCATAGAACAGCTAGTTCTATGTTGAAGTGTTCTCAAATGTAACGTGAAATGCAAATCATTAAACGGAAGAGCTCCAGTTTCTTTCAGCATCAATTGCACTGACTTAATGGGACGTTAAACAGTACATATATGGTTTGAACATTGTGAACTGCCCTGGTAAACTGAACTAATATCACTCCTTAAATCATCAATATTTACAAAAAATTAAATTACCAAAGCTCTTCCTATTGTGAAAAATTACTTCTGCAAATTATAATTGCTATCTTTATACTTTATGGTTTTCAATTTTAAAAAACAATATCAATAAATGCAAGTTTGACTGGCTCGCATTTGAAAGCCTGATGAAGGTATATGTATTAGCTTATTTTATTTTCTTTGCCAAGTGTGCATTTAAATGTCCAAAGATGATTAATTGAAAAAGAATTCATATCTTCATAATCGGCTCTGATATTCAGTACAAACTGCTTTATTTTTCTACAGAATGGTACTCAACACTTTGAAACCCATGATAGTCATGCAGAAGTTGTCTTGTTACATGGCTTAGTCTTGTGCACTTTTAATTTAGGTTCCACATACAATAATGTGTATGTTTGTTTTGTCGAGACTTTTGTGGTGTGGTTTGCTTTTTGCTGCTAACTAGCTATAAGCAAGACTATTTGCTAAGTGAAACAGCTGAATATTAAATCTTAAGCTTATTACAATCCAGAATGTTTGGGGTTCAAGGTGCTATGCAGCTTTAATTCTCATTGACCATTTAGTTTTTATGGAGATACATTGCAGAATAGGCCCTCCTGACTCTTCGAGCCGCATCATCCAACAATCCCCCAAATTTAATCCTAGCCTAATCACGGGACAATTCACAATGCCCAGTTAACGTACATTCAGTGCATCTTTGGTCTGTGAGGAAACTAGAGCCCCCGGAGGAAACCCATGCAGTCATGGGGAGAATGTACAAACTCCTTCCAGGCAGCAGCAGGAATTGAACCTGTGTCACTGGTACCAGAAAGTATTGTCGGTAAACCACTACGCTACTGTGCCACCCAGTTAATGGCCTGATTCTGCTCTTTTGTCTTCTGGTCTTATTTGATATCCTTCAATCCTTTGATACTACTTCTGTGGCCAGTGCGGATGCAAAGGTCTCTGTCATCTGATTTTTTGAACAGTTCATGAACACTACCTCTCTTCTGTTTCGCAGTGCTTTTACTGTAATATTCTGCTTGCACTGTACTGCTGCCTCAAAATAGTCATAGTCATACTTTAATCCCGGGGGAAATTGCTTTTCATTACAGTTGCTCCATAAATAATAAATAATAATAGAACCATAAATAGTTAGATAGTAATATGTAAATTATGCCAGTAAATTATGAAATAAGTCCAGGACCAGCCTATTGGCTCAGGATGTCTGACCCTCCAAGGGAGGAGTTGTAAAGTTTGATGGCCACAGGCAGGAATGACTTCCTATGACGCTCAGTGCTGCATCTCGGTGGAATGAGTCTCTGGCTGAATGTACTCCTGTGCCCACCCAGTACATTATGTAGTGGATGGGAGACATTGACCAAGATGGCGTGCAACTTAGCATCCTCTTTTCAGACACCAGCGTCAGAGAGTCCAGTTCCATCCCCACAACATCACAGGCCTTACGAATGAGTTTGTTGATTCTGTTGGTGTCTGCCACCCTCAGCCTGCTGCTCCAGCACACAACAGCAAACATGATAGCACTGGCCACCACAGACACGTAGAACATCCTTAGCATCGTCCGGCAGATGTTAAAGGACCTCAGTCTCCTCAGGAAATAGAGACAGCTCTGATACTTCTTGTAGACAGCCTCAGTGTTCTTTGACTAGTCCAGTTTATTGTCAATTCGTATCCCCAGGTATTTGTAATCCTCCCACCATGTCCACACTGACCCCCTGGATGGAAACAGGGGTCACCGGTACCTTAGCTCTCCTCAGGTCTACCACCAGCTTCTTAGTCTTTTTCACATTAAGCTGCAGATAATTCTGCTCACACCATGTGACAAAGTTTCCTACCGTAGCCCTGTACTCAGCCTCATCTCCCTTGCTGATGCATCCAACTATGGCAGAGTCATCAGAAAACTTCTGAAGATGACAGGACTCCATGCAGTAGTTGAAGTCCGAGGTGTAAATGGTGAAGAGAAAAGGAGACAAGACAGTCCCCTGTGGAGCCCCAGTGCTGCTGATCACTCTGTTGGTAACACATCACATCAGATTCTGAAGATCATTGTCAATGCTCCAGTAATCTCTTCCCTTATTTCCTATAGTGACCTGGGGTATATCTCATGCAGTCTCAGGGTCTTGTGATTTCCAAAATCTCTGACATTGCCTCTTTCTTAACCTTGACATGCTTCAGTGAGACAAACCTATCAGAACCCCATGCAACTATTTCACTGAACAATATCTACGTTTCCACTGTGCTTTTCCCTGAAAACCACTTTTCCCAATTTACACTCCCAAGTTCCTGCCTAATATCATTGTAATTAGCCCACCACAGATTAAGTAATCACCCCTATCATCTCCTATCTTTGTCCGTGGCTATGCTAAAGCTCCAGGTGCCGTGGTCACTATCTCTGAAATGCTCACACACATGGATCTGTTACTTGACCAGGTTCATTGCCTTGTACTAGATTGAATATGGCCTTTTCTTGAGTCAGCTTGTCCACATACTGTGCTAGAATCCTTCCTAGACACACCCAACAAGTTCTACCCCATATAAACCTTTTTGCCAGGGAGGTGCCAGTCAACATCAGGTAAGTGGAATCACCCATAACAGATTTTGCACCATTCTGCTCCTCGTTATCCCTGATGCTGCTGGGGGCAGTGGTGGAGGTAGACTGGAGTTGTAGAATACTCCTAACAGTGACTGTTCCCTTCATGATGTCCTCCCTTTCTGCAGCTGTAATACTCTGTTATGTTTTGTCATTCCAAAATATCAAACACTTGACAGAAAAACACATGAGTAACTAGTTCAGACTTTTTTTGCTTTAGCAAAGTGTGTGCATTTGACATGATGGCTTAATAACATAAGCCATTCATGTACTTCTACATATAATCCATAATGAATTGTTTAAACTAAGAATGCTTAATCAAAACAATATATTTACAATACAGTATTACTCAAATATTAAATACACAACACTCCTCCCTGCTTAGCTATGAACTCAAACTCAATATAGAATGCATAATGCATCTCAATATTTTTATATTTTTATGTAATATACATTGTCTATAAAAAGTATTCACCCCTGTCCCCGGAAGATGTCATGTTATATTGCTTTACAACACTAAATCGCAGTGGAATTAATTTGACTTTTTTGACACTGATCAACAGAAAAGACTCTTTTAAGTCAAAGTGAAAGTTACGACAAATTTCTACAAATTTATTTCAATCATTAAACACAAAATAATTGATTGCATAATTACTTAATCTCTTCAAGTCAGTATTTAGTAGATGCACCTTTGGCAGCAACTACACCCTTGAATCTGTGTGGTTAGGTCTTAACTAACAGCTTTGCACATTTGGACATTACAATTTTTTCCCCATGTTTCTTTACGAAACTGCTGAAGCTCTGTGAGAATGCATGGAGATTGAGAGTGAACCACACTTTTCAAGTCCAGCCTCAAATTCTCAATTGGTTTGAGGTTTGGAATTTGACTTGGCCACTCCAGGACATTAGCTTTGTTGTTTATAAGCCATTCCTGTGTTGATTTGACTTTATGCTTGGGGTCATTGTCTTGCTGGTAAACAAATTTTCTCCCAAGTCACAATTCTCTTGCAGATTGTTTCAGGTTTTCCTCCAGGATTTCCCTGTATTTTGCTGCATTCATTTTACTCACTACCTTCACAAGCCTTCCAGTGCCTGCTGCAGTGAAGCATCCCCACAGCATGATGCAGCCACCACCATGCAAGTTATGTTTTTGATGATGTGCAGTGTTTGGCTTATGCCAAACAAGGCCTTTAGTCTGATGGCCAAAATGTTCAATCTTGTTTTCATCAGTCCATAGAACCTCCTTCAGAGGTTCTCCCATATGCCTTCTGGCAAACACTAGCTGTGATTTCTTGAGTTTTTTTTCAACAGTGGCTTTCTCTCTTCCATTCTCCCATAAAGCTGCGACTGGTGAAGCACCTGGGCAACAGCTGTTGTATGTGCAGTCTCTCCCATCTCAGCCACTGAAGCTTGTAACTCCTCCACAGTTGTCATAGGTCTCTTGGTGGCCTCCCCCGCTAGTCCCCTTCTTGTACGGTCACTCAGTTTTTGAGGATGGCCTGCTCTAGACAGATTTACAGCTGTGCCATATTCTTTCCATTTCTTGATGATTGACTTAACTGGACTCCAATGGATATTCAGTGACTTGGAAATTTTCTTGTATCCATCTCCTGACTTGAGCTTTTTAGTAAACTCTTTGCAGAGTTGCTTGGAGTGTTCTTTTGTCTTCATGATGTAGTTTTTGCCAGGATACTGACTCACCAGTAGTTGGACCTTCCAGATACAGATGCATTTTTACTACAAACAATTGACATGCCTTGACTGTGCACAGGTGATCTCCATTTAATTAATTATGTGACTTCTAAAACCGCTGCACCAGTGATGATTTGGTATGTTATATTAAAAGGGGTGTATCCTAATGCAATCAATTATTTTGTGTTTGATATTTGTAATTAATTTAGATCACTTTGTAGAAATCTGTTTTAACTTGGATACAAAAGAGTCTGTCTGTTGATCAGTGTCAAAAAAAAAGCCAAATTAAATCCACTGTGATTCAATGTTGTAAAACAATAAAACGTGAAAACTTCTGGGGGGGGTGAGTGAATACTTTTTTAGGCACTATTCAGACTTAAAAGATTTAATCTTTGTGGAGTATTTCTTACTCTTGAGGGAAAATGTCTTTCCTGACAGGGATCATTCTGCTTGGCAGGTGAGACTTGTGGCTGTGAAACAATCTCAGGTTCAGGGGCCTTCATGGTGGTTGTAGGAGTTGACTCTGGCATTGCAGGAAGTGGTTTTGACAGTTCTGGACACCTTTCTTCATTAACAGTTGACTTCGTTCTGCTCAACTGATTGATGTGTTCTCATCAGATGCAATCTCCATTGTGTGGGAGAGTGGTCCAGTTCTGTCCTTGATCTTTCCAAGTACCCACTTTTGATCACCTGTAAGGTCCCTTGCCAGGGCTATTTGTCCAGGAGTGAAACATTGAACTCTAAAGGAACACTCAGTGTGTCTCAGCTGTTTATCCTGCATACTCCATCTGAAATTGGGATTGAGGAGATCCAAGGATGTGCACAAAGGATAATGCAGGAACAGTATATCTGGTGAGTTGTTGGTTGTGGAGTGTGCTGCATTACAGATGCAAGGAGGGAATTGGCAAGCTTCTGATACATTGTCAGTGAAGTGTGTTCTGCTGACATTGCTTGTAGTGTGTTCTTTTTCTCTCTGCAGTGATAAGAGAACATGATGCAAAGTCTATAGGGTGTTTTCTTCCATCACTCATAACATATGACATGACTACTCCCATACCATAAGGCAAGACATCACAAACAAGCTTCATGAGATGATGTGAATCATAATATGTGAATACAGTGTCTGACACCACCATTTCCATTGCATTCTTGGAAGCCACTTCACACTGTTTTGTCCATTGCCATTTCTTCCCAATCTGTAGTAATGAGTTCAAGAGGTTTGGCAGGAACGTATTACAGTAATTGGCAAATCATCAAAAGCACTACTGCTAGGACATATCTTTTGGGCTTGGAGCATCCACTACAGCTTAATTTTTCTCAGCACATTGTGTAATTCTTGTGTGTCGATGGTGTGGCCACAGTAAATGATGCTTGCTATGCATCATGCTCTGAGCCCATAATCTTCTAATCTTTTAAACATTGTCTCGATATTTTGGAGATGTTGCTTGTCATGCTCACCAGTAGCGATAATGTCCTCTAAGTAAGTGTCTAGGGAGCCTTGCATCACATGGTCCATAGCTTTTTGTCAGAGTGCAGGTACAGATTCTTCTCCAAAAATAAGCTTATTATGGCGATAAAGTGATCAAGGGTGTTTGTGGTGAGATAGACTTTGGACTTTTGTTCCATTTGAGGTAGGCCTCAGCCAAGTCCACTTCGCTGAAGTGTTTTTCTCCTGAAAGGTTTACAGAGAAATTTTGTAGTCTTGTCAGAGGGTATTGATCTACTCTCAGTACTGGGTTGATAGTGATCTTAGAATCACCACAGATCATGACAGACCCATTCTTCTTAGCTATTGGGACCACTGATGTTACCCATAGGATCCATTTAAGCTTGGAAATAATTCCTCCAGCCTCCATGTGATGTAGCTCACTGGCTACTTTATCCCAGATGGTATAAAGAACTGGATGAGCTTTGCAAAACTTCAGTGCGGCATTTTCATTTAACAATATTTTACGCTTCTTTGTTTGAGTTTTCCAGTGTCATCCAGGACCACTGCTGTGGCATCATCCAATGTCTTTAATAATTCGCTTTCAGTTGACTTTATTGCAGGGGATGTGATATATAAATAGAGGATAGATCTCCAATCAAATTGTAGTTGTCTGAGCCAATCACGTCCCTACATTGCTGGCCTTCCAGTTTTTTTTACACATACAAGCCCAATGTGGCTTGTTGCTGTATGTCACTGTTAATGGATGTCATTTCCACAGGAGTGATATTTTGTCCAGTATAAGTTCTTAAGTTGGATATCTACAGGTATCAGTTCGCTAACTTTGAAATATCATATGGCTGAAACAGCTGAGCCAGTAATTAATTGCATCTTAATTAATCTGCTGTTCACTTCTTCTGGTCTAAGCTTGTCTTGTTATTTTTCACATTATAAATCTCAAGGCACGGGCCGGCTGGTGGCGCAATGACATCAGTGCCAGACCCGGGAGCGGAGGTTCCCGGATTCGAAACCAGTCAGGTCTGCTCCCGAGTACGCTTTCCATCCGTGCCAGGTTGAGTGTCGAGATCCCTACTCGACCTCGTCAAATAAAGGGAAATATACTGCAAAAATATCTGTGTGAGGAGTCTCAGTCAGTGTCTGTCTCTCCCCCTCTCCCCCTCTCCCCCTCTCCCCCTCTCCCCCTCTCCCCCTCTCCCCCTCTCCCCCTCTCCCCCTCTCCCCCTCTCCCCCTCTCCCCCTCTCCCCCTCTCCCCCTCTCCCCCTCTCCCCCTCTCCCCCTCTCCCCCTCTCCCCCTCTCCCCCTCTCCCTTCTTCTCTCTCTCCCCCCCCCATGAAAAAGACATCATCACAGCCACACACACGCAGGCACACGCTGAAACAAAGTAAATCTCAAGGCTGCTCAGTCGTGCATTACCCTCATCATTATCAGATTTTTCTTTATCAACAGCATGCAGATTAGTGCTCTTTCTGAAACTGCAACTTGACTTTATCTTTTTCTCTTCCCTTTGCAATTGCTGTTATTTTATTTTATGTTTTCTTCTTTGTTGCCTTTTCTGAAAGTTTCATCTTTAAACCTGCTTCTGTCTGGTGTATTTGAGTCCCTGCTACAATGGTAACATAATTTAGTTGACCAGGCTAGTTTCTGATTAGCTGTTGCAATTTTGTTCACAATCACTCATTCCTGACTGCAACTCAATTGTGTGTCTCTCTGCTGTTTCCATCGATACAGCTATTCTTAAATACAGCTACTCTCTTAAATACAGCTACTCTCTTAAATCTAAGCTGTGTCTCAGGATGGAGCCAATTTTGAATGACTTCCCTTCCTTTTGATTTTGCTTATAAAACTTAAAGCATTTTGTAGTCAACAATGGCTTTGGTTCAAAATGGTTCTACATTACCTTCACAATATCAGTGGAACTTACTTTATCTGGTTTGGTTGGAGCAGTTAAACTTCGAAGCAAACTATGCCTGAAAGTCAAATGTACCTAGCAAAATTGGCACTCGCTTCTTACTGGCTATTTGATTTGTTTTAAAATACTGCTCAATTTGCTCAGCATATAATATCCAGTTATGTTTGTGTATTTGAATGCAACCATCTTTACAATGTAGCCAGCCATTTCTACTTATTAAAAAAATTTATCATAATCACCCGATACTGATTTCTGCCTTTTTTTAAACTCAACCGTTTCTGTCCTTTCCCAAAGAAGCACATGCTGTGCTCCTTTTTTTATATTCAATCGTTTTTCACTTCACTTTTTTATTTAACTCGAACGTCTTGTAGCACGTCAACATTTAGGTAGTCGCCTCAAGTTCGTTTAGAAGTTATTCATCACCACTTTTGTGTTTTGTAACTCCAAAGCATAAAACTAATCAAAAGAAAAATGAAGGAGCTCGAACGATGTGTGAACACTTTGATTTTACTTTTAGTGGGACATGCAGTAATGACATGGTGGCATTATGATGTATGCCATTCACCTACATTTACGTATACCCTGTATTGAATTATTTAAACAAACAGAGAATGCTTAATCAAACAATATATTTACAGTATTACTCAATAACTACCGAAATATTAAACACAACTCTATTCCTTATTAGTAATGTCACTTCCGCCACCTCCCTCTTTTACCCCTCTCTCTATCCCTTTTGAAACATCTGAACCCTGGAATGTCAAGCAAGTAATCCTGCCCTTTTGTCAGCCAAGTTTTCCTAATAGCATTGCATTGCAACCAGATTAAGACCATAAGATATAGGTCATTTGGCCCATCGAATCTGCTGTGTCATTTCATCATGACTGATCCAATTTTCCTCTCAGCACCAATCTTATGCCCTCCTTCCTACTCTTTAGCCACATATTAAACTGTTAATCCTCCTAGTTCTGGTCTCTCTAGCATGAGGCATGGGTGGCAATCTTATGATCACAACACTGGAGGTCTTGCCCTTTAACTTAGCACCTAACTCCCTGAACTTCCTGTGCAGAACCTCATCACTCGTCCTACCCATGTCATTAGTACCTACATGGACCATGATTTCTGGTTGTTCACCCTCCCACTTAAGAATGCTAAACACTCAATCCAAGATATCCCAGACCCTGGCATAAGGAGGCAACGTACCATTCGGGAATCTTATTCTCGTCCACAGAACCTCCTGTCTGTTTCCCTAAGTAATGAATCTCCTATCACCACAGCGTGCTTCTCTCGTCTTCCCTTCTGAGTCACAGAGCCAGAATCGGTGCCAAAGACCTGGCCACTGTGACTTTCCTCTGATAGGTCAACATTCCCTGTCCCCAAATAATGTGGTATACCTGTAGTTGAGATGGATGGCCACAGGGATAGTCTACACTGGCCCTTAACCCTTCCCTTTCTTGACTGTCACCCAGTTACTTGTGTCCTGAACCACTACCTCTCTATACCCCTCACCCTCCCGAATGATCCGAAGTTCATTGGGTTTCAGCTCCAACTCCCTCATGCAGATTGTTAGAACCTGCAGCTAGATGCAGATCGCCACTCTGACTGTCCAATCTGATGATTGCCACTGTGCTTGCTCCTGCCTTCCTTTAATTTGCTCTTGTTAATCAATCACAAACGTGGATTGGTCAGTGGTCAAAGCTCTTTCTTGCTGTAGTGATCCTCTGTTGGCTTTGTTATTCAGGCAGTGAACCTGAGTGAAATACCCTCTCTCAAAACTTCTGATGTCCGGGTTGGTATCTGGTCAAATCTCTTCGACCAGCAACTGCCGCAACATTAACACCAAATGCCCCATCATCTGACCAAACACTCTGGTTCCCATCTCCCTGCCAAACCTGCTGCAAGGATGCTTGTCCTTCTCAGGTTCAGGTATAACTTGTCCATTTTGTGCAGGTCATACCTTCCCTAAAAGAGATCAGAAAAATCCACAAATTTGAAATCCTGTCCTCTGGATTAGTGGTCCCCAACCTCCAGGCCGCAGACCGATACATTGCCGCGAAGAATGCAGCGGTGCAGTGGTAGCCAGAACGCACGCAGCATATCTTTAACAAAAAGGCTGAAATAAGCTAGCTAATTAGCTGCCGCCCGGCAGGTAAATGTCAGCCCAGATCATCGCCTCTGATCTGGGCTGACATTTACATGCCGGGTGGCACCTAATTAATTAGCTTGTTTATTTCGGCTTTTTTCTTAAAGATGTGCTGGGTGCGTTCCGGCTATCGCTGCACCGCTGCATTCTTCGCGGCAATGTATAGGCCCGCAGCCCGGAGGTCGGGGACCACTGCTTTACATTAATTCTTCAGCCAAACATTTGTCTACCATGTCATCTTTTCTTACCTTCACTGGCATGTGGCACAGGCAACAATCCAGCGATTACTACCCTTGAGATCTCAGCTTTCTACCTAATTCTTATATTCACTCTTCAGACCTCATCACTTTTCGTAGTTATGCTGTTGGTATCAGTGTGCAATTGAACTTCCGGCTGTGGACTTGATCAGAGAAATCATTGACACGTGGTAGGCAGCATACCATCTGTCAGCCCTGTTCATGTCTTGCCTGGTATCCTAACCAATGAATCCCCTCTCCTCTACCCCCCATTCCCTTTTGAGCCACAGAGCCAGACTCACTGCAAGAGATCTGGCCGCTACGACTTTTCACCAGCTAGGTCATCCCCCACAGCATTACGAAGATTGGTGTACTTGTTATTGAGGGGAACAGACACATCGGTACCCTGCCCTGTCCCTCTCCTGATGGCTCTGCAACATTCCCCATGGCCATGCCAATTAAGTGTCGTAAAAGTCCTACTTGATCTCTATTTTCCATTCCTTGATCCACTGAATCAGATGATCATGATCCTCCTGTAATTTTTGATAACCTTCATTGTCTACTATTCCAGCTGTTTTAGTGTCATCTGCAAACTTACTATGTCTTGTTCATTCTTATTCAAATGAATAATATAGATAACAAACAGCAGCGAGCCTTGCAACAACCCCTGAGGCACAACCAATAGGCATGGGCCATCAATCTGCGAAACACCTTCCATTATCACCCCTGATTTCTCCCTGGATTCCTTGCATCTAAACTTCCAGCAACACACACAAAAGTTGCTGGTGAACACAACAGGCCAGGCAGCATCTCTGGGAAGAGGTACAGTCAACGTTTCGGAGCAGTCTACTATGTAGAACCTTACCAAACACATGACTGAAGTCCTTGTAAATCACACCTACTGTTTTGCCTTAGACTTGGCCACATCAAAAAAAAACATCTATCAGATCTCCTACACACATACCATGCTAGCTATCACTAATCAGTCTCTGTTGTTCCAAATGCAAGTACTGTACATCTTGTCTCTCAGATTGCTGTCCGGTAACTTGCCTAAACCTGCTGGTGTTTCTTTGCTGCCTGTTTTAAATAAAGGCATGGTATTTGCAATATTTATATGTAATTATTTGAATTTAAGCATTTAGTAACATTATTGAACTGTATTAATATGGTTTGTTGAATGCCTGTTGTTTTCCATTTTTAATCCTATGTCATCCTTGCATACTTTGTACAACAGAAAAAGAAATGCAAATTTCTGCTACCAGAGTATCTGACTACGAGAAGGTGAATGGAGTTGAAGGACGCACCTCAAAAGCTAGGGACCTGAAACTGCCTCTGAAGCAACCATCTAATGCCAAAGGTGGATTCCAGAGAGGTTACATTCAAGATAGTAGAGGTCGAGGTCTGAGTAAGTATTTTATCTATTTTGGGCCTCACCTTAAAAATAGAATTTTACTAGTCAAAGTACATTTATTATCGAAGTATGTTTGCAGAATACAATTCTGAGATTCGAACTCCCACAGGCAGCCATGAAACAAAGAAATGCTGTAGAACTTGTAGACGAAAATATCAAATGTGGAACGCACAGTTGTGCAGACATCAAAAAACGAGCGAACAACACATAGAATATCAAACATCAAACCAGGAGTCCAGTGGTATTCAGTTGATTTCAGTTCAGCACTGTGCTGCTAGCCAGTGCAGATCGCAGGGCCATTCATAGCCGAAACACCCTAGTCCACATTGATCATCCTGATCAAACCTCTCACAAACAGCAAAAAACAAGTAACCAGAACCCAGGAACACATGTAGCATGAATCTTAATGTCCCCCAAAAGAAGCGCACAACCTCATCGATCAACATGGATCCCAAGACTCCTGCATTTTCCTCCAACAGTGGCTAGAGAGGGAGAGATGGTGTCAAACATCCATCTGTTCTCCACTCTCATCCTCATCGACTTCAACCTTGCTCGACGCCTCAAATGGAGAAAAGCAATTGAGTCGATTGTGGGCTCACGCACTCAGTGCCTCATTTGGAGAGTCGTAATGGAATTGATTATGGGCTTGCACTTCGTCTCCACACACTCCGCTACTAAACCTCATCGAACTCCCACAGAGACAGCATTTTGCCTGATCATTCAATCGGCCCAAAAACACATGATCAAAATGTAAACCGCTGGTTCCGATCACACACAACTTGTGTCACGTGATTGGCAACAATGAATATATCGAGTCAGGATTTATAAACAAACATTTATTCAACCCTGATAAACAATGGAAAAAAAAATGAAAACCCTAACGGAAGTAAACGGCTATGCGGCCATTTGGTAAACCGCTACTCAGTACTAGTTCTTAAAGCAATAATGCGAAACCAGTTCTTAAAGTGATAAATTCAAGCACAGTTCTTCGAATGGTAAATTTTTAAAGTCCAAGAGATTTATACAGTCAATTAGGAGAGACTTTCATGAAGTAACAAATTCCTTAAAGACACAGCGTCACTGCCACTCCCAGTCGGATCCTGCCTCGTCCACAGGATTCATGGTGACTGAAAATAAAACAGTTTTAAAAGGCACTGGCCTTACTCCTCTGTGGAATAATCTTGCACGGCCTTCTTGCCACTTTTAGCAAAGGCTACTTCATGTAGATCCCTCTTTCTTGAACGACTTCAATAATGGTTGATCCTTTCCAAACCCTGGAACATCTCCTTCAGGGTCCCGTCTTCACTCTTCAATGTTACTGAAAAGATACACTAACAAACGTAGTAGTGATTGGTCAAACTGCTGGCTCAGACTTCTGTACCTTACATTAGAACATAAAACTCCGTTTAAAATCAAAACTGCGTCATAATGCAAATAAGCGGCGGAGCGGAGAATCTCATTGACGTTCTAACTGGAAAAACTAACTGCGTCACCGGTGGTCTTCCCCTTTTATACCCGTGGTGAACATGTCATCACGTGACCTCACATCAGTGGGAAAATTACATCAGGTGACCTCCAAAAAAAACCATTACAACATTCTCACAAGAAAGTCACAAGATCTCCTTGAGGTATGTAACACTTGGTAGTAGAATCATATTTGAAAGACAAAGTAAAAGTAATAGTTTTATAAACTGCCGTCAGGACGTCGCCATTGGTAGTGTTGTTCGCTGGCACCACAATCTTGATCTTGAATGTGGCTGACTTACTGTAGTGGAAGACAATTCAAAATACTTGAATTTTGCTTTACTGAACTATAACTGGAATGCGAAGTGTGCTGTAGTGAATGAGTATCTATGTTTCTGTCAATCCTTTATTTGCAGTATATTATCTTGCCTCCACTTTACGTAGAACAGATCCTTGGTGCACGATGTCTGTGCAAACCATTATGGCAGTTTAAACTAATTCCATCTGCCTGCACGTGATCAATATTTCTTGCATCCCTACCTGTACATGTGCCTTTCTAAATGACTTTTATGTGTTGCTATCCTATCTACTTCCACCAACTCCCCATATTTCAGGTAATTACAACTTTGTGTTTTTAAAAAAAAAACTTGCTTTGCAAATCGCCTTTAAACTTCCGTCTGTCACCTTAAACCTGTGCTCTCTAGCATTTGAAATTTCCACCCAGGAGGACTTCTCATTGCCTGCCTTATCTATACCTCTCAGAATTTCCTGTCCATCTGACAGATTGCCCCTCAGCCTGTGACGCCACAGAGAAGCAATCCATGTTGGATCACCCTCTCCTAGCTAATGCTGTCTTTTCAAGGCAACATCCTGTGAACATCTGCACCTTCTTTAAAGACTCTGCTTCAAAAGATTTCAAAGTACATTTATTATCAAAGGATGTATAAATTATACAACTTGGAGATTTGTTTGCTTATAGGCAGCCGCAAAGCAAGAAACCCAAAAGAACTCAATAAAAAATAATTAAAAATGAAATAAAGACTGACACCTGATACACAGAGAAAGGGGGGTGGGGAACACAAATCATGCAAACAATAGAAGTGAGCAACTTTATTCTCAACCAAAATGAGTCCTCAGATCCGAACCCCAGAGTAGGCCCAAACCTTGATATCAGTCCATCACATTAGTGCAACACAGCAGCTGGGGGCAATCAATATAGCCTTGGCGCTATGGAGAGAGGAGTGAACTTCACGGGAGAGCAGGTGGAATCGGCTCTCACCGCCAATCCTGAAGCCCTGTCTTTCCCATATATTGTTTAAATTGTTCAAATTTAAACAATATGCTGCATTGTACCTCGCACTAGGACTGATACACCACTGCAGTGAAAGGCTCCGGGCCTAGAACATGCTGCCCAGCAACTCGCTTCGGGCCCAGATTTTGTAGCTGCTCTTGATTTCTCCAAATCAGCTCAGCGCCCAGAGCAATCCAGCCTCACACCTGGGCCAGTTGTACGGGCATCGGAACTCCTTTGCCTCGACTTCTCCTCACCGAATGGCTCACTCCACCTGTGTTGGTTCTGCAACGTACCAGTATAGTTTATCCCTTGAATTCGCTCACCCCTTCATTGTTTGTGGTGATGATTTTCTCCAATTTACTTCAGAAGAGGTGTTATTATTAATGGTAGTCAAATTTCTTGCTTTTTAAACTACTAGTGAACTGTTGCACACATTTGGTAGCGCCATCTTAAACCAGAAACTTAAAAGCACTTAAAAGCAAAGCTAAAACATTATTGAATTAGTTGATAACTTTAATAGTTTGCTCAAAGTGTTTACAGCTTCCTGTGGAGAATAGCTTAAATTGTCCAGTTCGAGAGCTGAGATAATTGTGAATTATTTTCAGTAATGTTATTAGTGACACAGTTATTTCTGTCAGATATAATTAACCCTAATGGTGTGCTTCCTTCTTGGTCTGAAGTTAATGCCAAAATCAAAAGGTTTTTGTATTATACATCCAAATAATCATAATGATGAATACGTAACTTGTTGGCAAATTTGCTCCAAACATCTGGAATGCTGTATGATTACTTAATACCTATTGATAATGATTATATTTATATAATACACATAAAATTAAGATGTTTGCTGGCCTGGGCTAGCATCAGTGGCATCAGCAGTTGGTCTGCCACCTGCCCTCAGGGGAAGGAGAGATAAGGAACAATGGAGCAGCGTCTGGAGATGTGTAATGAAGGGATGTGGGAGGAAGAGCTGTCTGGAGCGGCTCCCCCCTTTGAGCCCTGAACTGTTTGAAGTGATGGACAGGCGATACCCCAGCAGGGGGATAAAAAGGGACAGGTTCGCTAAGACAGACACACACGCCACCCGAGGTAACGAGACCCTGGAAGCGGTGCGCTTCTCACGAGTGGGTGAGAAGTCCCAGACAACGACAAGGGTGGAAAGGTACGATCAGCGGGAACCCGGTGTGTGTCCGCCCTTGCCTGGGTGCCGGGTTCACTGCAGAGGATCGACCGCATCTGGAGGAGGGGTCACAGTCGGTGACCTCAGGTGACATCACCAAGGACCCGCCCAAAAAGCTGTTTGTGAGCCATCTCGCTGGTCTGTGAGCCATCCTGCTGGTCTGTGAGTGAAGCCGTTCTGAATGATGAGTTGTTCCTATTCTATCTCTCTCTTCCCCCACATTGTCCACCGCCATGGCAACGATTACTGCGAACTGAACTACTAAACTGGACTGAACTTTGAGTCATTTTGAAATTGGTCATTTACCCCTAGACAACGATAGAGCTTGATTGATGCTGTTATCTTAATTCTGTGCACATGTGTGTTTATCATCACTGAACTGTTGCATTTATTATCCTTTCGATTACTGTGTTGCTTGTTTCCTTAATAAAACTTTCTTAGTTCTAGTACTCCAGACTCCAACTGAGTGATCCATTTCTGCTGGTTTGGCAATCCAGTTACGGGGTACGTAACATAAGTGGGGGCTCGTCCGGGATTTTGAACGCTAAATTTGGGACGGAGTAAATTGATTGGGTTAAAATTCCCGAAAGAAAGAAAAGACAAACAGCAGAAATGGAGGTTGAGGAATTTATAAAGGCGCCGACCTTGGAGGCATTAGAGGATGCCAGGAAATCGGAATTGATAGCTGTGGCCAAACGGGTGAATCTTGCCAAGGTGAAGTCGACAATGAGGAGAGAGGAGATACACAGAGCTATTGTAGAGCACTATGTATCTAAAGGTGTGTTTCCCCAAGGTGAGCTGGGGGAGGTGTCTATTGAAAAACCTGCTGGAGACGCGGTACAGGTACAGCTTGAAAAACTGAGACTCGAGCACGAGTTCCGGGTACGGCAGTTAGAACACGAAGAGAAGCAGTTAGAAAGGCGGGAGAGAGAGAAAGAGGTAGAAAGGCAAGAGAGAGAAAGACAGTTGGAGAGAGAAGAGAGAGAGAGGGACAGACAGTTGGAGAGAGAGGAGAAACAGAGGGAAAGGGAATTTGAGCTGGAGAAGTTAAAGATAAGGGCCGAGCAGGGGCTCGTGCCGAACCAAGGTGGAGGGTTCCGGGCGACCCAGGAGGTTAGGCTGGTTCCCCCATTTGACGATACCGATGTGGATTGGTACTTTCTCCATTTCGAAAAAGTGGCCATAAGTCAGGAATGGCCGAGGGATAAGTGGGTTGTCTTACTTCAGAGTGTACTGAAAGGGAAGGCCCAACAAGCTTACTCAGCTTTATCCGCGGAAGATGCCCAGAGGTATGAGGTGGTGAAAGAGGCCATCCTCAGGATTTATGAGTTGGTCCCGGAGGCATACCGGCAGAGGTTCCGGAATGCGAGGAAGCGGTGGGACCGCACGTATTTGGAGTTTGCTCGTGAGATGCAAACATATTGTGAGCGTTGGTGCGCCTCGAAAGGGGTAGAGGGGGATTACGACAGACTGCTGCAACTGGTTCTGATTGAGCAGTTTAAAGGTTGTGTCCCTGAGGGTATGAGACCCTACCTCGATGAGAAAGAGGCAGCCACGTTAGCCGCAACTGCTAAGTTAGCGGATGAGTATGCGTTGACGCATAAAATGAAGGTTGCCCCGAGTAAAGGCTACCAGAAGGGTGGTCAGGACGGAGGGGAGAGTCCGCCGGAAAAGTCAGAAAGTAAGCCGGGGACTAGTGAAAAGGATAAGGTAGACCGGGAGCAGTCTGGTCGGAAGTCTCCTGGGGTCGTCTGTTATAATTGTGGGAAAGTCGGACACTTTGCGTCCAGGTGCTTTGCCCCAAGGAAGGAGACGGGGAAAGGAAAAGCGGAAATTTTGAATGGCTGTATTGAGCTGTTAAGCGAACCGCTAGGGAAGGACAGGTCTGAAAAAGTCCAGGAAGGGCGCGAGAGGTTTATCTCGGCCGGATTGGTGTCAGTGAAAAAGAGGTTAAAACCAGTTCCAGTGCGGATCTGGAGAGACACGGGAGCGTGTCAGTCACTAATACTGAAGAGTGTATTAGAGTTTAGCTCAGAGACCCAGACTGGGGAGGTAGAGGTCAAAGGTGTTGGGGAAGGGACAGAGTCAGTCCCTTTGCACCAGATACATTTACAGAGCAACCTGGTCTCTGGACTAGTCACGATCGGGGTGAGGTCCGAATTACCGATGAAAGACGTGGAAGTCTTGCTCGGTAATGACATCGCCGGAGGAATCGTGTTCCCAGTCGTGAGATTGACGGGTCAGCCTGCCAGCATGGAGGCCCCGCCCGCGATGGTGAATTTGGCTGAAACATTTCTGCCAACCTTGTATGAGACAGGGTGTAGTGAGATAAGAGGTAGTGAGGGAGCTGGGACGGACGTAGCAGTAGCCAGGAAAGAATTTGTGCAGACGCAGGAGCGAGACGAGGGGCTGATGGTTTTTGCCGAGACAGCCCTCTCTGACACAGCCTTGACAAGCTATTGTGCGGATGAGGAAGTGCTAAGGAAGAAAGGGAAATCAAGTACAGCATCCGCAGATGAGGAGTGGGGGGTGGTGCAAAAGAGTTATGGGGATGAGGTTTTTAACATGGCCCACGAGGTACCCCCCGGTGGACATTTTGCGGTGCTGGAGGAAACAGTTGGTGGAACCATGAAAGAGAGTTACCGGCTGTCCAGGGGGAAAAATGTTATTGATCATGACCGACGCGAACTGAGACGGTCACCGGCTTTTGATATGCTAACAAACCTAGTCGGTGTTAGCGTGGAAATCAATGAAGCTAGGGGCCCCCTGCTAAGAGGAAAAAACCATTTTGAAAAGATTAGGATGGGATCGGTCAGATGGGAGAAGGCTATTGTTTTGGCCAGGTCTACTGATAAGGTCTCTCCCTTAATCCCCGAAGGAGTAATTAAACGACTCGCACCCATGTGTTTGATTGTCCCGAGGAAATGCAAAGAACTGGGACGTTGGGTTATGTCGGTTACAATAGGGCAGCCAAGCAAACAACACCCATATTTTTTGAGTAGTTCAGTGACTAAAGGGCTGATGAACACAGAGGTGTGTATTGGCAATTTAACACGGCTGTCTGAAGCCAGCGTGATAGTGAGCCTTGGAAAAAATGAATTCGGCCACACGAGAGTCACTTACCTGGGAATTGTGGTGACACAGGGGCAGCTGGCAGTGATGCAAGCTACAGTGCAGGCTATCGCTGACCTCCCAACCCCGACAGACAAGAGGGCCCTCAGAAGGCTCTTGGAGATGGTGGGGTACTGCAGGAAGTTTTGCAATAACTCTGCGGTCAATACCCGTCCCCCTCCTACTAAGCCCTTGCGAGAGAAAATTGAGTCGGAATGGGACGACCCTTGTTATTGTGGTCCGGGACAAAACCAAATGAGAGGTTACATTGGTCGCAATTCATCAGTGTTTTTGGCCACTATGAAGTTTGCTGAGTTGGAGCCTGGTCTAAGGGATTATTAATAACACGTGTAAAAGGAACAGAAAATGTGATGACTGTCTGTCAAGGTGTTGACAGCTTCAAATTCTCTGTATTAGCTAAATAACTGTTAAAGATGTATATTGTGTATGTATCAGATAATGTAGTCATGTTTGTAATTTTTACCTCCCGGTAAAAATCCTTAAAGGGGGGAAGTGTTACGAGAATACACATAAAATTAAGATGTTTGCTGGCCTGGGCTAGCATCAGTGGCATCAGCAGTTGGTCTGCCACCTGCCCTCAGGGGAAGGAGAGATAAGGAACAATGGAGCAGCGTCTGGAGATGTGTAATGAAGGGATGTGGGAGGAAGAGCTGTCTGGAGCGGCTCCCCCCTTTGAGCCCTGAACTGTTTGAAGTGATGGACAGGCGATACCCCAGCAGGGGGATAAAAAGGGACAGGTTCGCTAAGACAGACACACACGCCACCCGAGGTAACGAGACCCTGGAAGCGGTGCGCTTCTCACGAGTGGGTGAGAAGTCCCAGACAACGACAAGGGTGGAAAGGTACGATCAGCGGGAACCCGGTGTGTGTCCGCCCTTGCCTGGGTGCCGGGTTCACTGCAGAGGATCGACCGCATCTGGAGGAGGGGTCACAGTCGGTGACCTCAGGTGACATCACCAAGGACCCGCCCAAAAAGCTGTTTGTGAGCCATCTCGCTGGTCTGTGAGCCATCCTGCTGGTCTGTGAGTGAAGCCGTTCTGAATGATGAGTTGTTCCTATTCTATCTCTCTCTTCCCCCACATTGTCCACCGCCATGGCAACGATTACTGCGAACTGAACTACTAAACTGGACTGAACTTTGAGTCATTTTGAAATTGGTCATTTACCCCTAGACAACGATAGAGCTTGATTGATGCTGTTATCTTAATTCTGTGCACATGTGTGTTTATCATCACTGAACTGTTGCATTTATTATCCTTTCGATTACTGTGTTGCTTGTTTCCTTAATAAAACTTTCTTAGTTCTAGTACTCCAGACTCCAACTGAGTGATCCATTTCTGCTGGTTTGGCAATCCAGTTACGGGGTACGTAACACTCCAAACATCTGGAATGCTGTATGATTACTTAATACCTATTGATAATGATTATATTTATATAATTTGGTATATTCAAATTCATTTTATTCTATATATTGCTTGTCTTTATATATGATTCTTAATTTTAACTCTCTTTATGACTATATTGACTATATCTTTACAGTCTATGTAAAGCACTTTGATCCTGTGTCCTTGTTTATGAAAGATGCTATATAAATTTATTATTAAATTGTTTAGAACACTATAAATTTATTGTCCACAGAATTCAAGAGCGAAAACTTTCATATTTGCTTTTAATCCCCTTCTAACTTGTACCAATGTTTTCTGATATAGGCATGAGAGTTCTATAATCCGTTTCTGTTGTGTGAAATTTTTGATTCCTATTGTATTGAAGAAAATTTTTATTTTAAACAGTTAAAGTGTTTCCTGATGGCTCATCATTTTCGCCAATGGACTGTTCAAATGAACGTGCCCAAAAATCAGGGAATGGAAGGAATCCTCCACATAACCAGAAAAAAGAAAATGATAAGCCAAGAACTGATTATATCAAACAAAGAGGTTAGTGTCTTTTTAGTCATAGAACACTTCAGCACTTCGGCTAGTTTAATCTGTGCTGAACCATTAATCTGCCTCTTTCCATCAACTTGCACTCAACCATACCCCTCCCATCTATGACCCTATCAAATTGTTCTTAAATGTTGAAATCAAGCCCGCTCTCAATTGTTCCATGCTCTCAACTTCCTCTGAGTAAAGAAGTTCCCCTTAAGCATTTCACATTTCACCCTTAACCCATGACTTTCAGTTCTAGTCTCACAGAGCCTCAGTGGAAAAAGCCTGCTTGCATTTCCTCAATCTATACCCCTCAGAATATTGTAAACCTCCATCAAATCTCCTCTCAAATTTTCCATGTTCTAGGGAATGAAGTCCTAACCTATTCAACTTTTCCCTATAACTCAGGTCCTCAAGTTGTGGCAACATCCTTGTAAATGTTTTCTGCACTCTTTCAGTCTTATTTGCGTCTATCCTGTAGGGAGGTGACCAAAACTGCTCTCAATACTCCAAATTAGGCCCTGCCAATGTCTTATACAGTATATTTCAGTATAACGTCCCAACTCCTACTCTGCTTGGTCTTCCCAAAGTGCCGCACCTCACACTTGTCTGCATTAAATTCCATCTGCCATTTTTCGGCCCATTTTTCCAGTTGGTCCAGATCCCACTGGGAGCATTGATAGTCTTCCTCGCAGTTCACTGTACCCTCAATCTCAGTGTCATCTTCAAATTCGTTGATCCAGTTTACCACATTATAATCTAGATCATTGACAGAGAAGACCAATAATGACAGATTCAGCACCGATCCCTGTGATGCACTACTGTTCACAGGTCTCCAGTCAGAGGCAACCATCTGCTACCACTCTTTGGCTTCTCCCATGAACTGACTGGCAGACCACAGTACGTGTGCTTGCAACACTGTGTGTCCAACAGAGTGATCAGCAGCACTGGGGCTCCACAGGGGACTGTCTTGTCTCCTTTTCTCTTCACCATTTACACCTCGGACTTCAACTATTGCACAGAGTCCTGTCATCTTCAGAAGTTTTCTGATGACTCTGCCATAGTTGGATGCATCAGCAAGGGAGATGAGGCTGAGTACAGGGCTACGGTAGGAAACTTTGTCACATGGTGTGAGCAGAATTATCTGTAGCTTAATGTGAAAAAGACTAAGAAGCTGGTGGTAGACCTGAGGAGAGCTAAGGTACCGGCGACCCCTGTTTCCATCCAGGGGGTCAGTGTGGACATGGTGGAGGACTACAAATACCTGGGAATACGAATTGACAATAAACTGGACTGGTCAAAGAACACTGAGGCTGTCTACAAGAAGGGTTAGAGCCGTCTCTATTTCCTGAGGAGAATGAGGTCCTTTAACATCTGCCGGATAATGCTGAGGATGTTCTACGAGTCTGTGGTGGCCAGTGCAATCATGTTTGCTGTTGTGTGTTAGGGCAGCAGGCTGAGTGTAGCAGATACCAACAGAATCAACAAACTCATTCGTAAGGCCTGTGATGTTGTGGGGATGGAACTGGAATCTCTGACGGTGGTGTCTGAAAAGAGGATGCTGTCCAAGTTGCATGCCATCTTGGACAATGTCTCCCATCCACTACATAATGTACTGGTTGGGCACAGGAGTACATTCAGCCAGAGACTCATTCCACCGAGATGCAACACATAGCGTCATAGGAAGTTATTCCTGCCTGTGGCCATCAAACTTTACAACTCCTCCCTTGGAGGGTCAGACACCCTGAGCCAATAGGCTGGTCCTGGACTTGGAAATAATTTGGCATAATTTACATATTACTATTTATGGTTTTATTACTATTTAATTATTTATGGTGTAACTGTAACGAAAACCAATTTCCCCCGGGATCAATAAAGTATGACTATGAAGCCATCATCTAATCTAATTTACTACCTCATCTCGAATGCTAAGGGACTAAACCTTCTTAACCAACCTCCCATGCAGGACCTTGTCAAAGCCCTTGCTGAATTCCATGTAGACAACATCCACTGCCTTGCCTTCATCGACTTTCCTGGTAACTTCCTCGAAAAGCTCCTCGTAGGATTGGTTAGGCACAACCTAACATGCACAAAGCCACGTTGACTATCCCTAATTACACCCTGTGTATCCAAATACTTATATATCTTGTCCCTTAGAATACCTTTCAGTAATTTTCCCACTTCTGATGTCAGGCTCACTGGTCTATAATGTCCTGTCTTATTCTTAGAGCCTTTTTTAAACAATGGACCATTAGCTGTTGTCCAATCCTGCAGCACCTCACCTGTAGCTAAGGATGTTTTAAATGTGTCTCTAGGGCCCCTGCAATTTCTGTACTAGCCTTCCACCAGGTCCAAGGGAACTCCTTGTCAGCCTTGGGGATTTATTTTCCCTAATTAGTCTCAAGATAGCAAACACCACCTCCTTTGCAATCTGTGTAGAGTTCATGACCTTAGTGCTGCTTTCCTCACTTCTGCAGACTGTGTCCTTCCTCTGAGTAAATACAGATGCAAAAAAAATGTTTTAAAATTTCCCCCATCTCTTCTGAATCTACACACAGATTACCACTCTGATCTTCCAGAGGATCAGTTTTGTCCCTTACAATCCTTTTGCTCTTAATATATCTGTGGAAGCCCTTAGGTTTCATCTTCACCTTGTCTGCTGGAGCAATCTCGTGACTTCTTTTAACCTTCCTGATTTATTTCCTAAGTCTTCTCTTGCACTTGTACTCCTCAAGTACCTCATTTGTTCCTACCTGCCTATACATGCTATGCACCTCAATATCTCTTGAAAACCCTAATAAACTTGACTTTTATTCTGACAGGAATATACAAACTTTACTCTCAAAATTTCACTTTTGAAGGCCCCCCACTTACCAAGTACACCTTTGTCAGAAAACAAGAGAAAATCTGCAGATGCTGGAAATCCAAGGAACACACACGAAATGCTGGAGGAACTCAGCAGGCCAGGCAGCATCTATGGAAAAGAGTACAGTTGATATTTTGGACTGAGACCCTTCAGCAGGAATGGAAAAAAAAATGCTGAGTGGAGTTAAAAGGTGGGAGGAGGGGAGAGAGTAACACAAGGTGATAGGCGAAACCAGGAGGGGGAGGGGTGAAGTAAAGAGCTGGGAATTTGGTGAAAGAGATACAGAGCTGGAGAAGTGGAATCTAATAAGAGAGGACAGAAGGCCATGGAAGAAAGAAAGGAGGAGGGAGGAGCACCAGAAGGAGGTGATAGGCAGGCAAGGAAATGTGAGAGAGGGACAAGGGGGATGGGGAATGGTGGGGGGAGGGGTGTTGGTGAGGCCATTACCAGAAGTTCGAGGAATCGATGTTCATGCCATCAGGTTGGATGCTACCCAGACGGAATATAAAGTGTTGTTCCTCTAAGCTGAGTGAGTTCTCAACATGACAGTAGGGGAGGCCATGGATGGACATATCAGAATCGGAATGGGAAGTGGAATTAAAATGGATGGCCACTGGGAGATTATGCTTTTTCTGGCGGATGGAGTGTAGGTGCTCAGCGAAGTAGTCTCCCAATCTACGTCGGGTCTCACTGATATACAGGAGGCCACATTGGGAGCACCAGACACTGTGTATGACCCCAACAGACTCTCACAGGTGAAGTCCTCTACTCCTAGTTTTTTTTCCAGCCCTGCTGAAGGGTCTTGGCTTGAAATGTTGACTGTACTCATTTCCATAGATGCTGCCTGGCCTGCTGAGTTCCTCCAGCATTTTGTGTGTGTTGTCTTTCTCATCCAGCCCTTTTTATAGTATGGGAGCCCCAGTCAATATGTGGCAAGTTAAAATCACCTAATATCCAGTCTTGTTTTTCTTATAACAGTCAGTGATCTTTCTACAGATTTGTTCCTCTAAATCCAGCGGATTGTTGGGTGGTCTATAATATAATCCCATTAACATGGTCATACCTTTCTTATTCTTCAGTTCTACCCATGAGGCCTCACTAGACGAGCTCTCCACTTTGTCCTGTCTGAGCACTGCTGTGACATTTTCCCTGACGAGCAATGCCACCCCTCCTGCTCTGTCACATCTCAAAGAGTAGAACACCGGAACACCGAGTGGCCAGTCCTGTCCCTCCTGCAACCAACTGCAATATCATAAAAGCATGTGCTCGTCCATGCCCTAAAGTTACCCCCCTTGCCTACAATACTCCTTGCACTGAAATATAATCCTGTTTGGTTAAACTTGAGGATCCAACATTCTAATTCTCTAATCAAGCTGTTCTGGAAAATCTACTTTCAATCAATGATTTTTCCCCCCCTACTGGTACATTATTTGAAGTTAGAGTAACTGATCTATTCCCTTTGCCATTACCGAAACTACCAATCCAAATTAGGTGTGTGTATTTGACTAAAATGTGATGAAGTATTGTTAAGCCAGCACTAGGTGAAAATATAAAAAGAGAATGACCGATTTTGCATTAACTGATGTGAAGTACATATTTGTATGTAGCAGTTGCTGCAGCACATTACATAAAACAAAACAGTAAATCAAAGGATATTAAATTATATTTAGGAACGTGGCTTAGTGAGCTTACTGTAGGATCTGTAAGTGCAGATATGTATTTATCTTTTATTTACTTTTAAAAAATAAATTAAATGAGGATGCAATATCCAGTTCCTGCCTTGGCCCTCCACCTTGCTCTTCTATACTGGCTGTCTGCCTTTCACATGCAGTCCTGATCTGGTGTTTCGACCTAAAACATCAGCTATGCCTTTGCCTCCATGGATGATGTCTGACCCACTGAATTCCTGCAGCAGCTTATCTTTGCTCCAGATTTCAGCATATGCAGTCTTGTTTTGACTTTTCAGTATTGAAGAGCGTGAGCCTAAATCTGTCGATGTTAGTTAATCTAGTTGTGAGCAATTGGATGGCATGCAAAATGGTTTTCACTGTACTTTAGTATGTGTCAATAATAAACTAGTTTATTATTGGAGTATTATTATTATGGCGTATGCTCCATAGAAAAGCTTTTTTTGTAAAAGAGAAATGGTCTCATGGAATTCCAAGGACATTACTCTTGTCAATTAGCCATTCCTCAACCTTCGTTTCCAGCTATTGTGCCAAGTTAGACTTCATTTTCTGATTGTTCTTTGGATCCCTTTTTAAAATTATCCTGCAGTGTGGGACTTTGTTAAACATCTTGCTAAGATCTATGTTGACTGCTTCAAATGCATAATCTTTACTGATCTCTTTGCTAACATTTTCAAAAATTTACTCAAGTGGGTCAGACCTATCCTCTAATAAAATCCACATTGCCCATCCTCGATTAATCTGTGCCTTTATGGAAGATGCTTATACTTTCCCACTGAATTGATTCCAGTAGTTTGCTTAGCATCAAACTTAGAAGTCCTCCAATCTTCTGTTACCATTCTTGTCACCAGAGAATTGGGAAACAGGTGAGCAGTATCTTGGTATAATTTTTCCCTGACCTAGTGACTAAATTGGTAAACACCTTAATGCTTTCTCTCTCAAAGTTTATTGTATCTAATATGTCATACTCTTCTTCATTATAACCATATTCATCTTCTCCTTTAATGAAGACTGACTCATTTGGTCTAAAAAGACTTATTTGTTCATTGGATGATCTCTTGCTCTGTGTTTATAAAACACATTAGAATTTTCTTTGACTTATCATTGTTTTCACAGAAACATAGAAAACCTACCGCACAATACAGGCCCTTCGGCCCACAAAGCTGTGCCGAACATGTCCTTACCTTAGAAATTACCCATAGCCCTCTACTTTCTGAGCTCCATGTACCTGTCCAGGAGTCTCTTAAAAGACCCCATCGTATCTGCCTCCACCACTGTCGCCGGCAGCCCATTCCACGCACTCATCACTCTCTGTGTTAAAAAAACAACAACAACTTACCCCTGACTTCTCCTCCAAGCACCTTAAATCGTGTTAGCGATTTCAGCTCTGGGAAAAAGCCTCTGACTCGCCACACAATCAATGCCTCTCATTACCTCATACACCTCCATCAGGTCACCTTTCATCCTCCGTCGCGCCAAGGAAAAAAGGCCGAGTTCACTCAACCTATTCTCATAAGGCATGCTCCCCAATCCAGGCAACATCCTCGTAAATCTCCTCTGCGCCCTTTCTATGGCTTCCACATCCTTCCTGTAGTGAGGGTGGCCAGAACTGAGCACAGTTCTCCATTTGGGGTCTGACCAGGGTCCTATATAGCTGCAACATTACCTCTTGGCTCCTAAACTCAATCCCACGATTGATGAAGACCAATGTACTGTATGCTTCCTTAACCACAAAGTCAGCCTGCACAGCAGCTTTGAGTGTCCTATGGACTTGGACCCCAAGATCCCTCTGATCCTCCACTTCTCCTGAGAGAACTTCAATTTCAATAAAAGAATAACCTCAACACGAGAAAATCTGCAGATGCTGGAAATTCAAGCAACACACACAAAATATTGGTTGAGTGCAGCAGGCCAGGCAGTATCTATAGGAAGAAGTACAGTAGGGCCGGCTGGTGGCACAATGACATCAGCGCCGGACTCTGAAATGGAGGTTCCCGGATTCGAACCCAGTCGGGTCCGCTCCTGAGTACGTCTTCCATCCGTGCCGGGTTGAGTGTCGAGATCACAACTCCACCTCGTAAAATAAAGGGAGAAATACTGCAAAATGACTGTGGGAGGAGTGGCGCACCACACAGTCTCTCTCTCTCTCGCTCCGCGCCTTGTAAAGGCATGAAAAGACATCATCCCGCCAACATCGCACACACCAGAAAAAAAAGGAACAAGTACAGTTGATGTTTCGGGTTGAGATCCTTCGTCAGGACTAACAGAAAAAAGAGATAGTAAGAGATTTGAAAGTGGGAGGGGGAAGGGGAGACCCAAAATGATAGGAGAAGACAGGAAGGGGAGGGATGAAACGAAGTATAAGGGATTACGCGACTCCCTTGTCCATTCGTTCTCTCTCCCCCCCCCCCATCCCTTCCCACTGATCTCCTTCCTGGCACTTATCGTTGTAAGCAGAACAAGTGCTACACCTGCCCTTACATTTTCTCCCTCACCACCATTCAGGTCCCTAGAGAGTTCTTCCAGGTGAGGCGACACTTCACCTGTGAGTCTGCTGGTGTGATGTACTGTGTCCGGTGCTCCCGGTGTGGCCTTCTATATATTGGTGAGACCGGACGCAGATTGGGAGACCGTTTTGCTAGACACCTACGCTCTGTCCGCCAGAGAAAGCAGGATCTCCCAGTGGCCACACGTTTTAATTCTACGTCCCATTCCCATTCTGATATGTCAATCCATGGCCTCCTCTACTGTTGAGATGAAACCACACTCAGGTTGGAGGAACAACACCTTGTATTCCGTCTGGGTAGCCTCCAGCCTGAAGGCATGAACGTTGATTTCTCTAACTTCCATTAATGCCCCTCCTTCCCTTCTTACCCCATCTGTTACTTATTTATTTTTGTCTCTTTTCCCTCACAATAACTCTTTGCCTGTTCTCCATCTTCCTTTGGTGTTCCCCTCCCGCTTGCTTTCTTCCAAGGCCTTCCGTCCCATGATCCTCCCTCTTCTCCAGCCTTGTATGCCTTTTGCCAATCAATTTCCCAGCTCTTGGCTTTATCCTTCCCCCTCCTGTCTTCTCCCATCATTTTGGATCTCCCCCTCCCCCTCCCATTTTCAAATCTCTTACTATCTCTTTTTTCCAGTAGTCCCGAAGAAGGGTCTCAACCCGAAACGTCGACTGTACTTCTTCCTATAGATGCTGCCTGGCCTGCTGCGTTCACCAGCATTTTGTGTGTGTTAAAAGAATAACCTGCTTGTTGTAAGGAACCTCTCATTCTTTTGTATATTAAAGCCATGTTATATAAATGGTAAACAAGAGAATATCTGCAGATGCTGGAAATCTGAGCAACGCACACAAAATGCTGGAGGAAACTGGTAGGCCAAGCAGCATCTATGGAAAAAAAAATCCAGTCGACGTTTCAGGCCGAGGCCCTTTGGCTGGACTGGATGCTGCCTGGCCTGCTAAGTTCCTCCAGCATTTTGTGTGTTATATAAATGATATTAATTCTGAAATTTTACATGAATGGTGTTGTTTTATTGTTTACTGTTCTTTGCTGATATTGTGATTGTATTTTTTTTCCAGATGACAGAACTTCAAAATCTGGGGCATCACATTTTGGCAATAGCACAAGACATTTCTCGGATCAGCATGCACACAGTCAAGGAAAAGGATATTTAAGTGAAGGTAGAACGACTACACCCGTTAAGGCAATATCAGATAAATATGCATCTGATTCAATACAACATAAAAAAAGTATGAGCTCCACTGGATATGATACTGATACCAGTCAAGATTCGAGGGACAGAAGCAATAGTAGAAGTAGAAATAAGGGTAAAGTTTGGAAACCCTCACGGGAAACACTAAATGTGGATAGTATTTTTGAGGAAGAGAGCAGGAGACAAAGCAGTCCAAAGCACAAATCAAACACAGCTCAGCAGGTGTTACATAGAAAAGGACAGAACACCAATGATTTATTGTATGAGAAACGAAAGCACAAAGACTTAAAGACAATATATGAAGATGAATTCAAACAAGGAAGTGCAAGTTCTTTGCTGGAAGTTGATGGGAAAGCACATTTAGAAAATGAGAAAAGCACAGATGAAAATTTAAAAACCCATAGCTCTGGTTATCGAGTGCAGAAAATGGAATATGGTCACGATAGCAGCAGTTGGTTCAGTGGTGGCTCCACTAACCATGACCCTCAAAGTATGGAGATCTCCAGTGGAAAGAACTTGAAGAGGAACCAAGATGCATTTTCCCAGAGGTACTTATTCTTTATAGATTATTCTGCTTTTACAGGTTTAAAGTGCAGTCGGCCCTCCTTATCCGCGAGTTCTGCATGCGCAAATTCAACTAACCGCTGTCATTATTCCCTAAACAATGCAGTATATCAACTATTTTACGTAGCATTTGCATTGTATTAAGTATTATAAGTAATCTAGAGATGATTTAAAGTATACGGGAGGATGTGCGTAGGTTATCGTGGATCAGGATCAAAAAAAAAGCTGGAAGTTCTCTTACTAAATAAGTTGGAACAGGTACATCTGGTATTATTTAGCGTCAGTTAGTGAAACGTTTGTCTTAGTATATAGTATATATTTTACCTTTCTGTGCATATAAAACACTTAAGAAACGTATGTTTCAGCGCTGGGCCCAGTGACAGACCGCTCCCGAGCGCGCGCTCCATCCATGCCGGGTTGATATGGAGGATCAAAAACCCAAAACCCAATAATTAAACCACTACGTTGCTTTGTAATAATTGTAGCTTTCTTTGGGGCAGGGCCTTTCTCACTTTATCCTTTAAAATTGTTCCGATCGTTGACCGACTGTAGCCTAACACTTTTCCAATGACCGATGGCGTTTCACCTCTTTCTGATGGCTTTATTATTTCCACTTTATTTTCAATCATGATCGTGATTATTTTCGTGAACAGAAACACTGCGGATTCAGAGCTCCGCCACCGGGTCCTAATGTCCACCACACTGAGACAAGTTAAATAAGGTCTGGGGTTCTGCTTGGTCCTGAGGCCAACGCACTGAGAGATTGAATAAGGAACTTGAGCATCCGCGTTTTTGGTATCCGCGAGGGGTCCCGGAACCAATCCCTCGCGGATAAGGAGGGCCGACTGTATGTTTAAATGAAGTAAAATTGTAGTTTATGCATTCACTTTTTCACATTTATTCATAATTTGTGATCATATTAAGCTGTAAAATACTGGTAAAGATCTTACACAGCCTTGAGGTTGCTAATTATTTTTGCTCTTGAGCATGCTGTGTCATGGAACATAGTCCCAGATCCAGACTTCCACTAGAAGCTGGCTCTCAGCTCATCAACAAGATGCAGAGCTCCCAGCACGATTGGACCGCTGCACTGACAGAACTATCTTGAACAGTGTGACCCCACTACCAGTAACACCAGCAGACAAAGTTGCTACTTATTGAACGTTTGTGAATATCTTTGTGAGCAACCACCTAGCATTAACCTGTACAGCAGATTCAATAAAGACCAATTAACATTTGAGATCCAGTTATCTATGCAATGGTATCTAAATGGGATATTGCCCCTTAGTCTGGTCAAGCAGTATCCTGACAGTTGTACCTTTTAGATGTGCCAAATCTCATTACAGTCCCTGAGCACAGACAGCAGAACAGGAGCATGAAAAGTGGCAGTATAGCCTTATACAGGTGGAAGGAAGTAGCTCTTAGAATTTTTAATGTTGACCAGACATCTATAAGTTTCATGGTGCTATTTCAAGCATAGGCAGATCTGTTCTCTTTCTAAAGCCTCCATGGCCTTCCTGTAATGTGCAAGTGCAGCCTAACCCAAGTTTTATACAGTTACTGCATGATTTCCTTACTCTTGTGTTAACCAGTGAAGACAAGCCTGCCAAACACCTTTTACCAGCCTAACTACTTTACTAGCATAGCCACTTCTGGGAGCTATAGACTTCCTTGCCTGTTGGTAGTGACAGTACAAAGATCTTTATCAAGGCCCCGGTGATCTCCTGCCTTGCCTCTTTTAGTAATCTATGATGTATTCTGTTCAGGCCTTGGGAATTTTGATGTCATTCCAAAAACCCAGTACCACCTGATCTCAAAATCTCAAAATGCCCATGTTACTTTTGTAACACTTGCTTTGCCTAGTGGCATGATCTCAGTGTGATAGCCCCCTGCCCAGCCAAAGCTTAGAACTCTTGTTTGGGTGAATGCTGTGCAATGTGTCCCCTGTTTCAAATCAGTACCCCGTAATGACAAGCCGTACATAGGATGCGGTTAAATAATTAAGATTTTATAATTCTTACTTGAACTATGGGGTTAGTAGAGAACCAAAATATAAAATTTTTTAAAAAGGCACCACTATATCTTTATTCAGTCTGTGCACAATTCATTCGTTGGAGCACACGCAATAGCCACTTTCCACCATTCAGTCTCCTCCGAACTCTGCCGGGTTCCGAGCCCCCGCTCAGGGTTTGCTCCGCTCACCAGGTCACAGCATCTCTTTTCGGGTGCATCTTCTCTCTTCTTCCCCATGGCGCGTTCTGCCCATATCCCGCGCAAACAACAGCTTACAGACACACAAGAAAGAATAACATCTATCCCGATGGGTTAACAAATGAATACAAGTCCCGTTATCAGTAATTATAACCCAAACATGCTGCTACAGAGAACCCCTTACCTCAGCAGTTAACATTACAAAGAAGCCATTTTATTATAACACTATAGAGAAGCCATTTTATTAGCCTGAGCAAGTAACATGAAAGATGAAGCCCCTAACACTTCCACCTATAGTCCGTGTTTTCCTTAGTGAATACTGACAAAATAAACCTGTTTAGTACTTCACTCACAGGCTCTGGTGCCAAGCATAAATTCGCTTCCTTATCCTTGCATGGTTCTACCTTCTTCCTAAATACCCTCTTATTTTTAATCTAAGTGTGAAATACTTTCAGATCCTCTTTAATCCTACATGCTGTTCCTGAACTCCATTCAGCTAATATTCAAATAACTCCCATGTGTAAGGTGTGGACTTCCTTGATGTGCGATGAGTATGCTTCCAATGGTGAGAGGGTCTAGGACCAGAGGGCAAGGCCTCAGAATACAAGGTTGTCCCTGTAGTACAGAGATGAGAAATTTCTGAACAGCGAGTGATGAAATTGGGATTCATTGCTGCAGACAGCTGTGGTGGCCAAGTCATGGGTATATTTAAAGTGGAAATTGACAGGTTCTTAATTAAGGCATCAGAGGTTACATTATGAAGACAGGAGAATGGGGCTGAGAGGAAAAGTAAAATCACTCACGATCGAGTAGCGGAGCAGACTGGGTGCACCGAATGGCTTAAGTCTGCTCCATTCAGAGTTGAAGTGAGTGAAGCTATCCACGCTGGTTCAAGAGTCCGATGGTTGAAGGGGGGTAATAACTGTTCCTGAACATGGTAGTGTGGCACCTAAGACTCCTGTACCACCTTCCTGATTGCAGCAGTGAGAAGAGAGCATGGCCTGGCCTGGATTGCAGGGTCTTTAATGATGAATGCTGCTTTCTTGTGGCAGCACTTCTTGTAAATGTGCTGAATCATTGCCCATGATGGGCTGGGTTCTATCCACAATTTTTTTGTAAAATTTTCCCTTGTTGGGCATTGGTGTTTCTATATCATTAGGAAATGAATCTCAGGGTAGTATATGGTGACATATATGTACTTTGATAATAAATTTACTTTGAACTTTGAAACAGGCCATGAAGCAAACAGTCAGGATACTGTCCACTGTACATCATATCAAATCTGCCCAAACTTCTAAGAAAGTAGAGGCATTACTGTCGTTATAATGGCACTTTGGTGCTGGTGCCAGGACAAATCCTCTGATGTGATAACACTAAGGAATTTGAAATTACTAATTCTCTCCAATGCTGCCGATTGCAGGTCTCCTGAATAATCCATGGCTTCTGATTGGGAAAGACTGAATGATTTTGTGGGGTCACACTCGTCCATGAGTGTCTTTATAAAGTCCATGATAACCATGGCATATTGATTCAGATCCTTGAGTCCTTGAAGATCACCCTGTCTACTAGCTCGAAGCAATACCATAGCCACTCCTGTACCTCCCGTGACCACCTCTTTGTTGCCCTTGTCTCTGGTGCCCTGCTTTTTAGCCATGGCCTACATGCAGGTAGGAGGAGTTGTGATTACTATTCCCAAAGCCCCATATGTGCCAAACACTTAGTCTTGCTGCCTCCTGTTTTCATTCACTGGTATTACTGTTCCAAGGCTCATATCTTCAATATTTTTGATCACCATTATGCAGATACTCAACTGATCTACCCACAAAAATACTGTGGCTGCTATAATCACTAGGTATCCTATGAGGAGCTGACACAATGAATAAGCTTTATTTTTGGGTGAATGGGCCTCCAGTAACACTGGAAGAAGTTCAAGACTATATAGGACACCACAGCTTGGTTAAATTGCATCCCTCCACCACTCTAAAAGTTCATTCCTTGCATTACTTGTGTAGGTTGTAGTGCATGCTACAAAATGTGCTGTTGTGACTTGCCTAGGCTACTTAGCACAGTTCGCAAGTCTGCAACCAAGGGTTTCATGAGAAGTATTTGAACAGTGCCACCTGCTGGTGTACCTCCAATTGAATGAGGAGTGGACCAATATCCCAGCAGGCAAATTGCAAACTGACTGAGTTGGAACTTCGAAGACATCATCAAATCTATCTGGGGTTATCTGGATGATTCTGCTCCTATATTTTTTGGTGTTCTGGATTCTATTTAAAGGCAAAAGAATATTTAGTAAGTAGGAAGCTGTTAAAAGGATCCCATCAAGAGTTCGGAGGCAGCATTTTTCCATTCGGGAAAAGGGTGGACATACCAAGATCAACAAAACCTGGCTGATGAAAGATGTCAAGCATCTAGTCAGGAAAAAGAAGGAAACATGTAATACTTTTAGGCATAAACATGAGAAATTCTACAGATGCTGGAAATCCAAGGCAACACACACACAAAAAGCTGGGGGAACTCAGCAGGTCAGGCAGCATCTATGGAAAAGAGTAAATAAACGATGTTTTGGGACAAGACACTTCATCAGCGTCCAGATGAAGGGTCTTGGCCTGAAATGTCATCTTCATCTGTCAGGGCATCAAGTTTAGGAGTTGGGAGATTCTGTTGCATTATAAGTCATTTGCAAGGTTACACTTAATGTTTTAAAGTTTTGTGTACAATTTGGTCACCGTAAAGACATAGTCAAGCTGGAGAGGATACAGAAGAGATTTACAAGGATGCTGCTTGGATTGGAGCCTAAATTATGAGGAGAGATTGGCCACCGTAGACCTTTATTCCTTAGAGCATATGAAAATGTGAAGTGACCTCAAGGGGTCTGGATAAGGTGGATTCTTTTCGCCAGCGCTGGGGTGTCCAAAGCTAGAGAGCACAAATACAAGATAAGAGGAGAGATTTAAAGACTTACAACTTTACATAGAGGTAGTGAGTACCTGGAACGAACAGCCAGAGGAGGTAGTCAAGGCCAGTACAATTGCAACATTGAAAAGGCTTTGGATAGGTACATGGAGGGGAGGGGCTTGGGGCTTGTGGTCAGCATGGACCAGTTGGGCTGAAGAGCCTGTTTCCATGATTCAAGAACTTCTGTAAACTGATGATTTTAAAGTATAAGTTGTGAAAATGGGGGGGGGGGGGCGGTGGTTGGATTAAAAAGCATAAAAACACTTAAACTAAATTAAATTGCTGAATTTTTCCCTGCTAATCTTCCATTTGCTTTCTTAGTACAGTATATTTACAACAGCTTACTGAGATCCAGTAGATGGATTTTCTAGCCTAAAATGTGGGAAGTCACTGCTGTCCTGTTGGACTCTGTAATGACTCCACCAGTGCAACGTGTTCTGAAGCCATTGCTAAACTGAAGGCTACACTGCTGTCTTCACTCCGGAGTACAACCATGAGTAAATCTGCCAGATGGATCACATTGATATTAGAATAACAAAGACTTGTATTTGTGTATATTTTCTGTGCGTAGCTCAGTTTCTTCTTGTATGTTGTTACACAGTGTGTGCCGACCCTTTTCCCCTTGTGCATTCTTTTACCCATATTTATACTGTGACACTTCTCAATTTCTGTTGCTTGCTGAAGTGGTTTCAGTGCTACGTGGTAACTCAGTTACTATGTTTTTTTAACTAAACTATTTTAAGTTTAATATTTTTGCATTTGTATTGATCATTTCATCTTGCAGGATTTATTGCTTTCTATTTTTATGTTAATTGTATGCTCTTTGGCCCACAAAGCTGTGCTGAACATGTCCTTACCTTAGGAACTACCTAGGGTTACCCATAGCCCTCTATTTTTCTAAGCTCCATGTACCTGTCCAGGAGTCTCTTAAGAGACATTACCATATCCGCCTCCATCACTGTTGCCGGCAGCCCATTCCACGCACTCACCACTCTGTGTAAAATTACTTGCCCCTGACATCTCCTCTGTACCTACTTCCAAGCACCTTAAAACTGTACCCTTTTGTGCTAGCCATTTCAGCCCTGAGGAAAAAGCCTCTGACTATCCACACGATCAAGGTCTCTCATCTTATACATGTCTATCAGGTCACCTTTAGATTAGCTTTATTTGTCACATGTACATTGAAACACTGAAACGTACAGTGATATGCATAATTTGCATCAGCAACCAACGTAGTATGAGAATGTGCTTAGGGCAGCCTGTAAGAGTTGCATATTTCTGACACCAACCTTGCCTGCCCAGAGCTCAGTAACTCTAAACCTGTATGTCTTTGGGATGTGGAAGGAAACCAGAGCACCTGCAGGAAACCCACAGGGAGAATGTACAAGCTCCTTACAGACAACGGTGAAAATTTAACCCCAATTGCTGGCATTGTACAGTGCCTGGATCCAATTCAGTTTGCTTACCATCATAACAGGTCAACAGATGGCATTTCATTGGTTCTTCACTCAGTTCTGGAACATCTGGACAATGAAAGTACATGCATCAAGATACTCTTCATTGACTACAGCTCAGCATTCAAACTTATTGTTCCCTTGAAACTGATCTCTAAGCTCCAAGACTTTAGCCTAGGTACCTCTTTGTACAACTGGATCCTCCTCTTCCTCACTTGCAGACCCCAGTCAGTACAGATTGCAACAACTTCTCTTCCACAATCACCATCAGCACAGGTGCACCACAAGATTGTGCTTAGTGTCCTGCTCTAGTCACTTATGACTGAGTGGTCGAGTGCCATATTTAAGTTTGATGATGATGCCAGTGTTGGCTGTATCAAAGGTGGTGACAAATTAGCATATAGGAGGGAGATAGAAAATCTAGTTGAGTGGTGTCACAGCAACAACACCCCATTCAACATCAGCAAGACCAAGGAGCTGATTATTGACTATAGGAAGAAGAAACCAGAAGTCCGTGAGCCAGTCCTCATTAGGGGATCAGAGGTGGAGAGAGAGGGTCAGTAACTTTAAATTTCTTGACATTATCACATCAGAGGACCTATCCTAGGTCCAGCACATCAGTGACATCACAAAAAGACACGACAACGCCTCTACTGTCTTGGAAGTTTGTGCAAATTTGGCTTATCATCGAAAACTTCTATAGATGCACAGTGGAGACTATCCTGACTGGTTGCATCACAGCCTGGTAAGGTAGCACCAATGCCCGTGAACAGTGGTGGACACAGCCCAGTGTATTGCTTGTATAGCCCTCCCCACCATTTAGTACATCATTAGCCAGGGTGTTAGAAGCTACAGGGGTAATGCAGGAGAATGAGATTGAGAAGGATAATAAATCAGCTATGACGTAATGATAGAGAGATTCACTGGGCCAAATACCCTAATTTTACTCCTATGTTTTATGTTCTAAATTCTCATCTACAAAGAACGTAGCCTCAAGAAAGCAGCATCTATCTTCAGGGACTCCACCATTCATGCCATGCTCTCTTCTTGCTGTTGCCATCAGGAAGAAGGGTCAGGAATCTTGGATCCCACACCACCAGGTTCAGGAATAGTTATTACCCTTCAACTATCAGGCTCTTGAACCAGCATGGATAACTTCACTCACCTCAACTCTGAGTCAATAGTTCGGCCCAGTGAGTCTGCTCTGTTATTCAATCCTGGATGATTTTTATTTTCCCTCTCAACTCTTGCCTTCACCACGTAACCTTTGATGCCCTTATTAATCAAGAGCCTGTCAACTTCCACTTTAAATATACCCATGACGTGGCTTCCACAGCCGTCTGCGGCAATGAATTACACAGTTTCACCACTCTCTGTCCAGAAATCCCTCCTCATCTCTATACTAAAGGGGCAACCTTGTATTCTCGTCCTAGACCCTCCTACCATTGGAAGCATACTCACTGCACATTGAGCAAGTCCACACCTGACATGTAGGAGCTATTTGAGGATTAGCTGAATGGAATTCAGGAGCAGCATGTTGCAGTAAAAAGGAAGAACAGGGTCGGCAAAGTAAGGATTCCACAACCTATGCACTCACTTTTAAGAAGAACTATACAGCTCATATTCTCAGGATGATTGACCGATTCATTGATTTAGATTAGATTAGATTATGAGAACACTCAGTCCTCTTTTATTGTCATTTAGAAATGCACACATGCATTAAGAAATGATACAATGTTTCTCCGGAGTGATATCACAGAAAACAAGACAGATCAAAGACTAACACTGACAAAACCACATAATTATAACATATAGTTACAGCAGTGCAAAGCAATACCATAATTTGATAAAGAACAGACCATAGGCACAGTAAAAAAAAATAGGCTCGAACTCCCGAGTCCCCGATAGCAGGCGGCAAAAGGGAGAAACTCCCTGCCATAAACCTCCAGGCACCATCAACTTGCCGATACCTTAGAAGCAGCCGACCACAGCCAACACTGAGTCCATCCGTCCGAAAACTCCAAGCTTCCGAGCAGCCTCTCTGATACAGCCTCCCGAGCGCCTTCGACCTCTCCCTGGCCGCTGAAACACGCAAAGCCAAGGATTTCGAGGCCTTCAGCTCCAGAGATTCCGGTTACCACACAGTAGCAGCGGTAGCGAAGCAGACATTTCAGAAGTTTTCCAGATGTTCCACTGTGCACTCAAGTCTGTCTCCATCAAATCAGGATTGTGCATGGTCCTCTACTTGACAGATAACAGATATTCATCACCGAAATGGCCGCGCACGCTGTCGTTGTGCCGCCATCTTCTCCCCCTTCCCAGGAGGTTGCACAGTTATTTACACAGTTTGTCTTTTGCATATTGTTTGTCAGTCTTTGTGTGTGGTTTTTCAATTATTCCATTGTATTTCTCTGTTCTGTGAATGTCTGCAAGAAAGTGAATCTTAAGGTAGTATATGATAACATATACATACTTAAAAAATAAATTTGCTGTGAACTTTATTCAAACTTTAGAGCACCACAGTAGTGTCGTGGTTAGCATAATCTTGTTACAGCTTGGAGTACACTGGAGTTCAGAGTTCAATTTCAGCGCCATCTATAAGGAGTTTGTACGTTCTCCTCGTGAACTGTATAGGTTTTCTCCAGGTGCTTCAGTTACCTCCCATATTCAAAAGATGTACCTGTTAGTAGGTTAATTGGCCATTGTAAATTGTCCTGTGATCAGGTTGGGGTTGCTGGGCAGGGTGGCTTGTGGGCCAGAAGGACCTGTTTCGGGCTGTATCTCTACATAAATAAATAAAACTTTGAGGCGGGGATCCATTCATTCTGAGTGGAGCTTGCACATTCTCCATGTGATCACAGAGATTGCCTCCCCGTGCTTCCAGTTTCGTCCCACGTCCTGAGGCTTGTAGGTTGTCTGCAGTAAATTGCCTCTTGAGTGTGGCTGAGAAATAGAATCTAGAATCCACCTCACCAGCCTCCGGGTCCAACATGTAATTCTCCGTAACTTCCGCCATCTTCAATGGGATCCCACCACTAAGCACATCTTCCCCCCCCCCCGGCTTTCCGCAAGGATCGCTCCCTTCGCGACTCCCTTGTCCATTCGTCCTGCCCATCCCTCCCCATCGATCTCCCCGCTGGCACTTATCCTTGTAAGCAGAACAAGTGCTACACATGCCCTTACACTTCCTCCCTCACTACCATTCAGGGCCCCAGACAGTCCTTCCAGGTGAGGTGACACTTCACCTGCGAGTTGGCTGGGGTGATATACTGCGTCCAGTGCTCCCGATGTGGCCTTATATATATTGGCGAGACGTGAAGCAGACTGGGAGATCATTTCGCTGAACACCTACGCTCTGTCCGCCAGAGAAAGCAGGATCTCCCAGTGGCCACTGTTACTTAACCGGCAACAATGAATATCAATCGAGACAGGTTATATAGAAACAACCAAACATTTATTAAACACGGATAAACGATTAAAAAAAACAAATGAAAACTTTAACCGGAAGTTAACCGTTATGCAGCCATTCAACAAATCGTCACTCGACACTGGTTCTTAAAGCGTTAAATGCGAAAACAGTTCTTAAAGCGATAAAGTCAGATGTAGTTCTTAAAATGGTAAATTTGAAAGTCCAACAGATTTATATGTTCAATTGGGAGAGACTTCTCTGGAGAAGGATTTCTTCATAGATGCGACTTTCCTGCTGGTTCTGTCTAAAAAGGATTCAAGATGCAGGAAAAAAAAACAGTTCAAAACAACTGACTGTAAATTCTAGAGAGAGCAAACCTTTGCATGAACTCTTATCTCTTTTGGCAAGAGTTATCTCGATGCAGGTCGCTACTCCTTCAGTGAAGACTCAATAAGTTTGATCCTTTGTTAAACTGCCAAATGATGCCAATTCCTCTCAATCCTTCTATCCTGTACTTCAATAAAGTCTTCACTCTCCCTTCTATTGCTGGAATAGGGTAAATCAGTACATCTAGCCAAATATTTCCAGTCCAATGATATTGTATCTTGCAACAGAATGCAACACTCTGTTTTAAAAATGAAACTGTGTCACAAAATCAAACACGCAACAGAAACGGAGACACAGCACATTCTACCTGGAAATCTACAAACTAAAAACTAACTGTGTCATCTGGGGTCTTCCCTTATATACCCATGGTGCACATGTCATCACATGACCTCACATCAGTGGGAAAATTACATCAGGTGACCTCCAAAAGACCATTACATCATTCTCACAAAAAAAATCACAGATCTCCTTGAGCATGTAACACCACACATTTTAATTCTACGTCCCGTTCCCATTCTGATATGTCTATCCACGGCCTCCTGTACTGTAAAGATGAAGGCACACTCAGGTTGGAGGAACAACACCTTATATTCCGTCTGGGTAGCCTCCAACCTGATGACACGAACATTGACTTCTCAAACTTCTGCTAATGCCCCACCTCCCCCTGGTATCCCATCCATTATTTATTTGTTTATATACACACATTCTTTTTCTCTCTGTCCTTTTTCTTCCTCTGTCCCTCTCACTATACCCCTTGCCCATCCTCTGGGTTTCCACCCCTCCCTCTTTTCTTTCTCCCTAGGCCTCCTGTCCCATGATCCTCTCATATCCCTTTTGCCAATCAACTGCTCAGCTCTTGGCTCCATCCCTCCCCTCCTGTCTTCTCCTATCATTTTGGATCTCCCCCTCCTCCTCCCACTTTCAAATCTCTTACTAGCTCTTCTTTCAGTTAGTCCTGACGAAGGGTCTCGGCCCAAAACGTCGACTGTACCTCTTCCTAGAGATGCTGCCTGGCCTGCTGCGTTCACCAGCAACTTTGATGTGTGTTGCTAGAATCTGGAGTTATTTGTTGAGAATGTAGGGAGAATAAATTAGAAGTAGAGCATAGGAAAAGACTATTCTATTAACTTGTGTCTTAATAACTCTATCACACTTCTAGGCCAGTTTTGTCAGCCTAGTCTCTGATCTGTCAACTTCCAATTGCCATATCAAATTTATTTGCTTGCTGTTGAAATTTTTGGCTTCCTGATACACTCATTAATGAGAAGAATTTTTAGCCTGATTGAAGATCGTCAACACCCTGCTATTAGAGGAAAGAAAGGGTGCTGAAAGAGTCATATTAACGAATTGTAATAAAGAATGATGGTAATTAATTGAGATGAAGATGCACCACAGAGAAAATATCACTGGAAGCCGATGCCCAGACAAGGAAAGATTGCTATCAGTGATAAGTTATAAAGGGGAAAGCAGTGGAGTTACAAAATGAATGTCTTTGATGGGTTAGAGACAACAGGAGGGTAGAATTTTGTTGTCTGGCCAATCTCTGGAAGCGATGTAAAGAAAATGATTGAAAACAAAAAGGAAAAGTATTTGAACTGGGAGATGCATTTACTGAAGACTTTAAAACAATGGATATTAAATCTGTTCAGGTCAAGCAGCTGGGATTAGCAGGAAGGATGCTTGGGTTTGCATGGTGAGTTGGGTTGAAGGACCTGTTTCTATGCTGTATTACTATGACTCTACAATTTCTTTGAAGACAAAATAAAATCAGTTAACATTAGTTTCTGGCTGGTTCTGACCAGAAAGTTTGAAATGTAATATTAGTTCCAGAGAGCTGTAGTAGGTCTAATCAAAAAATGATGGTCTGTTCTTGAAGTTGGAACATGCAAAAACAAGTGAGCAAGAGAAATAGCTTGACAGACAACTGGAAGCTCAGGGTCCTAATTGTGCATTGAGCAGAGGTATTCCCCAAAGCAGTCACATGATCCACCCTGCATTCTCCAGTTTAGAGGAGTTCACACTGAGTCGCAAATGAACGCCAAATTGGAACAAGTACCAGCACATTGCTGTTTCTGCAAGATCTTTTTGTTCTCTAAATCCTACTCTATATATTTGAATATTGCTTTTTTTCCACCAACTATACTACTAGGTATTCTCTTGTTTCTGCAATTTTTTTTATATTTTGATTTGAATTTTGCTTTTCTATATTAGTTTCACGATTACTCTTTTCCAAATTTCAATCTGTCATGGGTACATGCTATAGTTAACCATTGACAGTAGCTCTGTTAAGTACTGTACGAATTAAATGTTGTCTTGATTTACACCTCATCTACACTGATTGCAAATGTTCATAACTTATACCTCAAACGGGAGCGGGAGGAGGAGATGGCGGTGTGACGCAGCACGCGCAGCTCTCCGGTGAAATGATATCGTATCTGTTAAATAGGGGCCGAGACAGTTCTGATTTGATGGAGACAGACGTGAGAAACACAGAGGAACATCTGGAGAAATTTCTGAAATGCCCGGTTCACTGCCGCTGCTACTGTGTGATCAAGAATCTCCGGAGGGAAGGCCCCAAAATCCCCGGCTTTGCCTGCTGCTGGCGACCGAGGCTGGGGTCGAAGCGTTCAGCAGAGATGATGCTCGGTACTCGGTGTCGGAGGGCTGATTAGAGCTCGAAGTTTTTGGACGGCTCAGAGTCGGACTGTGGTCGGGCATGGCAGAGAGAGTTTTCTTCCTTCTCCCGTCTGCTTGAGATGTGAGACTTTTGAGAGACTTTGAACTTTTTTGCTGTACCATGGCCTGTTCTTCATCAAGTTATGGTTTTGTTGCACTGTTGTAATTATATGTTATAATTATGTGGTTTTTGTTAGTTTTTCAGTCTTGTTCTAGCCTGTGTTTCAGTGATATCACACCGGAGGAATATTGTACCACTTCTTAATGCATGCATTACTAAATGACAATAAAAGAGGACTGCGTGTCCTCATAATCTAAAACTGTACCTGCAAATCTAAATAAAAACTGTCAAGATACAAAAGTACTGTAGTCTGATTTTAAAAGATTCTCCTAATTAAAATATAAATGACATAGTCTATTAATTGTTTGAGTATATTATAAACCTGAGTGATACAAAGGATCAAATTAATTAAAATTGTATGTGGTGATTATTAAAATAAGATTGCCAATAACTTAATACATTTATATCTAAATTTTCATAATTATATATTTTAGGTCTCAAGTCAAAACTGATAGATTTCTTGATCAACCCAGCAGATTTTCAGATAATGAAGGTAAGATTTACTTACAATTAAAATTGTTACGCATGGTAATGTCAAAGAACTTGCAGGCATTTGTTCTTGTGACATAATGTTTACTGGGTGGTAGAAAGTTTTTTTTAAAAACCTAGTGAAGTAAGGCTAAACGTAATTCTGTAAAGTGGCAGGTAAAATTTCATGTGCAATCAAGTCGATCAAGATTTGAATAGCTCAGACTCAGCAGAAAGCAGCTGATCGGGCAGTCGAGGTCAGGTGACCAAGCAGTTTGAAAAGCTCAAACAAATAAATAGAGGGGGTAGCTCAAGCGGAGCGGCCAGTGAGTGAGTGGGCCAGTGAAGGAGTGGAGCTTTGAGGTTTTGACTCGAGAGGCTTCAAAGAGAAGAGGCGGAGGACGAGCTTGCTCCCAGTTAGGCTTTACAGTGCCTCCTGAGACGGTAATGTGCCTCTCATGTGAGATGTGGCAGTCTTGGGGGAGCTCCCCTCTCCCGCAGAGTCACATCTGCCAGAACTGTATGCGGCTGGGCGATATGGAAGACCGTGTAAGGAATCTGGAGCAGCAGCTGGATGACTTTCGACTCAAGGGAGCATGAGGCAGTCATAGATGAGAGCTACAGGGAGGTAGTCACACCTCGGCTGCCGGAAGCAGGTTGTTGAGTGACAGTCAGAGGGGGGAAAGCGAAGGTGAACAGACAGGTAGTGCAGAGCACACCTGTAGTCATTCCCCTGAATAGTAAAGTGTACTGTCCTGGATACTGTTGGCGGGGATGACCGACCAGGGGTGAGCCACGGTGGTAGGGCTTCCAGCACTGAGTCTGACCCTGTGGTGGAGAAGGGTGGGACGGAGAAGAGGAGAGCCGTCGTCATTGGAGACTCTATAGGGGAGCAGACAGGAGATTTTGTGGACGTGAGAAGGACACCCGCATGGTTTATTGCCTCCTGGGTGCCAGGGTCCTGGATGTCTCTGACCGGGTGTATGACATCCTGGTACGAGAGGGAAAGCAACCAGAAGTCGTGATACATGTTGGTACCAACGACATAAGCAGGAAGAGAGATGAGGTCCTGAAGTGTGAGTTTTGGGAACTAGGCAGAAGGCTGAAGAACAGAACCTCAAGGATGGCATTCTCAGGATTGCTGCCAGTGCTACATGATAGTGATGGTAAAAATTGGAGGAGATGGCAGTTAAATGCGTGGCTGAGGAGTTGGTGCAGAGGGCAGGGTTTTAGATTTTTGGATCATTGGGATCTCTTCTGGGGAAGGTGGGGCCTGCACAGATTGCATGAGTTGCACCTGAACTCAAGGGGGAGCAATATCCTTGCAGGTAGGTTTGCTAGCATGGTTCGGAAGGGTTTAAACTAATTTGCAAGGGGGATGGGACCCAGAGCGAAAGAGCAGTGAAAGAAGTGCATGTAGTAAAGCCAGATCTAACAGATAGAGAAGGTTTGAGGAAAGAGAAGCAGAATAAAGGGTATAAAGGTAGTAAGGTAGAAGGGCTAAAGTGCGTGTACTTCAATGCAAGAAGCATTGGAACAAAGGTGATGAATTGAGAGCTTGGATACATACATGGAATTATGATCTAGTGGCCATTACAGAGACTTGGCTGGCACCAGGGCAGGAATGGATTCTCAATATTCCTGGATTTCAGTGCTTTAAAATGGATGGGGGGGGAGGGTAGGAGGGGTGGCATTACTGGTCAGGGATACTATTACAGCTACAGTGGGGGTGGGTAATGTAGCAGGATCCTCTTTTGAGTCAGTATGGATGTATGTCAGGAACAGGAAGGGAGCAGTTACTCTATTGGGAGTATTCTATAGGCCCCCCGGTAGCAGCAGGGATACCGAGGGGCAGATTGGGAGGCAGATTTTGGAAAGGTGCAAAAATAACTGGGTTGTTATCATGGGTGACTTTAACTTCCCTAATATTGATTGGCACCTGATTAGCTCCAAGGGTTTAGTCGGGGCAGAGTTTGTTAAGTGTGTCCAGGACGGATTCCTGTCACAGTATGTTGACAGGCCGACTAGGGGGAATGCCATACTAGATCTAGTATTGGGTAACAAACCGGGTCAGTTCACAGATCTCTCAGTGGGTGAGCATCTGGGGGACAGTGACCACCGCTCCCTGGCCTTTAACATTATCATGGAAAAGGATAGAATCAGAGAGGACAGGAAAATTTTCAATTAGGGAAGGGCAAATTATGAGGCTATGAGGCTAGAACTTGTGGGTGTGAATTGAGATGATGTTTTTGCAGGGAAATGTACTATTGACATGTGGTTGATGTTTAGGGATCTCTTGCAGGATGTGAGTGATAAATTTGTCCTGGTGAGGAAGATAAAGAATAGTAGGGTGAAGGAACTATGGGTGACAAGTAAGGTGGAAAATCTAGTCAGGTTGAAAAAGGCAGCATACATGAGGTTTAGGAAGCAAGGATTGGATGAGTCTATTGAGGAATATAAGGTAGAAAGAAAGGAGCATAAGGAAGGAGCTGAGGAGAGCAAGAAGGGGGCATGAGAAGCCTTGGTGAGTAGGGTAAAGGAAAACCCCAAGGCATTTTTCAATTATGTGAAGAACAAAAGGATGACAGGAGTGAAGGGAGGACCGATTAGAGATAAAGGTGGGAAGATGTGCCTGGAGGCTGTGGAAGTGAGCGAGGTCCTTAATGAATACTTCACTTCGGTATTCACCAATGAGAGGGAACTTGATGACGGTGAGGACAATATGAGTGAGGTTGATTTCTGGAGCATGTTGATATTAAAGGAGAGGAGGTGTTGGAGTTGTTTAAATATATTAGGACGAATAAGACCCCGGGGCCTGATGGAATATTCCCCAGGCTGCTCCATGAGGCGAGGGAAGAGATTGCTGAGCCTCTGGCTAGGATCTTTATGTCCTCATTGTCCACGGGAATGGTACCGGAGGATTGGAGGGAGGCGAATGTTGTCCCCTTGTTCAAAAAAGGTAGTAGGGATAGTCCGGGTAATTATAGACCAGTGAGCCTTAAGTCTGTGGTGGGAAAGCTGTTGGAAAAGATTCTTAGAGATCGGATCTCTAGGCATTTAGAGAATCATGGTCTGATCAGGGACAGTCAGCATGGCTTTGTGAAGGGCAGATGGTGTCTAACAAGCCTGGTAGAGTTCTTTGAGGAGGTGACTAGTCATATAGATGAGGATAGTGCAGTGGATGTGATCTACATGGATTTTAGTAAGGCATTTGACCGGGTTCCACACAGTAGGCTTATTCAGGAAGTCAGAAGGCATGGGATCTAGGGGAGATTGGCCAGGTGGATTCAGAATTGGCTTGCCTGCAGAAAGCAGAGGGTGGTGGTGGAGGGAGTACATTTGGATTGGAGGGTTGTGACTAGTCGTGTCCCACAAGGATCAGTTCTGGGGCCTCTACTTTTTGTGATTTTTGTTAACGACCTGGATGTGGGGGTAGAAGGGTGGGTTGGCAAGTTTGCAGATGACAGAAAGGTTGGTGGTGTTGTAGATAGTGTAGAGGATTGTCGATGATTGCAGAGAGACATTGATAGGGTGCAGAAGTGGGCTGAGAAGTGGCAGATGGAGTTCAACCTGGAGAAGTGTGAGGTGGTACACTTTGGAAGGACAAACTCCAAGGCAGAGTACAAAATAAATGGCAGAATACTTGGTAGTGTGGAGGAGCAGAGGGATCTGGGGGTACATGTCCACAGATCCCTGAAAGTTGCCTCACAAGGTAGATAGGGTAGTTAAGAAAGCTTATGGGGTGTTAGCTTTCATAAGTCGGGGGACAGAGTTTAAGAGTTGCAAGGTGATGATGCAGCTCTATAAAACTCTGGTTAGGCCACACTTGGAGTACAGGTTTCCCCCACCATCCAAAGGTAGAGCGTTCCTATGAAACGGTTCGTAAGCCAAAATGTCGTAAAGTGAAGAAGCAATTACCATTTATTTATATGGGAAAATCTTGTGAGCATTCGCAGACCCAAAAATAACCTACCAAATCATGACAAATAACACATAAAACCTAAAATAACAGTAACATACAGTAAAAGCAGGAATGATATGATAAATACACAGCCTAAATAAAGTAGAAATACTTCTCTACAAGGATTGCCTGCACAGATCTCCATAGTGAATATCTCATGCAAGCGCTGTTGGCATTAACGCCCTCTCCAGTAACCTTTAAGCTATGAGGCTGCCAAATCTACCAAATAACACGTAAAAATACACAGCCTATATAAAGTAGAAATAATGTATGTACAGTGTAGTATCACTTACTGGAATCGGGAAGACAACTTGCCAAGCAAACTGATGATGATGCGTTAGGCCGAGTCGTCGCAGGTTGGGTGGTGCAGTGGCCCCCACCCTCCGGGCCGCCAACCCGATCCATTGCCGCGAAGAACGCAGCAGTAGCCGGGAGGCACACAGCACTTCTTTAAGAAAAAAGCAGAAATAAACATGCTAATTAATTAGGTGCCACCGACACGTAATTGTCGGCCCAGATCAGAGGCGATGCAATCAGAAATTGGCACTGATCTGGGCCGACAATTACGTGTTGGCGGCACCTAATTAATTAGCTTGTTGATTTCGGCTTTTTTCTTAAAGATGTGCTGTGTGCCTCCCGGCTACTGCTGCATTCTCCGCGAATCGGTAGAGTATCTGTCCGGGGCCCGGGTGTTGGGGTGGGAGGACACAGGGGTGTCATCTCATCGTCGATCAGGGCAGGCAGCTCATCTTCCCCTATGACTGCCTGCCTCGATGTTGAAGATCGAGGTTCGTCGACTGCTGTGGCTGATGTGGAAGGCTTGCTTGACTGCTGATCCTCACGCATTTTTCTATCATACAGTTGTTTGTAAGGACACAAACCATCCTGCAAATATCCCCTAAACCTACGTACCCTTTCAAAATTAAAGTCATACTTTATCATTGCAGCGAAAATCTCACGCAGTTGCTTCACATTCAGTTCGCTACTGCATTTGGTTTCGATTGTTATCCTTTCCTCTTCCAATTGCATCAGCTCTTCATCTATCAGTTCTTGGTCATGGGATGCCAAAACCTCTTCAACATCATCTTCGTCAGCTTCCACAAGCCAAACTCACTTTGTCCTTGTTTCGTTCACCACGGTCGAATCACTTAATTGTGTCTAGTTTTACGCTAAGTGTAACACCCTTATGAGCTCTTTCGGGCTTTTCCGACACCTTAGAACTCATCTTGCAAACGGCTGCTTACAGGCTTGTGTTTAAGCAATGCCGTTCCGAATCCGGGGGAGAGTGGCTGCTCGGGACGCGTGCTGCCTTTCTTCGTAACAGTGAAAACACCTTCTGAAAGCGAAAAAAGGGTACTAACTTAGGTCTTTCGTAACAGTGAGGTTTCGTAAAGCAAACGTTCGAAAAGTGTGGGATGCCTGTACTGTGTCCAGTTCTGGTCGCCCCACTATAGGAAGGACGTGGAAGTGTTGGAAAGGGTACAGAGGAGATTTACCAGGATGCTGCCTGGTTCAGAGAGTGGGGATTATGATCAGAGATTAAGGGAGCTAGGGCTTTACTCTTTGGAGAGAAGGAGGATGAGAAGAGACATGATAGAGATATACAAGATATTAAGAGGAATAGATAGAGTGGATAGCCAGCGCTTCTTCCCCAGGGCACCACTGCTCAATACAAGAGGTCATGGCTTTAAGGTGGGGGGGGGGCTGGGGAGTCCACGGGGGATATTAGAGGAAGGTTTTTTACTCAGAGTGGTTGGTGTGTGGAATGCACTGCTTGAGCCAGTGGTGGAGGCAGATACACTAGTGAAATTTAAGAGACTACTAGACAGGTATACGGAGGAATTTAAGGTGGGGGGTTATATGGGATGCAGGGTTTGAGGGTTGGCACAACATTGTGGGCTGACGGGCCTGTACTGTGCTGTACTATACTGTAAGCTTTGAGCTGGAATCAATAGAGTCTTCATTTCTTACAGTTTCCACAGTTTATGAATGTAGTTCAAAAAAAGTTGAGCTGCTAGTTATCTTCTGAGAGAGACTGTTGAAAATTAAGACTGTTGAGAGCTCAAGCAGGATTATAAAATGAAAGATTCTGTGATCCACTCTGGTCAGTTGAAATTGGTAGATTTTTAAAAGTTCTCTGTATTATGATGCTGTTGCATCTTTTTGTGCCGTATGCTGGTCAGAACTATGCACAGTCCATTAGCTACTGATCTAGGTTGTGCTCCTTTTCAGTCAGCAGCTTAAAAGAGAACTGGCAGTGAACAGCACCATCAGGATAGGTCGGCATGTTCCACAACTGCACGTCCAAGGACTAGTTGTTGTTGATTTTGGCACCTGTTTGCGTGATGGTTGAGTAATGAGATGTCCAGATCAATTAATCCTGGGAGGTCACATGATTATAACACAACTGCACTCAAATTGGTGTGAGCCATGTGGAACACAAGGCATCCCAAAGTCTTATATAATTGTAGCAATAAGTTCACTTAACCTTACACGTCTTAAACAATTATGCTAAATGATCCATTTTGCATTATTGTGGGCAATCGGAGATCCATTTGTTGATAATTGTGCCTTTCCTCGTTACATTGCACCTCATCCACCAAGATACTTAAAATCATTTTTTCATTGAAATCTTTTTTCAATTTTTCTATTACCTGCAATCTTTTACTTTTGTCTGAATGATAAAATTAATGTGCCATATTTCAGATTCAGTTTTATTTATTCATCACATGTATATCAAAATATACAGTAAAATGCAGCATTTGTATTGGCAATCAACAAAACATAAAGACGTGTTGGGGGCAATCTGCAAGTATTGCCATAATATTCTTGCGCCAACATAGCATACCTGAAATGTTCAACAAAACAATTCAACAAGACCATAGGATATAGAAGCAGAATTAGTCTGCTCTGCCATTTCATCATGGCTGATCCGATTTTCCTCTCAGCCCCAATCTCTTGCTTCCTCCCCATATCCCTTTATGCTCTGATCAATCAAGAATCTATCAACCTCTGCTTTAAATATACATTAAGACTTGATCTCTACAGTTGCCACTGTTTGACTAAAGAAATTCCTCCTCATCTCCGTTGTAAAAGGACACCCCTCTATTCTGAGGTCTTAGACTTTCCTACCTTGTCCTCACCTATCACCCTAGCAGCCTCCGGATCCAGCACATTATCCTCGCAACTTACGCCACCTTCAATAGGACCCCACCACTAAGCTCATCTTTCCCTCTGCACCTCTCTCCGCTTTCCGCAGGGATCATTCCGTCCGCAACTCCCTGGTCCACACGTCTGTCCCCACGGATCTTCCACTGGGCACTTATCCCTGTAAGCATAAGTGCTACACCTGTCCCTACACCTCCTCTCTTACCACCATTCAGGGCCCGAAACAGTCCTTCCAGGTGAGGCAACACTTCACTTGTGAGTCTCTTGGGGTCATCTGTTGCATCCAGTGCTCCTGGTGCGGCCTCCTCTACATCGGTGAGACCGGACGCAGATTGGGGGACCGCTTCATCAAGCACCTCCTCTCTGTCCGCCACAACAGACAGGATCTCCCAGTTGCCACCCACTTTAACTCTGTTTCACATTCCCATTCGGATATGTCCATACATGGCCTCCTCTACTGCCATGATGAGGCCAAACTCAGGTTGGAGGAGCAACACCTCATATACCACCTGGGTAGTCTCCAGCCCCTTGGCATGAACATTGAATTCTCCAACTTCTGTAATTCCCTCCCCCTCCCTTCCCCCATCCCAGTTTCACTCTGCCCCCTCCTCCCCCTGCCCATCACCTCCCTCATGGTTCCACCTCCTTCTACTACCCATTGTGCTTTCCCCTATTCCTCACCTTTCCTGCCTATCCCCTCCCTGCTTCCCCTCCCCCACCCCTTGATCTTTCCCCTTACTGGTTTTTCTCCTGGCACCTACCAGCCGCCTTCTTCCCACCCTCCCCTCACCTTCTTTATAGGGCCCCTGCCCCCTCCCTCTTCAGTCCTGAAGAAGGGTTCCGGCCCGAAACATTGACTGATCATTTCCACGGATGCTGCCTGACCTGCTGAGTTCCTCCTGCGTGTTGTGTGTTACTTCCTCCTCATCTCCGTTGTAAAAGGACACCGCTTCTGAGGTCTTAGACTCTCCCACCATAGGAAGCATCCTCTGCACATCCACTCTATCAAGGCATTTCACCATTTGATAGGTTTCAATTAGGTCACCCCTCATTCTTCTGTATTCTAGTAAATATAGGCCCAGAGCCATCAAACACTCTTCATATAGATATGACAAGCCATTCAATCCTGGAATCATTTTCATGAACCTCCTTTAAATCCACTCCAGTTTTAGTACATCCTTTCTAAGATAAGGGGCCCAAAACTGTTCACAATGCTCCAAGGGAAGCCTCACCGGTGCTTTATAAAGTCTCACATTATATCCTTGCTTTTATATTCTAGTCCTCTTCAAGTGAATGCTTGTATCGCATTTGCCTTCCTTGCCAAAGAAACAACCTGCAAATTAAACTTTAGGAAATCCTGCACAAAGACTTCCAAGTCCCGTTGCTCCTCAAATTTTTTGTGTTTCCTCTCCATTTAGAAAATAGTCAACCCTTTCATTTCTTCTTCTACCAAAGTGCATGACCATACACTTTTCGGCACTGTATTCCATCTGCCACTGCTTTGCCCATTCGTCTAATCTGTCTCAGTCCTTCTGTAGCCTCTCTACTTCCTCAAGTCTACCTGCTCCTCCACCACCTTATCTTCATATTGTCTGCAATTTTTGCCAACAATTTCATCATCCAGATCATTGACATGTAACGTAAAAAGTATCAGTCCCAACACAGGCCCTTGTGGAACACCACTAGTCACTGGCAGCCAAGCAAAAGAGGCACCCTTTACTCCCACTCTTTGCCTCCTGCCAATTAGTCACTGCTTTATCCATACTAGAATCTGTTCTGTAACACCATAGGCTCATAACTTGTTAAGCAGCCTCAAGTTTGGGACCTTGTGAAAGGCCTTCTGAAAATCCAAGTACACATCACCACCGATTCTCCTTTGACTATCCTGCTTGTTATTTCTTCAAAGAATTCCAACAGATTTGTCAGGCAAGAGTTTTCCTTGAGGAAGCCATGCTGACTATGGCCTATTTTATCATGTGCCTCTATGTATCTTGAGACCTCATCCTTAAAATTGACTCCAACATCTTCACAACCACTGAGGTCAAACTAACTGGCTTATAGATTCCTTTCATCTGTCTCTCTCCCTTCTTGAAGAGTGGAGTGATATTTGCAGTTTTCCAGTCTTCCAGAACTGTTCCAGAAACTAATGATTCTTGAAAGATCATTACAAATGCTTCCACAATCCCTTCAGCCATCTCTTTCAGAATCCTTTTGTGTACACCATCCTGTCCAGGTGACTTATCTACCTTCAGACCTTTCAGTTTCCCAAGAACCTTCTCTCTGATAATGGTAACTTCACAAACTTCCTAATCCCTGACACCTGGAACTTCCACCATACTGCTAGTCTCTTCCATAGTAAAGATTGATGCAAAATATTTATTCAGTTCATCCGCCATTTCCTTGTCCCTTTTACTACATCTCCAGCATAGTGTTTCAGCGGTCCGATATCCACTCTCACATCTGTTTTACACTTCATGCATCTGAAGAAACCCTTTAATATTATTGGCTAGCTTACTTCCTTACTCCATCTTTACCTTAATGCTTTTTTAGTTGCCTTCTGTTGGTTTTTAAAAGTTTTCTGATACTCTTCCTTCCCACTAATTTTTGCTGTATTATATACCCTCTCTTTGACTTTTATTTTGGAGTTGACTTCTCGTGTTAGCCATGGTTGTGTCAGCTTCCCTTTAGAATATTTCTTCCTTTTGGGGATGTATGTTAAGTATGCCAGTAGAAAAAGAATCTCAGGGTTGTATGTGGTGACGTGTAGGTACTCTGATAATAAATTTTATTTTGAGTTTTTTAACTTCGATATAGCCTGTGCCTTCTAAATTGCTTCCAGAAATATCAGCCATAGTTTCTCTGCCATCATCCCTGCCAGTGTTCTTTTCAAATCAATTCTAGTCAACTTTTCTCTCATGCCTCTGTAATTCCCCTTATTTCACTATAATATTGTTAGATTTAACTTTAGATGCTTCTTTAAACTTTTAAAGGTTCTTTTATCTTAAGCTATCTAATCAATTCTGGTTTATTGCACACACCCAATCTATAATAGCTGATTGTCCACAGCGCTTGCCAGCCTGACATCCATAGGTGCCCTTCATCACATGTCCACATTGATGGGCTTCAGTCCTTAACTCCAGCCCATCCTCTAATCCCTCCCCATACCTGTCTCTAAAGCCTAATCTGACCCTTTTCTCCCCTCTCTGTTTCCAGAGTCATCCCTGCAAACTTAAAAAGTAAAGCTATGTCTGTGCCACAACCTCAGTGGAGACCCAGCTCAATGCTGCCTTGGGCAGAAACCAGAACCCTCAGCTTGCCTGGTACTGCAAACTGGGACCCTCTGGAGTCTCGATCTGATCTGTGCCTCAAAGTGGGTCCCGGTACACATGAGGGTTATTTTCCATTTACTGAAGTAGATGTATATGATGATAACTGTCATTGATTAGCCTGGTCCTTTCCCAATTGTGGAGAACTTTAAAATTTAAAATTGGTGTCGTCCACACAGACCTGTTAATGAAGAGTTGGATTATTTTTCCTTCTCAAGTTCGAGTAAGATAAGTTTGCATGAGTGTGTGGTGATGAGTGGATAGGGCTATCAACTGTCTTCTGGTAGAGTACAGCTTTACTAGGAAGAGAAGCATCAAAGGTAGATTTGCAGGGAGGTTTGTTAGTGCTATTGGGGAGACTTTAAACTAGATTTGCAGGGGGATGGGAACCAGAGTGCCAGAGCTGACAGTGTGGCTGGGGTGAAAATAAATGATGTTAAAAGTTCAAGCAAATCCGCTAATAGAAAGGTTGTGAGTGGTGGTAAAAATCTTCTGAGGTGTATATATTTCAATGCTAAGAGTATTGCGGGGAGCGCGGATGAGTTGAGGGCGTGGATTGACACATGGGATTATGACGTTATAGCAATTAGTGAAATTTGGCTACAAGAGGGGCAGGACTGGCAGCTTAGGGTTCCGATGTTTCAGATGTGATCGAGGCAGAGGAATGAAAGGTGGGGGAGTAGCATTGCTTGTAAGGGAAAATATTAGAGCAGTGCTCAGGCAGGACAGGTTAGAGGGCTTGTCTACTGAGTCCTTATGGGTGGAGCTGAGAAACACGAAAGGTATGGCCACATTAGTGGGATTGTATTACAGACCACCCAATAGTCAACGAGACTTGGAAGAGCAAATCTGCAGAGAGATAGCAGGCAACTGCAGGAAACATAAAGTTGTGGTGGTAGGGGATTTTAATGTTCCATATATTGATTGGGACTCCCATTCTGTTAGGGGTCTAGATGGTTTAGAGTTTGTAAAATGTGTTCAGGAAAGTTTTCTAAATCAATATATAGAGGGACCAACTAGAGGGGATGCAATATTGGATCTCCTGTTAGGAAACGAGTTAGGACAAGTGACAGAAGTCTGTGTAGGGGAGCACTTTGGTTCCAGTGATCATAACACCATTAGTTTCAATTTGATCATGGACAAGGATAGATCTGGTCCTAGGGTTGAGGTTCTGAACTGGAAGAAGGCCAAATTTGAAGAAATGAGAAAGGATCTAAAAAGCATGGATTGGAACAGGTTGTTGTCTGGCAAAGATGTGATTGGTAGGTGGGAAGCCTTCAAAGGAGAAATTTTGAGAGTGCAGAGTTTGTATGTTCCTGTCAAAATTAAAGGCAAAGTAAATAGGAATAAGGAACCTTGGTTCTCAAGGGATATTGCAACTCTGATAAAGAAGAAGAGGGAGTTGTATGAAATGTATAGGAAGCAGGGAGTAAATCAGGTGCTTGAGGAGTATAAGAAGTGCAAGAAAATACTTAAGGGAGTAATCAGGAGGGCTAAAAGAAGACATGAGGTTGCCTTGGCAGTCAAAGTGAAGGATAATCCAAAGAGCTTTTACAGGTATATTAAGAGCAAAAGGATTGTAAGGGATAAAATTGGTCCTCTTGAAGATCAGAGAGGTCAGCTATGTGCGGAACCAAAGGAAATGGGGGAGATCTTAAATAGGTTTTTTGCGTCTGTATTTACTAAGGAAACTGGCATGAAGTCTATGGAATTAAGGGAATCAAGTAGTGAGATCATGGAAACTGTACAGATTGAAAAGGAGGAGGTGCTTGCTGTCTTGAGGAAAATTAAAGTGGATAAATCCCCAGGACCTGACAGGGTGTTCCATCGGACCTTTAAGGAGACTATTGTTGAAATTGCGGGGTCCCTGGCAGAAATATTTAAAATGTCGCTGTCTACGGGTGAGGTGCCGGAGGATTGGAGAGTGGCTCATGTTGTTCCGTTGTTTAAAAAAGGATCGAAAAGTAATCCGGGAAATTATAGGCCGGTAAGTTTAACGTCGGTAGTAGGTAAGTTATTGGAGGGAGTTCTAAGAGACAGAATCTACAAGCATTTGGAAAGACAGGGACTTATTAGGGAGCGTCAACATGGCTTTGTGCGTGGTAGGCCATGTTTGACCAATCTATTGGGGTTTTTTGAGGAGGTTACCAGGAAAGTGGATGAAGGGAAGGCAGTGGATATTGTCTGCATGGATTTCAGTAAGGCCTTTGACAGGGTCCCGCGTAGGAGGTTAGTTAGGAAAATTCAGTTGCTAGGTATACATGGAGAGGTGGTAAATTGGATTAGATATTGGCTCAATGGAAGAAGCCAAAGAGTGGTAGTAGAGAATTGCTTCTCTGAGTGGAGGCCTGTGACTAGTGGTGTGCCTCAGGGATCTGTGCTGGGTCCAGTGTTATTTGTCATCTATATCAATGATCTGGATGATAATGTGGTAAATTGGATCAGCAAATTTGCTGATGATACAAAGATTGGTAGACAGTGAGGAAGGTTTTCAGAGCCTGCAGAGGGACTTGGACCAGCTGGAAAAATGGGCTGACAAATGGCAGATGGAGTTTAATACAGACAAGTGTAAGGTATTGCACGTTGGAAGGACAAACCAACGTAGAACATACAGGGTTAATGGTAAGGCACTGAGGAGTGCAGTGGAACAGAGGGATCTGGGAATACAGATACAAAATTCCCTAAAAGTGGTGTCACAGGTAGATAGGGTCGTAAAGAGAGCTTTTGGTACATTGGCCTTTATTAATCAAAGTATTGAGTATAAGAGCTGGAATGTTATGATGAGGTTGTATAAGGCATTGGTGAGGCCGAATCTGGAGTATTGTGTTCAGTTTTGGTCACCAAATTACAGGAAGGATATAAATAAGGTTGAAAGAGTGCAGAGAAGGTTTACAAGGATGTTGCTCGGACCTGAGAAACTCAGTTACAGAGAAAGGTTGAATAGGTTAGGACTTTATTCCCTGGAGCGTAGAAGAATGAGGGGAAATTTGATAGAGGTATATAAAATTATGATGGGTATAGATAGAGTGAATGCAAGCAGGCTTTTTCCACTGAGGCAAGGGGAGAAAAAAACTAGAGGACATGGGTTAAGGGTGAGGGGGGGGGAAAAGTTTAAAGGGAACATTGGGGGGGCTTCTTCACACAGAGAGTGGTGGGAGTATGGAATGAGCTGCCAGATGAGGTGGGAAATGTGGGTTCTTTTTTAACATTTAAGAATAAATTGGACAGATACATGGATGGGAGGTGTATGGAGGGGTATGGTCCATGTGCAGGTCAGTGGGACTAGGCAGAAAATAGTTCGGCAGAGCCAAGAAGGGCCAAAAGGCCTGTTTCTGTGCTGTAGTTTCTATGGTTTTCTATGGAGAAGGTGATTGCACCAAAAGTATAGGAGATAGGATTTTAAAGATGTATTTGATAGTGATACAGAGGTATTTCTTTTGAATACTAATACTGAAGGAGGTGAAATTGGAAATGACTGGCAAATAGAGGCAGGCAGGAAATATGAAAGCAGGTAAATCTAAGTAAAAGTAATGGTTTAAGGTCATCTAGTGACACTGGAGAAGCAGCTTACAGGTACCAAATCCTAAATGAGCTATTGCACAGAAACATGGAACAAATGGAGTGGGCCAGCACAGACTAGGTTGGCTGCATGGCCTGTTTCTGTGCTGTACTTTTCTATGACTCTATTACTCTAAATGCTTAATTAGTACATAATTGTTTAAAATGAATTCCCACGAAGTTGTCTTTTAAAACAACATTATTAATGAGTTGGGACCCATCAAAAGTATTGGTTAGATTAACTGGTTGTTGGGATATGGCAAAGTTAACAGGAACTGAGTTACTTATCCTAGCGCACACAAAGTTGATTAATATGTTGTTGAATTCTGTGTACGCTGTATTAGTCAATTAATCACACCAAGGCATGACATCTGCCTATTTTAGGGGTTATCCAAACAGCAGACTATGCTTCCACGTAAAAACTGTTTACTGCTTTTAGCCATGATTGGTTATCTACTGTATGTCAGCATAAGAGAAAAATAACATGTCTATTTATAAGTGTGGAATTCTTTGTGAAGTCATCTTAGCCTTGGGCAAGAAGGGCATGCCAAAGTGACATGATTTTTTTTCTCTAATCAGTGTTTGTTGACTTTGCTGCCTCCATCTGTTGAATATGTACAGTATTAATGCTTCATAATAAATTTATTACAGGGAACAATTGCTTTGAACTTTGCCATAATTTAGTTGATTTGTTGATTTCCCTGAATATCTTCCAAAGATGAGAAACATTCAAGCTTTAGTGAAGGTTTTTTTTTTACTGATGTTTGTTTTGTCTAACTGTACTGAATTAGTTAAATTTCCCCCGGGAACAATAAAGTATGACTAGATTATCAAAGCGCGGATTTGCTTGGAATTTAATATTGGTGTATTTCCTTTAGTTAAAAGTGATATATAATTTTCACCTTCAAAAGGTTACTGTCCAAGGTGCTATGTTTGCATTATATTTTACCTGATTTGTGGATTTTAGTTCCAAAATCTCCAGAACAAATCATGTTACTTCCAAAGAGTCTAGCTGTATACTCACTTTGCATTTCTTCATCGACTTGATTCATATCTGTTACATCAGTAGAATCTGTATACATAGTTCTGTCCTGGGTAACAAATGGGTTCCGTTTTCACTAAGTTGATTTTATCCCTAAACTAGAAAATACACAAACATCAGTCAATTTGCAATCATACCTCTATGGTGCTATAGTGAATGGCATCAAAAACACAGAAGACTGATCAGAAGGGAGCCTTTCTCTCTCTCCACTCCTACTGTTCATAGAAACAAATGTATGTGCATACATTATACCTTTTGAATTTTATATTATGGGAGCTCATTTGTTTGTGCAGGCATCCAGGTGTTTGTGACCTGGAAATGGGGTTTAGCTCATCAATAACCTGGAAATATTCAGAAATGTATTTGTAACACCAAATATTTGTTCTTGAGTAAAAAATTTAAATAGCCGTGCTTTGGGTGTACAGTTGAGTTCTGAGATTTGTAGTTGTGTGGTTTTACTGAATAAAGGAGTATTTTGAGTTCTGACTTTTATCTAATCAGTAGTTTTAGGTGAGTGAATACACAGTATTACTGAGCATCTTTAACTATTGCCTGCAGGAGCATATGTATTTGCTTTGTATAGATTCGAGAAGGGCTAATTAAATCCTTACTGGTCCATGTATGCTGCACAGACAAAAATAGTAATAGGTGTAAAACCTAATGGACAATAGGATTAAAAGTCACTTGGGCCAGTCATTAGAGTTGCTGTCTCATAGCTCTAGTAACTAAGGGTCAATCCTAACCTCCAGTGCTCTCTGTAAATTTTGCATGTTCTCCCTGTGACTCCAGCAGATGGTCTGGTGTTTCCTTGCGTCTGGGGAGGGGGGTAATGTTTATAGGTTGATTGGCTATAGTAAATTGCCCTGATAACGTAAGTGAATGGTAGAATATGAGGGAAGTTGTTAAGAATGTGAGGAGAATAAAATGTGATTAATCTATGTGGTTGCTTAATGGCTGGCCCAAGGACCTGTTTCTATGCCTTATACAGCAAGTCTGTATTTTCATTGCTCCTCAATGTGGGAATGTAATCGGATGTTTTCAATAATCACTAACTGTTTAAAAATTGATGGGTATTTTTCATTTTTTTAAAAAAGGAATAACCTTTTGGAGTAACGATCTTAACTATTTTTTGGTTTCTTTTTGTTTTACTAGTTACCATAAGCTTTTAACTAACTGTGGCGACCCACTTTCTAGCACACACAAACCGGCCCACACCGACAGATAGGCCAGCCTGAAAAAGGGCGCCAGGCCATCTTCACCGGCAGGGGGAAAGTCCCGCACGCGGAAAGGGTCTGGGAATATGCATTCCCCACAGCAGTCCCGCCCAGGGAGGGCGGGAATGGGAAGGCTTTAAAGCAGGCCACGAAGTTTGAATAAATCTTTTTTTATCGCAACTCCAACTCACCGACTCCGTGTGGTTATTCTAGCGATGTGTGTAGCACACTGCTACATTTGCTGACCCCGATGGCCCAAACAATATTTGGGCCAGAGATGACCGACGCCGCATCTGTTCACGCAGTTTCGTTACAACTGCCAAGCTTTTGCAGGGGTCCCTAACCTTTTTTGCACTGCGGACCGGCCGACCGCGGGGGGTGGGGGGGTGTGTTCAAGTAGGGTTGCCAACTTTCTCACTCCTGAATAAGAGACAAAAGTAGCAGTCAAATACGGGACACTTATGTTTACCCGGAGAAAGATTACCATGACCATGAAGCCTTGTGCAGGCACCTGTGTGGGCATGTGTGACGTGCACATGCATGTATGTGCTGATTTTTTTCTACAAATCAGTTTTGGCTTAATCTTCCCGACTGTTCAGTGAAACTGCACTGCACATACATTATTTCTACTTTATAGAGGCTGTGTATTTATCATATCATTCCTGCTTTTACTATATGTTAATGTTATTTTAGGTTTTATGTGTTATTTGGTGTGATTTGGTAGGTTATTTTTTGGGTCTGGGAATGCTCAAGAATTTTTCCCATATAAATTAATGATAATTGCTTCTTCGCTTTATGCCATTTCGGCTTACGAATGGTTTCATAGGAACGCTCTATCTTAGCGGGGGAAATACGGGACAAGGGTGGTCCCATATGGGACAAACCAATTTAGCCCAATATGCAGGATGTCCCGGCTAATACGGGACAGTTGGCAACCCTATGTTCAAGTTCAACAGTGCGTGACAGGGAATGAGGAAAGGTGCAGCTGACTCGTACTGTTTCATATCGCCAAATCATATCATTTCCTCGCGGCCCGGTAGCACATGTTTTCTGGGTGGTTGGGGACCACTGATTTATTATCATATAGAGAACCTGTGTGGCTATTTCTTTCCTTATCCAATTTGATTTCCTATCCTCCAGCACAATGAATTGTAAATCCTAATTTTTATCTTAAGTCATTCCACTGACTTGCTCAATCCAAGATTTGACCTTTTCAGAGGAGAGCTTTTTTTTACTGATCTTCAGGTATTTCTTCCTCTTCACTCAGATCTTCCTATTACAGACTTGATGTCACTGTGTTGAATTGGTTTGAAGAATGTATTGACCTCTAGTTTCAAATCTGAATATTTTTGAGAGCAATGATTGTCATTCTTTAGTCATATGAAATTCATGTATTGGAACTTTGGATTAGAACAGAAAAGTGCTGGAAACAATTGCCATCTCAGGTTGAAGACCCTTTATCAAAACAGAGAGGTGAGGAGGAAGGAAGAAAAGTTAGTTTTGAAGTTGTAGAGTAGGAGGAAAACAGGTGAGCAGGGCAAATGGAACATTTCTGATTGGTGGGGGAGGGATGGGGGAGGACAGGATTGCTATTGGAATAAGATGTTGATATAGCATTAAAGATGGTAGAGAAAACAAGCAAAGGGTTATGTGATGTAATTTAAGCTAGGCTTGCTATTTGAATAACATTTACGTGAATGTACAGTCCTTCAAGATAAAAGTAGTTTATCTAAAAAACTCAATTTATTGATATAGCTACAGTACCTTTATACAAATAATTAACAGTTTTAGTCATAAGGAACTGCAGACAAAGTTGATTTGCTGTTCTTTTGTACAAGTTTGTATCAGTAAGGGAGTTAGTTTCTCATTGCTGTTCTGAGATTTAAGTTTTCTTTTATGAATCAGCTTTATTATAGGCTCGTGATCTTTGAAGTGAAGAGTAGATATTGCTAAGAATGACCCACTTTTTAAAATGCACATCATACCTAAAAATTTTGACTCTTGCCAACATTCAGAGCTCTGAGCACCCATGTCTGTGCTGCTGCTATTGGTACAAGATGTTGGTGAGCAACGTTTTCAAGTTGAAGTTATTATACAGCATTTGTTTTTACCTTTTCAGCATGGGCTCTGTTGACTGCGGGCCTTTGACTGGATGCACCATGAGTAATCTTGTTATGTGGGGTTACCTAGTGGGGAATTTTCCTTTCCTCATGCTGGACCAGTGAATCAATCTAACAGGACTGATTGTTTGGTTAGTGATGAATGCATTGACAGAAATGTTTTGAATTTCAGCTTTTGCAGCCATTTTTACTTAACATTCAGAAAGATGCCTTGATCATGTGCATAAACATAGATGAAAGGATAGTCTTGCAAGTAACCAGAATGGGACTTCAGTTGATGTTGATCAAAAGTCTTTAACTTTGCAGCTTTGTGTGCTTAAAATTCAGACCTTAACCAACTTTCACCCTGCACTGCATTGACTCATTGTCACTGCTAGATTTCACAACTTTGTTGCTTGGTGTCCTTTCATTATTTAGCTTTTTCAAATTTGACCTGTGCAATTCTTATTCCCACTGGTCAATAGTTTTTGTGCCACCAACATTTTAATCTCTTTCAATCTCATCCAACTTTTGGAAATAAATTTTATTTTCAGTTGTTCAAAATAGTAATGGCAAATTAAATAAAATTGATTTTGGCATAATTAAACATCATTAATCAATGAATGTCAGATTAGTTTCTTCCTTTCCTCTGTTTTGCTCTGTATATTTTTTATGTATTTCTTGTAATATTTAGTATTTTTATGTATTACACTACTGTTGTTTCAAAACAGCAAATTTCATGATATTTGTTCGTGATAATAAACCTGTTTCTGATTTATAGTACTATCATAGAAATGATGCTGTTTACTGACAACTTGAAGCAGCACCCCACAGTAGAGTACTTCAAATTCTAAGTCTTGGTGTGAGGTAAAATTCATATAGAAAGTATACATTTTAGTAACTAAGTTGATCTTATCAACACTATGTTTTAAATTATTGATCTGTGCCCAGATCCTTGTTGAAGTATCTTTAGTAAGATAGCAATTTTCATAAATTGCCTTCTATTACATGTAACATGTACTTCTCATACACATACTTTTTTACTATAGTCATTGTAGTTTTTGGGGGACTGCATAGAATCAATACTGTACTGTTGAGATCATCCTGTGCCTGGAACATTGTGAGAAATGTGATAAGTCTTGTTGCAGCTGTGCTTGTATACTCAACACTGCCATGCAAATGGATCCTAGTATGGAAGGCTGTATTAAACAATTGCTATGTTCCCATGTCCAGATTGATAAATCCATTTTGTTTTCATGAGTTCAAGTTTATTGTCTTCTGACTACACATATACAATCAAACGAAACAACATTCTTCTAGATCATAGTGCACATATATCACATTCAGCGCTTACACCATAAATAAGTGACTAAAATATAATTCAAAATGTAGTGTGCAGCTCAGGTAAACAGTGGACAGCTTACTGGCCTAGTGACGAGACCTTGCTGGTGGTAGGGTATTCATTAGTCTCACAGTCTGAGGGAAGAAGCTGTTACCCAGACTGACAGTCCTAGTCCTGCTGCATCTGTACCTCTTTTCTGATGGTAGTGGCTCAAAGAGATTGTGGGATTGGTGGTAGGGATCTTCAACAATGCTTTAAGCCCTTTATCTGTAACGCTTCAGGTAAATGTCACAAACAGTAGGGAGGAAGACCCTGGTGATCCTCTTAGCAGTTTTTGCTGACCTCTGTAGGGTCTTGTGGTCTGATGTTTTGCGGTTTCCATTGCACGTGATGCAGCCAGACTCTTGATGGTGCTCCTGTAGAAAGTTGTTAGAATGGAGACAGGAAGCCTTGCATGTCTCAGTCTCCAGAAAGTGTAGATGCTGCTGTGCCTTCTTGACTAGTGAGGAAGTATTGTAAGTCCAGGTTGCATCTCCCATTATGTGCATACCAAGGAACTTGTGCTTTTCACTCACTCCATGGCAGAGCCATTGGTCTGCAATGAAGAATGGTTGACCTGTGCCTTCCTGAATTCCACAGTCATCCCTTTTGTCCATGTTGAAATGCAGTTTGTTGTTTTTGCACCAACTGACAATCCTCTCACCTCCTCTGTATGCAGACTTATCATTGTTGCTGATGAGGTTAATCATCAGCCACCTTGGTGATGCAGTTTAAGCTGACTCTAGCAATGTGGGCATGACTCAGCAACATGAACAGCAGTGGACAGAGCACTTAGCCCTGAGGAGCACCAGTGCTCAATGTGATAGAGCTCAATGCCTCTGCCAACTCGGACTGACTGGAGTGTTTCCGTTAAGAAGTCCAAGATTTATTTACAGAGAGGGGCTTTGAGCCCCACTGAGGATAGTTTACTCACCAGCCTGTGAAGGATGATCATTTTTAAACACCAAGCTGGTCAAAGAGCAACATCCTGGCATATGAGGCTTCATTTTCTAGGTGAGACAAGACTGAGTGGAGGACCAAAGGCTATGTCATCATCAGTGAACCAGTTTGAGCAATCGACGAACTGGAAGATGGTATTTTATATGATCCATTACCATCTTCTCAAAGCACTTCATGATTGTTGAACTCAGTGCCACTGGATGATATAATTTAGGCCAATTCTTGTTGCTCTCTTGGGCACCAGAATGATGGAGGCTGCCTTGAAGCCTACAGGACAGTGAATTGTTTCAGAGAGAAATTAAAGATAATTTCATTTTGTTTGCAGTTACTTGCTAATATTTTGTTTGTTATTAAGATTTGGTTATCATACCAAATTTACTGCAAAATTGATATTAAGTCCAGGATATCAGATTGACAAATATGTGGATCAGTATTAGAAAAATAAGTGATTGATGGTTTTCCAATTTACGTGTCCACACCCACTATCACTTTTCCAGTCACTAAAGGTGTGCTAAATATTTAACATTGCACATCCTCCCAGTACATTTTCTTTAAAATATTGCAATAAGAATTTGTATTTTTAAACTGATGTCTTTGAATCCTGCCAGTTTAAGAGAAGACAATGGATTTTATATAGGCACATTATAATGTATTATAAATTAAATGTTTAGAAGGATTAATAAAGTACTTTAATGAGGCAGATATAGAAATGGGTAATAAAATGTGCTGGAACTGCAGAAGGATATTGCCTTGGATCCCTTGTGTGCTCGTCTTTTGGATCAGTCTTCCATGTCAAAGGGCTTACATCAACTACAATGTCCATGTCAATATCAGTTTGGACAGGATCACACACCAATAAATCCATGCTGACTATCCCTACCTTCCCAAGTTCTCTACCATTTCACGTTTGACTCCTCGATCTGGCAACTTGTCTATAACCAGTAAAGATTTAAAAATCTCTTGTCAGGGCCCCAGCAACCACATTAGGCCCATAGCATTTATACACCTCTTTGCCTATTAGAACATATAATAATCCTCTTTTATGTTGACGTGCTGTAAAATATCCCATCCCGTTATCATCCCTGGAATTTGTAACTATAATGTCTTCCTCCCTTAACTGAATACATTCAACATCTCACTCGCGTCCTCTTACGCACACACTGATTGCCTCTTTCATTCTAAGTAGGGTTTTGTTCTTTATTTGGTTATCCGTGTGCTCATATGATACTTATAAAATGAGATCTTCCTTAATATTATCTGCAGTAAACTTATCTTATGCCCCCATTTGCCTTCCCAATTTCTTTTAAATAATAATCCTTTTACTCCACCTCACCTGGTTTGTCTTTACCCCACCCTCCGATGAAAATGCCCTACATGTGTATGTAAATATGCAATAGGCATTCTTGTTTTTGTTCAGCAAAGTCATGATGTCCCTCGACTTGTCTTCCTTGCCTTTTCCCTTACACATATGTGTTGGCCTTGAACTCTCCCTGTTTGGCTTAAAATGACTTTTTATTGTTGGATTTAGATTTACTAGTAAGCAGTTGGGCATAGTGTTTTGCCAGGTCTTAGTGTCTTGAAATTGGTGTTCCCCTAATTCAAGACCTTAATTTTCAGACTACTTTTATCTTTCTTCTAACTACCTTGAAAATCAATCTATCCCCAGATAGTTTACTCGTGGACACTTTGACTTCTTGCATGGTTTCATTCCCTAAAATTGAGCCCTGTAGTGCATCTCCTCTAGCAAGACTAACAACAGAGCTAGTTCAAAAAGTTCTCATGAATGCATTTTTGAAAAACTGCACCTCTTCCACGCTACCCAAGGCAATTCCAGTTAATATGGAGGAAGTTGACATTCACTCTGTAAGAATCCCATTCCTGTTGTACCTCTGTGCTTTGCTTGCACATCTTCTCTGCTGCTGATTTGGCAAGCATTTGATAAAGTGATTATCCATTTTGTTCTAAGCTCTATATATATGGCCTTGAATAAAGAGTCGTCATGAACATCCATCCTTAGCAATGGGGTGACAGTCTTCTTAATCAATACTGTAAAGCCCTTACTTTGCTTCCTCACCTATCAAATACCTGAAGCTTCTCTATTCTGGAATGTTGAGTTGCCAGTCCTGCCCTTCCACCCACCACATCTTTGTGCTATCAATGATATACTTAGTGGCCACTTTATTAACTACATTTTGTACACCTTGTTGATCCAAATATTTAATCAGCCAATAATGTGGCTGCAACTCAATACTTAAAAGTATGCAGGCATGCTCAAGAGGTTCACTTTTTGTTCAGACCAAACATTGGAATGAGGAAGAAATATGATCTAAGTGACTTTGATTGTAGAATGATTGTTGGTGGCAGACGGGGTGGTTTGAGTATCTCAGAAGCTGCTGATCTCATGGGATTTTCACTCATAACAGTTTCTAGACTTTATAGACAGTAGTGCTAAAAACAAAAAAAAAATGCAGTGAGTAACAGTTCTGTGGGCGAAAACATCCTTTCAATTAGAGAGGTCAGAATAGAATGGTCCGAATGGTTCAAGCTGACAGGAAGGTGACAGTACCTTAAATGACCGCGTGTTGCAACAGTGTTGTGCAGAAGAGTATAGTATTTCTGAATGCACAACACATTAAACCTTGAAGTTGATGGGCTACAGCAGCAAAAGACTATGAATGTACACTCAGTGTCCACTTTATTAGGTACTGTATAGGTACCTAATAAAGTGGCCACAGTGTAGATTCCCATGTGTTAATCAATGGTCCCCATTCATCTGCCTCACCCACCATGATCCTTGCATTAAAACCTGTGTCTGCTCTGCTTCCTAAAATGATTTTTTTTTGTATTTTACTGTGTCTCTCTTCACCTGTAGATCTACTGTATGTCCTGCTCCCCTGCTAATTTTTCTGGACTTCTCTTGAAATAATGCTTTGGCATGCATCAAAGGTTGCTAAACTTGTGAAACCTTACAAAATGGCTATATATACAGTGCCTTAAAAATTATTAATCCCACATTCCTTTGTTCACATAAACGAGTATTACAGCTAGGATTTTGATCAATTTAACGGAGAATTTTTATTTGTTCCTTTTTTCACAGCAGAGCCCAAAAAAACAGAAAATTGTAAAGCATGAAAAACTAAAAATTCAAAAACTGAAATGTCAGCAGTTCAAAAATGTTGGTACTTAGTTGAACCACCTTTGCTTGGTACTTAGTTGAACCACCTTTCAGCAGCTATCATAGTCAGTAGTCTTTTCAGATAAGACTCCATTAGTTTTGCATAACATGATGGAGCAAGATTTACCTGTTTCCCCCTTGTAAAATTTCTCAAGCTGTGCCAGGTTTGTTGGGGAGCAGTGGTGGACAGCAGTCTTGAGGTCGACTGAGTGAAGGTCAGGACTCTGGGCAACTCGAGGATATCAATTTTCCTCATTTGAAGCCACTCCATGGTTGCTCTGGCGGTGTGCTTTGGTTGTTGTCTTGAAAAGTGAACTTCCTCCCCAGTGTAAGCTTTCTGGCAGAGGCTAGTAGGTTTTTAACCATGTTCTTTCTGTATTTAGCAGCATTTATCTCAGCAGATTTCCAGTCCCTGCTGCTCAAAAGCATCCCCATAGTTTGATGTTACCTCCACCATACTTTACAATAGGGATGGTGTTACCTGGCTGATGTGCAGTATTAGATTTCTGCTGCATGTACTGCTTAGTGTTGTGATCAAAAAAGTTGCGCTTTAGTCTCATCCAACCACAAGACCCTCTCCCACATCTTTAAAGTATCTTCTAAATGAAGCTTTGCTAAGTCATTACGGGAAAAGATGTGCTCTTTTTTTTAAGCTAGGGCTTCTTCCTTACCACTCTTCCATACATACCCTTTTTGTGCAAGGCTTTAGAGATTGTAAAGCCATGAACTTCATCTCCAGCTGCAATCACTAACTTCTCAGCTCACTCAAAGTGACTGTTGATGGCACAATAGCCTCTCTTACAAGTGCCATTCTTAGAGGGATGGCCTGACCTAGGACTCTGAGGTATGTTCAGTGCCTTTGAGATGAACTTGTACCCTTCCCCAGATTTGTGCTTCTCTATTATCATTTTCTTGACTTGTGGTGAAAGCTTTTGAAAATCTACTATACTGTTGGACCTTACACAGAGGAGTAATTATTCTTATGAATTCATTGAAAACAGGTGATCATCCAATTTTCTACATCAACAAATTGGATGAGTTGGGAAGATAATACTGTATATTGCACTGGAGGAAAGTTAGTGTAGTAATTACAAAGGGGATGAATACTTTTTCAGCCTCACAATTTTGGGTTTTAAGTTTTAGTAAATTGTTGACAAGTTTTGAAATTTTTCTTTTGATTTGACTTGATGCACACTGTTTTGTATATTAACTCAAAAATCCTACTTCAATGTATTTTAAATTTATAAAATGAGACAGCAAAATGTGAAAATAATTGTGGAGTTGAATATTTTTTCAAGGCTCTGTAATTGAAAAATGAAAGTCTAAAAAGTAATTGGATCAAAGTTGGAAAGTAAGGTGTTTCCCGAGGGAGACACAGGGAAAATATTTTAGGTAAAGACAACATCCAAACAAGCCCACTTGCAGCATGGGTTAAATAGACTAAAGAGTAATCTACTGAGGTAAATATTTATTTCCATCTGGAGTATGTCATTAATTGCTTAATTTCTGAGAAGAATTATTTATGTTTTTGTTTTAAAAATTGTCATCCATTCACACCACATTCAGCTATATACTATATAACATTGGTGAGCATATCTGTGAAGTGATGTACAACAATGTATTTCCTTCTATTATTTAAAAGGATTGTTATTGTTTATAAAATGTTTGCAAATGGATAATTGTAAGTTTTTCATCATGCTGCACCATATGAATGGTAAGCTATTTCAACTTGCAATAATGTTGTAAACTGACAAAGTAACCTTTGTCCCCTTTCACTTGTAGCCAATCTTCAAGAAAATGAGTACAAACCACGAGACAAGACTTTTCATAAACCTAATATACAAAGGTAACTAACTGGTTATTGCAGTAAATTTGTATAAAAGTTCTTTGCACTTTCAATAACCTGATTGTTTTGTCGTATTTGAGCATACTTGAGCAGAAATTCAATTTGATTTGTAACCTTCTTTTCATGTTTTAGATCACATTTTGATAAAAGCCAAGCTTCATCTTCACCTTCTTTTGAAAGAGCCAGAAAAGCTGCTTCCATCCCCTCGCAAAATCCTAGATTCCAGGAATCACCTGGAATAAACTTGCAGGACAACAAGCCTTATAAAGATAATGAATATCATCCACAAACACAACTGAAACAATCCTTCACAGACAAATCTGCTCCCAAATGTTCAGTGAACTCCAAAGTTGATGCTATGTCTGTGTTACCAGATCCTTGTGAATTTCCATCTGAAGACTTCAAGAAGGCTTCATTAGTTTCTAACAGAGAAAATTATAATTTGCAAGACACTGATTCCACTGTTCATGTGTTGTCTTCCAATTCTCAGCAAGTTGAGGTAAACACAGCAATATTACCTCCTGTTTCACTGGTACATTTACATCCAGTAGAAAGTATGTCTGAAAATTCTCTCTCCAATCAACGTATGCAGTCTGGAGGACTAAGTTCTCACCACTGTTTTGAAACAAAAGAGAATGTCCTGGAAACTGTGCATAACATAAGGTCCTCACCACCACCTCTACCTCCAAAGAAGTATAATCGGAGAATCCGATCTAATTTAGATAGCAATGCCTTAAATTTTAGGCAAGTAAATGTACTAAAGGAGCAGAAAGAGAATCCAGTTCTGTCTGAAGTGACTGCAAATGTAAAATCGAGGTTTATGGATGCTTCAGTTGTACCTCTGAATGAGGTGCCTCAAGCCATTATTCAAGAGCCAGCTTTGAGTCCTGCAGATATCTCTGATCATGAGTTCTTACATAATAGAGCTGCAAATTTGCCTGAAAAATCTGCAAAGCTTGAAGCAAATACTGCTTCAGTAGGATTAGCGAAGCCAGTTGCTCCGACGACTTATTTTTCTGTGGATGGTTGTATGACCGATACTTACAGAGTCAAATATCACGAGAGACCTAAACTCTACTTTGCGGACATGAAAGCTAATGAATCTGTGTGGTGATCCTTTTCAAGGTGAGTTGCTTGTGTACGACATGACTTGCTGAAAATTGTGCAGGAAATGTCAATGCTCATTTTCTTTCAGTTGACTCTCAAATTGCCATTTTCGTTGTTTATATAACTTGATTGTTATCCTTTCAAAAGGTGACTCCATCCCGATGATAATCTATTATTTCATTAAAGTGCGCCAAGACAGTATAAACTTTACAAAATCGATTAATTATGAATAAATGATCTTCAAGATGTATATTTCAAATATGGCAGTCAAGGTACAAGGAACTTCAAAGTTCAAAGTAAATTTATTGTACTTGTATGTCACCATATACAACCTTGAAATTCATGTTCTGCAGGCATACTCAATTAATCTATAGGATAATGCCCATAACAGAATCACCAGAAGGACCAACTTAGGCATTTAACCAGTGTGCAAAAAATACTGCGCAAATGCAAAAAGAAAGAAATAATAATAATAAATAAATGAACAATACTTGTTGAGCATGAAGTGAGTCCATTGATTGTGGAGACATTTCAGTGATGGGGTAAGTGAAGTTATCCCCCTTTGGTTCAAGAGCCTGATGGATGAAGGGTAGTAACTGTCTGAACCTGGTGGTACAAATCCTGAGATTCATGTATCTTCTTCCTGATGGCAGCAGTGAGAAAACAGCATGTCTGAGTGGTGGGGGCCTCTGATGCTGGATGTTACTTTCTTGAGACAGCATTTTATGTAGATGTGCTCAGTGGTGCGGGGGTGGGGGGTTATTGTTTACTCATGATGTACTGGGTCATATCCACTACTTTTTGTAGGATTTTCCATTCAAGGGCATTGGTGTTTCCAAACCAAGCTATAATGCAGCCAATCAAAATACTCACCACCACACATCTATAGAAGTTTGTTAAAGTTTCAGATGTTGTGCTGGAAGTAAAAGTGCTACCATGTTTTCTTTGTAATTGCACTTGCATGCTGGTCCTAGGACAGGTTCTCTGAAATAATAGCACTGAGGAATTTTAAATTTGCTGATCCTCTCCACCTCTGCTGTTCTGACAAGGACTGGCTCATAGACCTCTGGTTTCCTTCTCCTGAAGTCAATGATCACTCATTGGTCTTTCTGACCTCGAGTAAGAGGTTGTTATGGCACCAGTCAACCTGAATTTCAGTCTCTCCCCTAGACGTTGATTCATCAGCACCTTTGATAGGCTTACGACAGGGGTCCCCAACCTTTTTTGCACTGCGGACCGGTTTAATATTGACGATATTTTTGCGGATCAGCCGATGGGGGGGGGGGGGGGGGCAGGTGTTCAAGTTCAACAGTGCGTGACAGGGAATGAGGAAAGGTGCAGCTGACTCGTATCGTTTCATATCGCTATATCATATTGTTTCCATGTTGGGGACCACTGGCTTACGACAGTGGTGTCATAAGCAAACTTGAATATAGAAACTGAAGCAGTGCTTAGCTATGCAATCATAAGAGTAAAGTGAGTAGAGATGGGAGCTAAGCACACCGAAATGTGGTGCAACTGTGCTGTTGGAAATTGTGGAAGAGATGTTGTTGCCAATCCAAACTGACTGGTGTCTGCAAATGAAGAAATCGAGGATCTAATTGCACAAGGTGGTATTGAGGCCAAGTTCTTAGAGCTTATGGATTAGTTTTGAGGGGATGATGATATTAAATGCTGAACTGTAGCCGATGAAGACAATCCTGATGTATGCATCTTCGCTGTCCAGATGTTCCAGGCCAATGAAGTGGCATCTGCTGTAGACTTGTTGCTCTGGTAGGTAAATTGGAGTGGGTCTAAGGCACTTCTGAGGTAGGAGTTGATATGTTTCATCTCCAACCTCTCAAAGCACTTCATCGCTCTGGATGCAAGTGCTACTGGGCGATAGTCATTGTGACAGGTCATCATGCTTTTCATGAGCACTGGTATAATTGAACCCTGCTTGAAGAAGGTGGGTACCTCAATCTGCCAAATCAAGAGGATAAAGATCTCAGTGAATACTCCAGCTAGTTAATCAGTGCAGGTCTTTAGTATTTGGCCAGTTACCCCATCTGGGCCAGATGCTTTTCGTGGGTTCACCCTCCCCAAGGGTGCTCGTACATCGGCCTCAGAGACTGAAATCACAGGATCATCGGAGGCTGTGGGAGTCCCTGGTGTTTCCTCCCTGTTTTGTTGATCAAAGCAAGCATTGAAAGCATTGAGCTTGTCTGCGAGAGAGGCCCTATTGTCACTTGTTTTGATTGATTTAACTTTATAAGAGGTGATTATATTCAAGCTCTGCTACAACTGTCAAGCATCCTTCATTGATTCATGTTTAGCCACTTCCCCCCTGAAGTGGCTTTCCAGAGATAGTACCTGAACCTCTTCGAACATTCTTGGTCATCAGACTTAAATGTTCTAATGGGGATCTCAGTAGATTGCGGATCTCATGGTTCATCCTGGAGTTCTGATTGGGGAAGATTCTGAATACTTTGGTTACACACTCATCTACAACTGTTTTAATAAAGTCTGTGATAACTATGGTGTATTCATTCAGATCCAGAGATGAATCATGGCCTAGTCCACCAACTTGAAGCAATCCCATAGTTGCTTCTCTGCCCCCCCCTTTGTTGTGTGCACCTTCCAGGATTTTCAAAAGAATTGTGTATAAAAGTCATGATTTTATTATGGGAAATCTTTGGTACATTGAATGCGACAATCCCATACAAAGTCATAATGGGTTTTAAGGATCATCTCAAAGAAAAAGCAAGGAAGGATCTTGGAGTCCAGGCACTTTGAATCTTTTTTTTTAAAAAAGAGCTCACCTAGATGGTGACAAGCTAAAAACAGTAGACCCAAAGGTGAGGAAATAGATGTTGATGCTGGAGGAGTGAAATGTCCAGATGCAGCTTAGTGTACTGTGATCAGTTTGTCCCAGAGGTAATTAAGTGTTGACATGCCAGTCTTTGGACTCAAGGGTTTGATTTAGAGGAAGTAGTAAGCAAAGTTGATCTACAGTCCTTGGAATGTAAAAGGCTGAGGATAAGGCAGAATTTTGTTACACTTGTCAAGATTTGAAGAGAAAACAGCCACTATTATTTTGGGAGTAAAGGATTAGAGAGCAAAGTCTTGAAAATTGGGGTAAGACAGAAAATTACCATAAATTACAAAAAAAGAGTAAATAGTGCAAAAGGGGAATAGTGAGGTAGTGTTCATAGACATTCAGAAATCTGATTGCAGAGGAGAAAACGTTGTCAGTCTTCAGGTAGGAACCTGCCTACCTGCTGGTAGTAATGAGAATAAGGCTTGTTCCAAATGGTGATTTTCTTTAATGATGGATGCTACTTTGTTGAGCCACCACCGTTTGAAGATGTCCTTGATGGTGGGGAGGCATGTGCCCATGATGGAGCTGGCTGAGTGTATAACCCTCTGTGGTTCATGTGCATCAGAGCTTCCATACAATGTGGTGGTTGTCAGAATGCTCTGCATAGCACATCTCTAGAAATTTGCTAGAGTGTTTGACGACATACCAAATGTCCTCCAACTCCTGATGTATAGCCACTGATGTGACTTTCGTGATTGCATCGATATCTTCAGACCAGATGGATCCTCTGATTTGATGCCTAGGCACTTGAAGCTACTCAATTATCAACTGTTGACCCATCAGTGAGGACTGTTGTATGTTCTCTTGACTTCCCCTTCCAGAATCAGTTCATTGGACATGCTAATAATGAATGCAAGATTGTTCCAGCAACACCATTCAACCAGCCAATCTTTCTCACTTCTGTATGCCTCGTCACCATCTGAAATTTTACCAACATAGGCGAATTTACAGATGGCTTTACCACACTGTAGAGACAGCAGAACAGTAGGCTAAGCACACATCCTGTGTTGATTGTCAGCAAGAAGGAGATGTTATTACTGATCTGCTCTGACTCTGGTCTCCCAGTGAGGAAGTCAGAGATCCAGTTGCAGAGGGACGTTGTTAATTGGGGGTTGAGAATCGTGTAGAATGCTCAGTTATAATCAATGAGCTGCAAGTTGACATATGTATTGCTATTATCCAGATGGTCCAAAAGCCAAGTGGAAAACTACTGAGATTGCATCTGCTACAGATCTGTTGAATTGGAAGTCAAATTGCATTGGGTATGCTTGCCACAAACATTTGCCTTATGCTTGGATGTAGTCGACTTGTCTTGGAAGCCTGAAGCATCTAGACATGTCCTAACCAGAAGCAGCACAGTGAATAAATCTCCTTTCTTGAATTTTCCCAAGAAGTCTTCAGCAGATAAAACCCAGTCCCACCTGTAATGATTGTCAAAATTGGGAGAGAGTTCAAACAAATAAGATAACTAAAAATATTTTTAAATATGCAAATAATAAAAGGTTTTAAGCAAACCAAAAATTTAAAATAAATAAATTTGCTACCCCTTTCTATTCCACCTGCCCTAAAATCCCCATTGAAATCAGTGGACCTAAAGCAAGCCAATTTTACCAATGTAAATGCAATTTTTAATGTCTAGTATATTAAACAAAGTTCAAAACTTTGTATTTTATTATGTGTACCTAGAAATCCAGCCATTGAGAGCTGAGGTCAGTTCCAAATCACAAGACAGCTTTGGATAAAAAAAAAGCAATTTTATCAAAATCTGTCTTCTCACCTTGAGTGTATGCATACTCTTTCAATGTTGTTCTGAAGTCTTCTGTTTAAAAATGCTCAAGAGCTACTTTTGAGGTTGTCTGTTGTGTCTGGTGCTCTCAATGCGGCCCCTTTTACATTGATGGCACCCGACGTAAATTGGGGGACTGCTTTGTCAAGCACTTCAGCTCCAACTGCAAAAAGTGGAATTTCCCATTGGCCAACCATTTTAATTCCTATCCCCATTCCCATTCTAATATGTTGGTCAGTCCGTGACTTCCTCGTTTGCCATCGCTCTCGGGCGAGTAACAATACCTCATATTCCATCTAGGTAGTATCCAGTATGATAGCATGAACATTGATTTCTCCTGGTTTAAAAAAAATCTCTCTTCCCCCCGGCCCACCCCAGTTCCCACTCTGGCCTCTAACCACTTCTCTTCACCTGCCTATCACCTCCCCCTAGTGCCCGTCCAAATACCCTTTATGCCCTTTACCTTTCCCATCCACTTGGCTTCACCTATCACCTTCTAGCTAGTCCTCTTCCACCCCACCCCCCACTTTTATTCTGGCATCTTTCCCCTTTCCAACCCTCAGCCCAAAACGCCGATGATTCCTCCAGTATTTTGTATGTGTTGAGTTGATATTTTTGCCTGTAATTGACTGAATAGTGCATGTCCCAATATATCAGTCATTACAGAGGTAGAAAGGAAATCTGGCAATAGATTACATGCCTTTTGAAGACTGACTTTCAATTTGGAGTAAGTATATCTAGGAATTTTAAGTGTTTACAAATTAGTAGTACTATTTTGGTGCCAGTTATGGCAACCCAGAAGTTCATCACTCGCCTCTTCTGTGGTGGTACTAGCTGGAAAGGAGATTGAATAGGGTTCAATGTTGGTCAGCAAGTAAGGGGAAAAAATGTTGAACAGTCTGTTACTGGGAATTTAAAAGAACTCTTTTATTGAAGATGATAAATAGGAGATTTTTTACCATTAGTTAAGTGTGAAGAGGGTAAGGGTGTGGATGAAGATTTTGTCAGTATATTTTTAGCTAGGCACAGAAGCAGGTTATGTAATAGAAGGGGTAGTTAACTTCGTATTGAAAAGGTAAAAGGCCAGAAAATCAGCTTTTTTTTTGTAATTTATTTCTATTGAACTTCATCATCAAACAAACATTTCCATAAGATGTATTTCAGATACTGTACATATATATCATATATTTGTCTCAAATCTCCACATAATATTTATCTGAGGTATACACCTATAGAAAGGAGAGGAAAGAAAGAACAATTGAAAGAAGAAAACTATGTACAGAGTAGGGAGTGATTTTTTTTTACAAAATATTCATTGACTTGTGAGAATAAAATCAGGCCTATGAGGTGTTATGTAATTAAACCATTTTTCCCAGTATGAATCAAATTGTTCCAACTTATGATTAACAGATGCTGTTATCTTCTCTATTTTGTAAATGTCCATTGTAATTTCCATCCATACATTTGAAGTTGGGCTTTCCTGCGATAACCATTTCCTGGTAAGGGTCTTTTTACCGGCCACCAGCAGTACATTCATTAAATATTTATCTCTTTTCAACCATTCTTGAGGTATATACCCAAAATATATGGTCTTACTCTCTAAGGATATTTCACATTTAGAGATGTCTTGTAGGGCATTATGTATCCCACTCCAATAGTCTTTGATAATAGGGCATTCCCAGAAAATATGATAATGGTCTGCATTTTGATTTCCACAATTTCTCCAGCAAACAGTGGGGTTACTACTCCCATAATGGGATTTCTGAGAGGGTGTAATAAAACATCTTAACAAGTTTTTCCACCCGAGCTCCCTCCATTTCTGTGAACTGGTACACTTCCATTGATACCTCCATATTATTATCCAGTCTTCCTCAGATATTATTATCCCTCCTTCCTTCTCCCATTTTGTTTTAGTGTATGAAGTGGAATGTGTTTTAAGATTTGACAAACCCTTATACATGCTTGAAATTATTCTACTACTGTTGTCTGAATTATATGCTTTTCTAAATAGCTCTATCAGACATGTACTTGCCTTGGTTACATTTTTAACCATCCTATTAACATACTGTTGCATCTGCAAATAGTGGTAAAAGTCTTGTTTTTCTGATGTTTTTCTCTTTCAGCATTTCAAAACTGAACAGTGTTCCTTCTTTCATTATATTGCAAATAGCAATTATTCCTTTAGCTGTCCAGTCCGTAAATCTAGTATCCAGTTTATTCGGCGTAAAATCCGAGTCATATGCACACCATTTAAGAATTTTTTTTTAGATTATGAGAACACACAGTCCTCTTTTATTGTCATTTAGAAATGCATACATGCATTAAGAAATGATACAATGTTTCTCCGGAGTGATATCACAGAAAAGGAGACAGACCAAAGACTAACACTGACAAAACCACATAATTATAACAATAGTTACAGCAGTGCAAAGCAATACCATAATTTGGTAAAGAACAAACCATAGGCACAGTAAAAAAAAAAATAGGCTCAAAGTCGCGAGTCGATGGACTCCCGAGTCCCCGATAGCAGGCGGCAAAAGGGAGAAACTCCCTGCCATAAACCTCCAGGCACCATCAACTTGCTGATACCTTGGAAGCAGCCGACCACAGCCAACACTGAGTCCATCCGTCCGAAAACTCTGAGCTTCTGAGCAGCCTCTCCGATACAGCCTCCCGAGTGCTTTCGACCTCTCCCCGGCCACTGAAACACACAAAGCCGAGGATTTCGGGGCCTTCAGCTCCGGAGATTCCGGTTACCACACAGTAGCAACGGTAGCAAAGCAGTCATTTCAGAAGTTTTCCAGATGTTCTGCTGTGCTCTCACGTCCGTCTCCATCAAATCAGGATTGTGCACGGTCTCCTACTTGACAAATAACAGATACTCATCACCGAAATGGCCGCGCACGTTGTCGTCGTGCCGCCATCTTCTCCCCCCTCTAGTTTATAATGTCTCATTGTGTAGTTGCAATGCCTCTCTCTAGTTTATATTCTTTTATAATAGTTTTCCATATTTTAAGAGTCCATTTCACCCACGGGTTGCCAATATTATTTATTTAACTTTGTAGATTGTTATCAGCCAAAATTGCCTGTATGGGGATGGAAAGTGTCCTGTCCTCAATGTTTTTCCATTGAGCGTCATATGATGGGTTGCACCAGCATATCACGGCTCTCAACTGTGCTGCAAAATAATAATCTCTAAGAGAAGGTAGGCCCCATCTCCCCTTTTCCTTGGCTAATTGCAAAGTTTTGAGACGAACCCTAGGCCTTTTACCTTGCCATATATATCTTGATAGCATCTTGTTCCATTCATTGAATTGATTTTGGTTAATCTCTATTGGTAGGGTCTGAAAGAGATATAGTAGTCTGGGCAGTATATTCATTTTAATAGATTCAATCCTTGAACTGAGACCAAGAAAAGGAATTAGGTTCCATCTTGTTATATCTTCCTTAATTTTTTTATATATAGGCTGATAATTGCATTCTGATAATTTTGCCAAATCTTTTGGCTTAATGATGCCCAAGTATTTGACGGACTCTGTTTGCCATGCACAAAAATATCTACTTTCAATTTCTCTTGGTGGGCTATAGTTATATGAAAGTAGTTGGGTTTTATCTATGTTGATCTTGTATCCTGATAATTGGCCATATTGTTCAAAGGATTGCATCAATTTAGGTTAAGAGTGTGTTGGTTGCCCTAGACAGATCAAAATGTCATCTGCGTAACAGGTGTAATATGCTCTGTCCCTTTAATAGTAATTCCCCTGATATCTTCATTTTGTCTGATGTATTGAGCTAATGGTTCCAGATATAATGCGAAGAGTAGCGGTGACCATGCACAACCCTGTCTCGTGCCCCTTTCTAGGGTAAAACTATTAGATAAATGTCCATTGATTTTAATCCTGGCAGTAGGATTGTCATATAGTGCCTGTATAGTTTTAATAATTGTCATAGTAGACCAAATCTATGTAAAACTCTATAGAGAAAATTCCAATTAACTGAATGAAATGCCTTTTCAGCGTCCATGCTTATCACTATTGCTTCAATTTCATTTTTTATATGATCCATAATGTGAAGTGTCCTTCGTATATTGTCTTGTATTTGGCGTTGTTGTATAAAACCTGTCTGATCATTATGTATCAGTGTGGGTAGAAACTCTTCTAATCGTTTGGCCATGATGGAGGTAAGTATTCTATAATCCGCATTAAGAACAGATATTGGTCTAGATGACCCACATTCCATTTTATCCTTGCCTTCTTATGGTACAGCTGAGATTATCGCCTCCTTCCAGCTGGGTGGCATTTGTGCCTTTCTCAGGGCCCAGTTCAGGGTGGGGAGTAAAACAGGAATTAACTCACTTCTAAACTCTTTAACCCACTCTGCTGTATATCCATCTGATCCTGGTGACTTGCTAATTGCAGTTTTTAGTTCAGTTTCAATTATGTCAGCAGTCATTGTTCTATTTTGTTCTTTGCTTAAAGTAGGTAACTCTAAAGAATTCAGGAAGGTGTCAATTTGGGTTATGCTTCCCTCTGGAACTTTGGAATATAGAGTTTTGTAAAACATTTTAAAAGCTTCTTGATTTCACTTAGCTTATTTTTTATCACTTTCGTTCTTGGATCCCTAATTCTATGAATCGTATTTTCTGCTATCTTTTTTCAGTTTCCACGCCAGTATTTTCATAGATTTGGATCCACGTTCATAGTGTCTCTGTTTCAGACACATTAAATTTTTTCTAATTTCTTGTGTAGCCAAACTATTAATTTCATTACTGATTTTTAAATTTTCCTCTAGTGTATCCTGTGCCAAACTCAATTTTGTTTTTTTTTCCAAGTTCCTTCAGCTTATTTTGTAATTCCTCTAATGTTTTATTCCTTTTTTTCTTATATGAAGATATCGCTATAATTTTCCCTCTTAAGACAGCCTTCAGAGTATCCCATAGAAAACTCTCCATTATCATTAAATTCTAAGTAAAGACCAATTTATTTTTTAATTTGTTCCTTAAAATAGGGATCATTGAGTAGACTTGAATTTAGTTTCCAAATAGTATTCTTTGGTTGTAGGTCAAAATCAACAGATAAATATATAGGTGCATGGTCACTTGCATATATTGTCCCAATTCCACAGGTGATTATTTTGTCTTTACCTTTTCCAAATGTTATGAAATAGTCTATTCTTGTATATACGGAATGGGGGACAGAATAATGAATGTAATCCTTTCTGTCGGGGAAAAGGTCCCTCCATATATCAATTAGACCAACATCCTCAAAAAGAGTGTTAACTTTCTTATGTAAGGATTTTGTTTCATAAGTTTTTCTATTGGGAGAGTCTGACTTTGGTTGTAATTGTAAATTTAAGTCTCCCCCACATATCAAGAGACCTTCTGTTTCTGTTACCATAATATTAGTAATTTTCTGGAAGAAACTAATATCACTTCCTGGGGGTGCATATATATTCAATAAAATAACTGGATTTCCATCTATATTCTCCCTTACCAGAATATATTGGCCCTCCTTATCTCCCATTTTGAAAACTTTTTCAACATTTAGCTTGCTTGAGATGAGAATAGCAACTCCTTTTCTATGACCTGATTTATATGAGGAGAAAAACAAATTAATGAGGCCCATTCTCTTTAATTTTCCATGCTCATTATCACTTAAGTGAGTTTCCTGTAAATATATTACATGGACTTGTTCTGTTTTCATTTTTGATAGAATTTTACTGCACTTGACTGGATTCAACAGCCCATTGACATTAAAAGAAACGAATTTTACTTAATCCTTAGCCATGTGTATTTATCTGTTAGTATATCATTGAAATTGGCAGAATATAACTTAATCAATCTACTCCCTGAACAAATAAGAGCCAAGAAACGCGAATAATAAAAAAAAGGTAATGAAGGTGTGATTCCAAGGTTGGGGTCTCTAGATGACCCTGAGTTGAGCTAGAAGAAACGTCTAGCTGTAGGGGATAGCCCCTCCTACTTGTGAGTTGAGGGCCCCCGCTGCAGTACCTATAAAAGTAAGTAAAAACAATGTATGTCCATTACACAGAAATGATTTCCCTGTGTATTCCTCCGATGTATATTTTCTCATTTAGGTGGGGGAAAAGGGAATGAATGAATAAATTTTTAAAAATTGAGTAATATAAAATCCACATTGTAATAGGTATTTGTCAAGATATGTATATCACCGTCTATTTTTGCCTCCGTTTAGTTTATCAGCACTCTTAAAAGTTAGCCAAACCTTATGGCTCTTCTGGAGGAGGTGAGGGATGCCCTTGGAGAACTCAAGTCTCTTCCTAATATCCTTCTCTCGTCCTCTTCCCGTCCCCTGCTTTCTCGGTTCTCTTTCTATTTCCCAAGCAGATCGGGGTAACTGCTCAGCCAGACTTTCCCTTGGTTTGACCATGCTAATGTGCAGTCCTCCGTTCTTCATGTCTGTAGACATCTCTTCCACCGTCTGATATAGTCGTATCCCTTCTTGGTAAAATACCCTCAGTTTAGCAGGGTATGGGGTTTGGAATTTAATCTTTTCTTGCTTTAATTTTGCTTTGGAATATTCCTTCCATTTCTGTAGGACCGCCGGGGGGTAATCATGATCGAAGTATATTAACTTCCCGTTCCAAAAAAAAACCCTCTTCTTACCCCCAGGCCCTTCGTAGAATCTCCACCTTGCTCTTCAGTCGAAGGAATTTAAGTACTATTGAGCGCGGCTTACTTTCTCTGTTGTAACCTATTTCGGTTAATTGTTAAAAGTATGGTATTGCATCATTTCTTCTTATTCGACTACAGTTGTAAGAAAATGTTTGTGACCCCTTTGCGACCTGGTTTTCTGCATTAATTACTCATAAAATGTGGTCTGATCTTCATCTAAGTCGCAATAATAGATGAACACAATTTGTCTAAAATAATATCACACACGCACTGTACTACTTAGATAGATATACTTTATTAATCCCGAAGGAAATTTGGTTTTGTTACAGCTACACCAACCAAGAATAGAGCATAAATATAGCAATACAAAAACCACCAACAATCAAACAACAAGATGCAAACTATGCCAGATGGAAAATAAGTCCAGGACCAGTCTGTTGGCTCAGGATGTCTGACCCTCCACAGGAGGAGCTGCACGTTCGATGGCCACAGGCAGGAATGACCTCACGTGCCGCCAAGTGTTGTATCACGGTGGAATGTGGCCGAAGTCCAACAGTAAAAAGTTAAATATCCAGTCTGCAAACACGTTCCTTGATCGTAATATGCCTCGGATTGCACCATCTGTTGTTAGCCAGAACAGTAAGCATCCAATTCCTTTACGCTTACCGCTCTCAGTACACTTCCGGTCAGCCGGAACGGTATTACCCACCGAACTCCTCTTCTCCATAAGTCTCTGTTGTCTCGACCCGGTTCTCTTTCCTCGACTTTGTGATCCCCCTCTGCATCCTCTGTGTGTTTTCCTCCGGATTTCAACAGGGGTGTCCGCCGCTCTGCTCGCTAAATCGGCCGGCATTAGCTGGTTTCTGGAATACACAATGCGACCTTGCTTCTGTCCTGTGTGTCGAGATGTAACCATTTCCAGCACTAAAAAAGACCCAAATAAAACTCTGTCTACCAGCATGTTAGAGAGGGTGCAGCTTCGACGTGTTACAGTGAGAGGAAAAAAAAACAAAAAAAAAATGTAAATTAAAAAGTAAGAAGAAGAAAGTAAGAGTAGATCGGAACGGCTGTACCAGGCTGTATACAAGACCAACGCATGCACACTTCCCGTCATTACTGAGTACACCATTTAAACTGTCACAGTCTAAATTCAAGAAGTATGTGAACCTCTGCGATAATACTTCTACAAAAACTACTTGAAGTAGGGTGTTTCAATCAAAGAGATGAGATTGTAGGTGTGGGCCATAGAGGTACCCGGTCCTATAAAAAAAGACACTCAAAGTCATGTTACTGACAGAGCCTGCTCTTTTCAAGAAAGGTCTGTTTCTGTGCACCATGCCTTAGTCAGAACAACTTTCAGAGGACTGTAGAAGAATTGTGAAGACGCATGAAGCTGGAAATAGCTACAAAAGCATTTCTAAAGACCTGAGTGTTCAACCGTCCACAGTAAAATAAATTGTCTATAAATGAAGAAAATTCAGAGTGATGAATCTGTGGAATTCTTTGCCACAGGCAGCTACGGAGGCCAAGTCTATTTAAGGTAGAGGTTGTATGTATATTTAAGGTAGAGGTTGATAGATTCATGATTGGTGAAGGCATGAAGGGATATAGGGAAGAAGCCAGGAGATTGGGGCTGAGAGGAAAATTGGATCAGCCTAATGAAATGGTGGAGCAGACTTGATGGACTAAATGGCCTAATTCTGCTCCTATATCTTAAAGTCCTATGGTCTTCAGTGCTGTTGCTACTCTCCCTAGGAGTGGGTGTCCTAGCAAGATCACAAAGTGCAATACTGAAGAAGGTGAAAAAGCACTCAAGGGTAGCAGTGAAAAACCTGCAGAAATCTCTAGAACTTGCTAAAGTCTCTGTTCATGTGTCCACAATAAGAAAAACACTGACCAAGAACGGTGTTCATAGAATGTCACCAATGAGGAAACCACTGCTCTTCAAAAAAAAACGCATTGCTCCATGTCTCAAGATGCAAAAGACTACCTAGTTTTCCACAACACTTCTGGGACAATGTTCTGTGCACAGATGAGACAAAAGCTGAACTTTTTGGCAGAAATGCACACCACTACGTTTGGAGGAAAAAGGGCACTGCACACCAACACCAAAACCTCATCCCAACTGTGAAGCATGGTGGAAGGAGCATCAGGGCCTGGACTGCTTGTAATTGTTGAGGAAACAATGAATTTAAAATTGTATCAAGACATTTTACAGGAGAATGTCAAGATAGCGGTCCATCACCTGAAGCTTAATAGATGTTGGATGATGCAGCAAAACAATGATCTGAAAGACAAGAGAATGGTTTAAAAAGAAGAAAATTTGTGTTTTGAAATGGCCAAGTCAGAGTCCATATCTCAAACTAATTACGATGCTGTGGCATGACCTGAAGAGGGTTGTTCATGCAAGGTATCCCAGAATTGTTGATGAACTGAAACAGTTTTGTATGGAGGAATGTTCTAAAATTCCACCTCACCATTGTGCAAGTCCGATCAGGAGCTACAGGAAACACTTGGTGAGGTTACTGCTGCTAAAGGAGGTTCTACCAGTTATTAAATACAAAGGTTAATGTACTTTTCCAGCCTGGACTGTGATTAAGCAATGTGTCCAATAAGGGCATGAAGAGTACAATTGTTTGTGTGTTATTAGTTTAAGCTGAATGCTTTTGTCTATTGTTGTGTCTTAGATGAAGATCAGACTAATATTATATGAATAATTAATGTAGAAAACCAGGTAATTGCAAAGGGTTAACAACATTTTCTTGCAATCATAAATTATTTATGTTTCTGTCATTTAGCAGCAGTAGACTCTGTTCTGTAGAACAGAGTTTTATTGGGGATCTTCTGGGGCTAAGGCCTGGAAGCCATTACTTGTGTTGTATGGAATCTGCTCATTCTGCTATCAGAAACATAACTAAAGATCTATCATGAACTTTCTCTTAACTTTTTAAAAATCTGCAAGCAATTTAAAAATACCTGATGATCTTGAAGCGATATGTAATATCTGGGATTGGTAAATATATTAGTTAATAGGGTTAATTTAAATAAATGTTACTTGTATTATTATGTTTAAGCAATTTGATAAGCAATCTTTGCATTCTTCAGCTTTTTCTTTTTCAGCTTTTGGCTAGATGTTTCTCCCTCAAGTGCCATTGAAGTTAAGGCATCCTAATCGTATTCCTGAAAGCAATAAGTGAGATATGTAATCACTTAAATTATCATGGAACATGAATTTACTCACAAGTTAAGAGTGTTATAATTGATGGACAAGATGTACAAAACAAAGGACTTCAATCAAGATTATCATAAGAATACTAATTACAAATATTGTCTGGGAGAGATAAGCTATTATAGGCTATCCCCAGGTAATGAATACCTGACTTATTGACATGCTTACATCCAAACAAACTCCCATTCTATTAAATTCAGAAGTCCAATATATGTATAGTTTTTTTTTCTCTCTTCCACTTTTAGCACCTATTCTTTCTTAAGGTCTTGTGTGTAGTTGATGTGGATGTATGGTTCCAAATTAAGTAATTTTGTGCATTTTCTGACTTGTGAACAAAATCTATTTATGGATTCCTGTAAAAACAGAACAGTTCATACCCAAACTGTGTAAGTGTATGTATTTTCAGTGCTTCCCAGTTGTGCTGGTTCAAGTACTATGCATTGTGTTGTGGAATGTCAGTCAAAATTTGTATTCTTCACTTTTTATTGCTTAACTCTTTTTGTATTAACATTGGTGTAAAGTATCATTTTAACATTTCACATGAAACAAATTTTAGAAATAATATCAGTCCCAAAATATTAATTTAATTACTAATTTCACAGAACGAACCAAATAACGTTCACCTTGAGCAAAAATTCAGCAATATTAAACCAAGAAAATGAACAACTTTGTTTCAGATTAATATGTAAAAATCAAATCTAAATGAAAATAATTATGTAGAAATGAAAAATTTTATCTATAGCTTCAACACATATTAAGATGTGCCAAGCAGCTTTGCAGGAACACTACCAAACAAAATTTGGCATGCAAGCCAAAAGAGAAAGTTTGGTCAAAGACTTGGACTTTAAGGGATTGTCCTAAAGGGGGAAATGACCAGGAGGTATGTTTAAATATGGTAGCTGGATGCACCAATCACCAGTGGACCAGTTGGATTTGAGAATATTCACAAAATTCAAGTTGTAGAAGATGTTACTCAATTGTAAAACTGTTAGAAATTGTAAATAATGAAGACTATTTGAAAGCTAGGATGAAAATGCTAACATTGATTTTTATTAATGTTTTGAAATTAGAAAAAGTAGTTCTGATTAATTCAATTATATTCTCATGCTTTACAATAAAAATAGTTGTATAGTGTTTCCTCTCTGTATGTGGAAATTATTTCAATAATGATGGATTCCATACCAATGTCATTGTTATCAATAGATATTTTTTATTTTATGTGAGAGAGCAAATCATTCCAAGCCAACTAATACAAAATCCAATGAACTGTTTTTGAACCACAAGCTTAAAAACAGAACAGTACTTTTAAGCTGGGTAATTAGATAAGTATTTTTGTCCTGTCAATATGAACTTGCAAAATCCAGTTTTATTCATAATTATGAAATGAGTAACTACTGATTTTTATTAACAAATTTAACCAATATTACCAATTTGGGTATTTTGAATATTTTGAAAGTTATCTAGTGAAGGACTGAAGGTTGATTGTGTAGGTACCAGTGGATATAGAGGCCTTTCATCACATGAAGTTCTCCAACTATGAATGCTAATATTTTGTAAAGTTCTTTTAGAAAATAATTTTGTACATTGAGAAATTCTTTGTAGGTTGAGTTTTAAGGTACTGTTACTGACTTTTCTAAAATATTATTTTTATCTATGTAAATATTTTACAGACTAACTTTATCAAGTATTATTTTTTCAATGTATAAAGGATATTAAATGTACTCTTCCATTTTTCTGTTACTAAGCACACATTTATTGTATTCAAATTCCTTAAAGTGATTTTGAAAAAAAACATATTTTAATATTGGAGAAAGACTAACATTTGATACTATTATTTTCATATGTAAATTGTCAAAATAATCTTTTCCTGTGCCTTTTGAGTTTCTAAGTGTACTTGTGGGCAAAAATCTTTTTATGACTCCAATAAAAAGTAAAGATATTTGAATATATGAACAACCTTGAATATGGCTGTGTACTGAACTGTTAATTTAGTTTCAAAAGTGTCTTTGCACATTTGTATTTTAACAGTTTCATAATTTTGCACAAATACATTAAAAGAAAGCCTTAGACATTTTAGGATATTTGTGATAAAGCAATGTATATCCCAAATATACCTTAATTACTTGTTTGACTGTAAAAACACTGTTAAAGTAACTTGACTCCAGTAATTTGATACAACCTATGGAACAGTTAAATACAAAGTTAAACCAAAATGGGCATATGGGTAATGTGTGGCTCATACAATGTGTCTATTTATTTTTTCTATGTACAAATTGGGAATATTTGTAAAACTGATTTTTATTACTTGGATATATTGTGGAATGAATAAATGTCTGTTTGTACAGAATTGTTTCTGATTAAACTTAATTTTAATAGGTAATGAGCACAAAAGCCTGTGAACTTCATTTATTTAATGTAGTGATACACAAGCCAAACACAAACTTGAGATGGTTTTATGTCATAAACGGACTGCTTTCGTAAATACTCCTACCTTTCTTTCAAAAGTTTTTAAACAGCTGAACACATAAAAATAGTGATTGTGCATTGTAGAAAAGCTTCGCAAAAGGATTTACTATTTCACCGATAACCAGCTGAAGGCAGCTTTGAGTATTGTAGATTTTCGCAAATAAAACCAAGTGAGATATCTAATGTTTAATGAAATCCGTAGCACGTTTTATTGAACTCCAAAACCTAAGCACAAAAGTGCACTGAAAACACATTAGACCCTTCTCTTAATGTAAAACCACAACTCAGTGTTGGTGGCTGTGAATTATGAACTTTTCTCTCAATTATTTTACTCTAAACAGGCCCTCCCAGAATTCACTAAAACTGGCATTGTGAGCCATTTTAGAGCTCAGATGAGCTGCCCGGCTCCACTGTTCAATGGGTGGAGGAACCACAGGTGCCTCGGGCTGGTCCAAAGGTGCGTTGACACTCTCGTGGTCGTGTTGTGACACCAGCGGCATGGCAGTGGAATACTCCAAATCTTGGTAGGCCTGTTTAAGGCGATGTACTGAAATACATTCAGCTTTAGGAATCATCTATGATAAACGTCTTTTCTTCCAGTTCCACATTGCAAAACAGGCCATTGTAAGGGGTCCTAAGAGGATGTTGGTGTTCATCATGGTGGACAAAACCAAACAAGGAGGAATGTAGGTCAGCAGGAACCCAAGTGTGTTGTATTCCTCATTGATGATGGGAGGTAGGAATAGATGGAAAGAAATCGAATTTACTGAGGAGAGTGGAACACCGTTGAAAGGCCGGCCAGACAGTCATGGCAGCAGGAATGAATTCACCTGGCACTTGTAACAGTTGCCCGTATTGCAACTTGGCCATGAATGACTGCAGGTTCTCTGAGCCCCAGCAGAACCCATGGGAGGTGATTATTCCAACACTCATTGGTCAGGGAAGCCATCAGAGCAACCTTCAAGGAGCGGTGAAACCGCATTCATAGGCCATTGGATTGTGGGTGATACGCTATGGTGAGATGTGGCCTAATGCCGAGGTTCTGGGCTATCGCGGGCCAGACGTCTGAAATGAAGTGGGTACCGCAGTCAGAGGAAATAGTGCCAAACCAAGCATCCCACGTGATGATGAACGCTCTAGCCATGTCTGCGGCTGTCGATGCTGGAGGGACGACCTCTGGCCACCTGGTGGTACGGTCCACCATGGTAAGGTGCCTGAAATCATGGGTGCTGGAAGAGGACCAACAAGGACCACATTGACATCATCAAACCGTTGCTCAGGGACCTCAAAAAGTGCCAATGGTGCCCGAACATGATGGTTAATTTTTGCGTGCTGGCACTCCAGAGAAGCTGCAGTCTAATCATGCACGTTCTTTCTGAGGCTGTGCCAAACTTTTGTGCAACCGGTTTTTGTGAGGCCTTCCGGCCCAGATGCAGAGGCCTCTTATAGAGTCGAAAACAATCTGTCTCCAGTTTGCGGGCACGATGAGGCAAGAGTGACTGGTTGAGATACCGCACAGATGAGAATCCTCAACTTCCCCGAACTTAATGTCAGCCAAATGTGTATGTGTGTGACCTCAACAGCTGTCCATGAGAAGCAATCAGCCACAGCATTATCCTTCCCCTTGATATAATGTGTATAAGTTGTAAACCCTGATACGTAGACCATTTGACATTGCTGCTGTGCAGACCAAGTGTCTTGATATTTAGGCCATTGCATGCACGAGGAGTTAGTGGTCAACAAATGCTGTGAAATGCCAACCCTCTAGAAGAAAACGAAAATAGTGGACAGCCAGATAGAGACAGAGAAGCTCACAGTCAAATGTGCTGTACTTCCTCTCGGGGGGAGGGGGTTGGTGAGGGTGGATGAAGCTATCATTGAAAATGACAGGGAAACACCAGACAGGATTGTGTGAGGAATCTCAGGAAGAGGAGTCTGTAGAACATGTAGTTCTGAGTTGCAGGAAGTATGGGATACAGAGAGAGATTATGAGAATCTAAGAGAATTGGGGGTGCAGGAATTCACATTGAAAGGGTTGCTGGGCATGGGTGAGAGCACAGGTCAGGGGTATTTTTAGCTTTCTTAAGGGATACAGGGATTTTTTATAGGATATGATGGATAAGCAGGAATAGGGTAGTAGGATGGCCAAAGATGGGAGGATAAAGTGTAGGTTAGGGTATGTGTGAGTGATTGGGTGAAGGGATTTAGAATGTAAGTCTATTTCACACTCTGGAGCAGAAGGTGGCGGTAATGGACCATTAAGCTGGGTGCCAACTGCTGTAAAACAAGACCGAGAAGAAGAAGAAGATGAAGCTGCCGGCTGAAGAAGGCGAGGACTGCTTCATGCCTCCGACCAGCTGTTTGTACAGCACCAACAGCATAGTCTGAAGTGTCGGTAGTAATGTCTGGGGAGCAGGTGCACCAGTGGGGTCGCATTAGAAAGAGCTTGTTCAGTATCATCAAATACCCTGGTCATGTCCACTGACCAGTCAAGTACTTGATTCCGGGTATTGTCTTTAAACGCACTGTACAGGGGGACCATAAGTTCAGCAACTCGCTGTATGAGGTGGTGATGGAAACTTACCATACTTAAAAACTCCCGTAGTTTTTAACTGTGCGAGGCGGTGGAAATCCGTAATACCAGCTACTTTTGATGGGAGGAGTTTCGCACCTTCTGCAAAGTTTTGTGATTGTCTTGGAGAATGTGATCTTGCTGAGGTTTGGGAATTTGCCCAGCAGTTGAGTAAACTTAAGTGAGGTGGTGTAGGCGCTTAACAGTTGTAGGGAACTTACTGGGGGAGCAGGGTAATGACTCAAAGTCCTTGACATCCACAAGCCGACAGTTCTTAAGATCAACTAACAGTCCTTTGGCACACAGAAGGTATGCACCGAGCAGAGGTTGAGCCACTTTAGCCAGGATGAGGTCCCATGGGTAACGTCACCCACTCAGACAGTGCATCACCTGCCGCAAGTCTGGATCTTGCTGCCATTGGCCATCTGCAGTGAGGTTTCATTGCTCTTTGCCTTCCCATCAATAGGCGATGCTGTCAGTATGCTCACTGTATCACCTGTGTCACACAGGAAATGTTACAGGAAAGGTGTCTGAAATGAACAGTAGACGAACCTGGCAACGGGAACCCACGGTGTTCATGGACCTCTAATGTCCTGATGTGCTGGCACTGTCGAAGCTGCAAGGTGGTCGGCACTTCCTAGCATTTCTACTATAGCAAGCATGGTAAAAGCACAGATCTGGTAAAATCTGTTTTGCAGCTGCACACATCCTTATTTTGGGGGCCCTTGCTAATTATTGAGGTAGAGAAAGGAGGAGGAGGAACAATAAACTGCAGCCCAGCTGAGTGTAAATTATCAGCTATTTTAGCAAGCTCCTTAAAGTCCATCATGGATGCATTAGTGAGGGCTATGTGAACTTGATCAGGTATTTGCTGCATGAAGAGTTCTTGAAAAATAAACAAGAATGGTGATTTCCCAGGTGAGACAGTATGTGGTCCATTAGCTCTGACGGCCTAGCAAGCAAGGAGAGCGAGTGTTGGGCGTGCTCAGACTCTGATAGTCCAAAAGTTTCTAAAAGGTGAGTTATTAGCAATCAGTATTTTTCGTATTCAGGCAGACTCACCACTTTCGCAGCTGAGGAATTGCTGAGCGGCCATGTAGTACCATGTAGTATAATTTGGTTACATCCACGGAGATTTCTCACAGAGTGAACTGGGCCTGAGTTTGTACAAACCAAGCAATGGTATTTTGCTCCCAAAACTCTGACAGTTTCAAAGCAACTGTGTTGGTCAACGTGTTCAGTAACTCCAGAATCATCCTAGAGCATCGGGGTCACCAACGTAGGTTTTTGCAAATAAAATGTAATGAGATGTTCTGTGTTCAATGAAACCCGTAACACATTTTATTGAACTCCAAAATCTAAACACAAAAGTGTGCTTAAAAAATCCTTTACATAACCAGCCTCTTAAAACAAAACCCCAAGTCAATGTCGGTGGTTGTGAATTATCAGAAGAATGGTTGGTGATGGTGGTGGATATAGTAAAAGTACTGAGGAATTATACAAACGTAGTAATTAGATTTCAGAAATGGGAGATAAAGCATGAAACTTATAAAAATAGGCAGATTAGCAACTCACTATAGCAGAATTCGTTTAAGTCCAAGAGGCTTAGGCTATTTGTTGGGTGCATTCAAGAAGGTATCTTGAGGTAAAAATAGAGTTCACATAGACACTGCAGCAATTGATATGCAAGATACAGAGCTTGTGGGGTGATGGGCAAGGACAAAGGGGAACAGTGGATATTGCAGCAATGATGTGCTGGGCACGGAGCTTGTGGGGTGATGGGTAAGAACACGGGGAACAGTGGACATTGCAGCAATTGATATGCAGGATACAGAGCTTGTGGGGTGATGAGTAAGGACAAGGGCAACAGTGGACAGTGCAGAAATGATGTGCTGGGTACAGGAGCCCATGGTATGGTAGGTAAGCACAAGGGGAACTTGTCACACAATTTCATCCCCCTTGGTTCAGTCCCTTCATAACTATATCTGGTGACAATTCACATTTCTCCATCACTTCAATGCTTACAGTTTACTGCCCTGATCACTTTATTTTCACTATGGACCTACAGTCCCTATACACTTCTATTCCTCTTCAAGATGTCCTTAAAGCTCTTTGCTTCTTTCTGGACAGTAGAACAATAGAACTAATCAGTTTCCCTCCACCACGACCCTCCCCTGTTTAGTGGAACTGGTTCTCTTTTGGCTCCTCCCACTTTCACCAAACCATTGGTGTCACCACGGACATTCACATAAGACCAAGCTGGACCTGCTTTTTCATTGGCTACATGGAAGAGTCTGTGTTCCAAGCCTGCCCCCAAATTTTCTCCATTGCATTGACAACTGCATTGGTTCTACTTGCTGCACCCATGCCGAGTTTGTCAGCTTCAACAATTTTGTCGCCAACTTCCACCCTCCTCTGAAATTTTCTTGATCTATCTCGGACACCTCTTTTCCCTTTCTCATGTCTCTGTCTCCATTTCTGGGGACAGCCTATCTACTGAGATGTTTTGCAAACCTACTGACTCCCAAAAATATCTTGACTCTTCCTCTTCCCACCCTGTCATTTATAAAAATGCTATTCCCTTCACTCAGTTTCTCTATCTCTGCTGCATCTGTACTCAGGAAGAGGCTTCCCATTCTAGAATATCTGAGATGTCCTCTTTCTTTCAAAGACCAGGGTTTTCCTTCCACCACTATTGATGCTGCCCTTATCTTCTCCATTTTTCACACATCTGTCCTCACCCCATCCTCCCATATCATAACAGGGATAGGATTCCACTCCACAAGGTTCCGTATTCAGCACATCATTCTCCATAACATCCACCATCTCCAGCAGGATCCTACCACTGAGCATATCTTTTGTTACCCTGCCATCCTCTGTATCCTGGTGTAGGTTCATCAGACCCTTGTTTCTTCAAGAAACCCAACGCAATACCATTCCCTCCTTTATATCAATGTGCTTGGAATATTAACATACCACCAAGATCCATGGCCTTCCCCTTGTTGAATATCAACCTCTTCCTCTGACAGCAGACATTGATTCATTCCTTTGTCCTTGAATCTCCTTTCCCTAGCTCTCTGAGTTAAGAATGACCAACGTTGACTCCTGTATATTTGAAAACACTCCCATAACATTACATTAAAATCCGATGTGTGTACATATGTTGGTACCTATGAATGGCAGTACTAGATCCCTTATCCCTCCCCAACTTGGCCATGCCAACCAAGTTGCTTACCTGAGCAAATCCCATTTCCCAGCATTTGAAGCACATCTCTCTTAAACCTCTGCTATCCATTTAACTATCTAAATGTCTTTTCTGCAATGTAATTGTATCTGACTCTACCACTTCTAACAGTTCATTCCACACATGCACCCCTCTTTGTGTGGAAAAAGTTGCCTGTCAGGCCCCTTTAAAACTTTCCCCACTCTTCAATCTATGTCCCCTAGATTTAGATTCCCTTAACTGGGAAGAGTTTTGACCATTTACATTATCTATCCCCCTAACGATTTTCAGAATCAGGTTAAGATCACCGGCATATGTCGTGAAATTTGTTGTTATGTGGCATCAGTACCTTGCAATACATAATAATAATAAACTATAAATTACATTAATAAGTACAGTATATATTTAAAAAAATAATTAATTAGTGCAAAAAGAGAGGGAAAAAAGTGCCGATATAGTGTTCATGGGTTTGTTGTCCATTCAGAGATTTGACAGTGGAGGTGAAGAAGCAGTTTATAAACTGTTGAGTATGTGTCTTCAGGCTCCTGTGCCTTCTCCTTGTTGAAAGCATTGAGAAGAGGGATGATGGGGGTCCTTAATGATGAATGCCGCCTTTTAAGGTGTTTCTGATGCCGGGGAAGCTAGTGCCTATGATGAAGTAGCTGAGTATAGAACTGCAGCTTTTTCCAATCCTGTGCAGTCACCCCTCCATACCAGATGATGATGCAACCAGTTAGAATGCTCTCCATGTTATATCTGTAGAAATTTGCAAGTGCCTTTGGTGACATACCAAGTAACCTCAAACTCCTAATATAGCTGTTATCGTGGCTCCTTTGTCCATCTGATTTTATAACATCAAAGGAAAATGCTCCAGACTATGCAGTTTCTCCTTATGACTCATGCCATCCTGTTACAGTAACATTCTCGTAAAACTCTTCTTCACCCTTTCCAGCTTAACGCATAACCTCTACAGGGTGGTGACCAGAACCGCACACAGTATTTGCAGTGTGGGTCTCACCAAAGTCTTGTATGATTATAACATTACATCCCAATTCACTGATGAAGACAAGCTTGCCAAATGCCTTCATCATCTTCTCTAACCACGTAACCACTTTCATGGAAATATGTACTCCAGGTCTTTCTGTTCTGGACACTTTCTGGAGTCTTACCATTTACTCTTGGACTAACTTAACTTAAAATCTCACCATCTCCCTCAACACTGCCTTTTTGGTCAAGAAAGCACAGCAACGTCTCCACTTTATGAAGTGAGTAAGACTCCCCGATCCCGCACCCCCCCCCATTTTAACCAACTTTTACAGGAACACCATCAAGAGTGTTCTGACAGACACTCACCATCCTGACCAGCTGTATCATCATCAGGAATGAGAATTGCAAGGCATCTGACCAAAGGGACACAGTCTCCTTGGTTTTGTCAATGATCCCTCCCATCTGTCTGAGAATATCTTTGACCCCCCTACCGTCAAGCAGGAGGTACTGTAGCATTAGGACAAGAACTGTTAAGATGTGAAATAATGTCTTCCCCCAGGCTGTAAGACTACCAAATTCCCTGCCATCAAATATGAATCTCAAAATACAGTCTCATCGTGTAGGAAGCACCATTAGCATTATCCCTCTATCCCTCCCCCTCCTGTCTTCTCCTATCATTTTGGATCTCCCCCTCCCCCTCCAACTTTCAAATCTCTTACTCACTCTTCCTTCAGTTAGTCCTGACGAAGGGTCTCGGCCTGAAACGTCGACTGCACCTCTTCCTACAGATGCTGCCTGGCCTGCTGCGTTCACCAGCAACTTTGATGTGTGTTGCTTGAATTTCCAGCATCTGCAGAATTCCTGTTATTAGCATTATACTGTTTATTTTTTTAATTGTATCAAAAATGCACATTATTTATTAATTTATTTGTGGTAATATTACTTTATGTATTATGTGCGTGAGTTATATGTACTGTGTTGTGCACCTTGGTCCAGGGAAAGTTGTTTCATTTGGCGGTTTACATGTGTACAGTTGAATGTCAGTAAACTGAACTTGGTAAAATGCAACACTTCCCACTTGTCTGAGTTAAATTCCATCTCCAAGTCCTTGGCTGACTTTCACAATTTACTTAGATCTTGGAATATATCCTCCTTCATTGTCCACTACACAATCAATCTTGTTACCATGCATAAACTTACCATTGCTTGCTACATTCTCATCCAAACGATTAATATAGATGACAAACAATTGTGGAGCCAGCATCAATCCCTGAGGGTTCCAATCTGAAAAATCTTCCCTCTGCTGCTACCCTCTTTCCATCAAACAAGTTTTTTATCTATCCAGTTGGTTAGTTCACTTTGGATCCTATGTGATCTAACCTTCTGGACCAGCCTACTATGCAGGATCTTGTCAAAGGCCTGCTAGTGACCATGTGCAGTAGAAGATAGCGACTTCCCTGCTGTTATCAATCCTCTTGGTCATCTCTTCAAATGCATGATTTTTCATGCACAATGTCATGCTGACAACCTCTAATCAATCCTGCCCTTTCCAATTGCAGAAGCCCACTCCAGTAGCTTAACCCACCCATGATGTGAGGCTTACCAGCCTGAATTTCTATGACTTTGCAGTCCTCCTTAAACAAAGGCACAACTTCAGCTACACTGCAGTTTTCCTGTACCTCACCCATGTATAATGATGACATAAACATCTCTGTCATGGTTTCAGTACATTGTTCCTACCTTTCCACAATGTCATAGGTTAGGACCTGGGGATTTACCCATCTTTATCCACTTTAGGACTGCCAGTACCCTAGCTTTTTTGACTTTCTTCACAGTAAACTCTGGCACTTACTATCAATTTAAGACTTCGCACATCTCTTGTGTTTCCACACATACACATCCACACTGATCTTTAAAGGCCCCAGTTCTCTCCTTAATTACCGTTTTGCCCTTAATAGATTTATAGAGTTTATTAGCATTCTCTTTTACCTAATCTGCCAAATCTATCTAATGTCCTCTTTTTGCTCTACTCTTTCCCTCGTAAATTTACTCTTAACATTCTGTGTATCCCTCAAGTGGTTCAATTGATCCCAGCTGCCTATATCTGCCATATGCCTCCTTTTCCGTGACCAGATTGTAATATTCCTGCTCAGCCATGGTTGAATCCTGTCACTCCTGCCTTTCGCTCTAACAGGAAAATGCTAGGCCCGAACTATTCCTATCTCATTTTTAACTGCCTCTCACTTGCCCGATGCTTCTTCACCTGCAAGCAACCTCTCCTAGTCAACCTTTGCCATCAAAATCCTCAAAATTAGTGCCCAAAATTAGGACTTTAATGTGGACTAGTTCTAACCTTTTCCATAATTATTTTAAAACTAATAGAGTTAAGGTTGCTTGTCCCAAAGAGCTCCTTCATTGTCACTTACCCTACTTCAGTCCCAACAGGTGTTCCAGTGTTATCCACCCACCATCCCAAGTATACTATCTTTACAGACACACAACATTGCAAACGCTGCAATCATTCTATAGCAATAAACTAACTGCTGTGGGGAGAAGGGAATTGCATCAGAATTGGACCCTCTGTAAATTGCTTCAGAACATTTTCTTAGCAATACTTAACATATTCCATTTCATCCAGGCCCTTAGCTCTATCATCACAATCATAATTTTTACAGTATCTGCAATCTCCCTACATAATGCCCCTATACATTTGTTCCTCTATTTCTTGATGATAATTGGATGGCTTGTAGTCAAACCACGTCAAGGTATCCCTCCCTTATGTCCTGGGAAAGGTTTCACTGATAATGTCATCATTTCTCTATAGCAACAGTGTTTGGGTTATGACTAGAGATAACGGGAGCTTTGGAATGTGCGGTGTCCAATGAGGGGAGTGGTTTTCTTGTTTGTGTGCCCAAGAGCGAGGAATTTGCGGGCTTTTGTTCGGAGGAAGATGGAGAGAGAAGATGCCAGAACAAAAAGGTTGTAGACTGCAGGACTGAGTGGACGTGGAATGGGGTCGGGAGTCAATGATGCCCGGGGGAAATCGATGGAGAGTGAACGGGCGGGAAAATCATGGGTTCCAACATGCGCATTAGACTGTTTCATTAAAATGGAGTCTTTTTCTTTTTGTTTTTTTTACTAACCCTCTAGTTAAATTAAGATTAAGGTTATATGAGTGGCAGTGCTCTGATGATGTAAAGTGACAGAGATTGGTGGAAAGTTTGAGTGGGTGGGTTGGTGATGTGGTGAGAGTTGTGAAGCTCTGGTACCCTGTAGCTAAAGCTGTCGATTACATGGGAGCACTGGTCAATTCTTTTGGCCCAACAGGAAGCCCAATGGAGCTCATGGTGGGGTTTCAGAACATGCGTCAGGAGAAGGGGGAGAAGCTTTCTGCTTTTATTTTTCGGCTAGAGAGGCAGCTAAATTGCTTGCAGCGCAGAGGGGGTCATTCAGGCAGCTGAGGTGGATGAGTTAAGAATAGGCCAAATAGCTAAGGGCGCTCAGTTCCAGGACTCGATTGCTTGGGGTCTCCGACTGTCTCATAAGACGCACCCCCCTCCATCTTTTGTTGAACTGATCAGAGAGGTATGGGAAGAGGAGAACGCATCGGAGGCGTGGGAGGCCTCCATCAGCAGGGTAGAGTCCTCAGTAGTGCTCCCCTATGGTGAAGTGACCACAGACAGCCTACCCCAGGAAGCAGTAAAGGAGATTGTGGCCGAGCTGAGAACTGAGATGTCTCGGCTGTTATCAGGGGGTGTGACCCCACCCATATGATGGAACTGATGGGGGGGGTGCGGATTCCCCAAAGAGACGAACAATGCAGAGGGATGCTGGCAACTGGTGTCACGTGACAAGGAGAGTGAGCCCCTGGGTACCTAAGCAGAGAGAGTCGTTAGGAAAACTTAGAGGAGGTCCAGTGAGGGAACGGCCTGATGTCTCTGGGGGAGCATGTTCCCAGCAATGTACCAAGGAACCCCAGAAAGCGAAAGACCCTATTCCTGAAGGCTTAGTGGGGCCACGCTCCAGTGTGTTGTTATAAATAGACGGTACTTATGCTAAATCCATACTCAATGCCGGGTCACAGGTCACGTTGTTGTATCATTCATTTTACAACCAGTATCTGAAGCTTTTACCATCGACCCTGTTCAGTGCACTGGAGATCTGGGGGCTTCGTGCTGGCGATTATCCGTACGACAGTTATTTGTCAGTGAAGTTGGAGTTCTCGGACTCCGATGTGGGAGTATCTGAGGCCCTTGATACATTAGTGCTGGTTTGTCTGGACCCCGCTGAGAAGGGTGGTGTTTCAATCCTGGTGGGGACCAACACCCCTCTGGTGAGGAGGCTCATGGGGGCCTGCAAGGAGAAGGCTTGGGAGAGCTTTCTGGGAACATTGTCCACGCACCCAATGTTTCGAGCTGCTTTTGAGGAAGTGCGTGGCAGCAGTGGGCTGCATACCGAATTTAGACGAGGGACTGTGTGGTTCACCCAGTCAAAGGCAATGGTGGTACTGCCCGGGGAAATAGTGAGAATGATGGGGACCCCCAAATCTCCCGGAGTGCCTGAGGGCAAGTCCCTCTTAGTGGATGCTCTGGAAGACCTCGGGGGGGAGTTGGGATTTCCTGCTGGGGTACTGGTGAGGCCTCAGCTGCAGAAGCCCTCGGTTGTACAGGCCAGCAGGATGGCAGTGATAGTCAGGAACACTACGAAGAGGGAGGTCGCCTTCAAGCGGGAGATGCCCCTGACGCATCTGTTCCTGGTGACGGTAATGTCCAGTGTCCCTGTGAGACAAGCTGGGGAGAAACTATTGGAAAAGGGAGAAAGGTTACCGTTGAGTCATTCAGCTTTGGGGACTCCCCGATTCCTGTGGGCTGGGAAAGGAGGCTGGTAGAGAAGATGCTGAAGCTGGAAGGTGTCTTTTCCACTGACGAGTTTGATGTGGGATGTTCCAAGAGCACTTGTCACGCTATCTGGGTGACCGAGAACACCCCGTTTAGAGAGAGGTCACAGAGACTGGCCCCCGTAGAGGTGGAAGATGCTCGGCAGCATTTACGTAAGTTGAAGGAAGCTGGGATCATCACCGAGTCCAAAAACCATCGGTGGTTGGCAGTGTTGTCTGCCTATGATTTCAGCCTGAAATACCCACTGGGAAGCAGGAACATTGATGCGGATGCTTTGTCCTGACGTGTGCATGAGGGACTGGACAGGGACAAAGAGTGAAGGTCATGTGTCAGTTTTCCATCAGCTGTGAAGGCAGACAGAATGCAGGGGCAAGATTGAGAGGTAGATCAATTGGGAGCTTCTGATATCGCCATTCCCCAAGTTTACTGTAACCTGACTGCTCTGAAGACAAATCAGCTACCGGAATTAATTTCTGGGGAAGTGGCAGCGGCTCAGCGAGATGACCTGGGCATCAGTGCCATTTGGTCAGTAGTTAAAAAGGGAGACATGGTTCAGGCAGAGAAGATGAAACACGCCACAGTGCCTCCATTACTGAGAGAATGGCCCCAGTTGGGGTTTTGGAACCTATACCGGGTCACGTCACCTCCAGACCGACCTCAGTGTTGCCAGCTGGTTCTGCCGGAGAAGTATCTGAGGATTGTGTTGAAGTCACTTCATGATGATTCTGGACACTTGGGGGTTGAAAAGACCTGTGGATTGCTTCTCTGCATATGGTGGAAGACGCTGCCTATGCGGGCAGCTCCCTTGTCCCACTTGCAGAGTGCAGGGCCCCTGGACCTGGTGTGTATGGATTTCCTGTCAATAGAACCAGATGCCAGCAACACGACAAATATCTTAGTCATTATGGACGACTACATCAGATATGCGCAGGCTTTCCCTACCAAGGACCTGAGGGTGTCCACGGTGACCAAAGTGTTATGGGAGAAGTATTTCATTTATTATGGCCTTCCCAGGTGGATACACAGTGATCAGGGACGAGATTTCAAGAGTAGGCTCATCCATGAGTTACTGGGCATGCTTGGAGTCGAGAAGTCGAGGGCTACTCCCGATCATCCGCAGGGTGATCCCCAACCCGAGCGGTTTAATCAGACCTTGCTAGACATCATCGGGACCTTGGAGATCAGTAAGAAGAGCAGGTGGAGTCAACATATTGGACAACTGGTCCACAGTTACAACTGTACCCAAAATGAAGCTACCGGGTACTTGCCATACTATCTGATGTTTGGGCGCAAGGCGAGGTTGCCCATTTGTTTTGGAACTGATGAGGGTGATTTATCACCGAAGACTTATCTGAAGTATGTGTCTGATATGAGAAGAGTGCTGAAAAGGGCTTATGAATTAGCTGGGGTTGTGGCTGCCAAGCAGAATCGAGGAAATAGAGGAGCTATGATCAAAAGGTGAGGTTCTCCCAACTCCTGCCGGGAGACTGAGTTCTCATAAGGAATCTGGGGCTACCTGGGAAACATAAGTTGGCTGACCACTGGGTGGCTACGCCTTATATGGTGGAGAATCAGATGCCAAACTTACCAGTTTTCCGGGTGAAAGCAGAGGATGGGAATGGGCCTGTCAAGATTCTCCATTGGAACCACCTTCTCCCCCTGGGACAAGAGGTGCACGTTGACCCAGAGCCTGATCTGGAGCCTACACCTAGTAAGAGGACTCTGAGGTGACAAAGGGCAACTACAGGACCAACAGCAGGAGAGGCTAGGCTGGTCCCCACCACAGAGAAGGATACTGATTCAGAGGACGAAGACCTGGAGGTGTGGTATATGTTGCCTTTTGCTAACTCCCAACTGATTGAGGAAGAGACTGCCAACCCTTCTCCCGCTGAGTCAGGTGAAATCAGGAGGGAGGTGGGGCTATCTGGCAAGGGATGAAGCAGGGTTTAGCCAAGGGACAGAGTGGTCTGAGTTGCAGGTGGGCTCGAATGATAGGCCAGGGGAGGCCTTGCCAGGTAGACCAGAAGTATTCCCAGTGGTGTCAGAACTTGAAGAGATAGATGAGGGGTACGGAGTTCTCACAGAATCAAGAGAATACCGGACAGACTAGCCTATGTAGCACCGGGGTAACAGAGTGTGACCCCAATCGCTTTGGGGAGCTATGTCACTGCCTTTTACACCTGGGTTGGACTTTCTGTTTTGCAAGAAGAGTTGGTAAATTACTTCGAAGTCATGAGGACGTGACTAAATTTGGTGGGGGGAGAATGTAATGCCCTCGAAAAGGTTTCACTGCTAATGTAATGGTTTATCTGTAGCAGCAGTGTGTTTGGGTTATGTCTAGAGATAACGAGGGCTTTAGAATGTGTGGCGTCCAGTGAGGGGAGCGGTTTTCTTGCTTGTGTTCCCGAGAGCAAGGGATTCGCGGGCATTTGTTTGGCAGAAGATGGAGAGAGAAGAGGCCAGAATGGTGAGGTGGTAGACTGCAGGACTGAGTGGATGTGGAATGAGGTTGGGAGCTGACGGCACCTTGGGGAAACGAAGGAGAACGAATGGGGGGAAAATATGTGAGCTCCAATGTGCGCATTAGACTGTTTCATTAAAATGGGCCCTTTTTCTTTTCGTTTTCCTTACTAACCCTCTAGCCAAATTAGGAATTATAAAGCTAAATCATTTAATTGCATATGGTGTACTGGTTGTTATTTTGTGGTACTGATTTGTAATGGGAAAACATCACGCAGCATCCACGCAAACGAGATTTTCACAAGTTTGGTGGGCTGAACAGTATCTTTCCCTAGACTGTGTTCCATCCATATATAGCCTGATTGGTTCCTCCCTTATCTCTCACCCATAACCACTATCGTATCTATAATGTTTGTACCCCAGAGCACTGAGCTGCCCATTCTGTTTATCACTGAATATTTGTGTATTCAGTTTTGGAATGTTTTGGCCACAACATTCCACAGCAGTGCTCTGGCAGGATAGATTAGAGGGCTCGCCTGGGGAGGCTATTTGGGTGGAATTAAGGAATGGGAAAGGTGTCGTAACACTTATAGGGGTGTATTTTAGATCACCTAATGGGGACTGAGAATTGGAGGGGCAAGTTTGTAAGGAGGTAGCAGATATTTGTGGTAAGCACAAGGTTGTGATTATGGGAGATCTTAATTTTCCACACATAGACTGGGAAGCCCATACTGTAAAAGGGCTGGATGGTTTGGAGTTTGTAAAATGTGTGTAGGATAGTTTTTTGCGGCAATACATAGAGGTATCAACTAGAGAAGGGGCAGTGTTCGATCTCCTGTTAAGCAATGAGATAGGTCAGGTGACGGAGGTATGTGTTGGGGAACACATCCGGTCCAGTGATCACAATGCTATTAGATTCAATATAATTATAGAGAAGGATAGGTCTGGACCCAGGTTTGAGACTTTTGATTGGAGAAAGGCTAACTTTGAGGAGATACGGAAGGATTTAGAAGGAGTGGATTGGAACAATTTGTTTTATGGGAAGGATGTAATAGAGAAATGGAGGTCATTTAAAGGTGAAATTTTGAAGGTACAGAATCTTTATGTTCCTGTTAGGTTGAAAGGAAAGGTTAAAAGTTTGAGAGAGCCATGGTTTTCAGGGGATATTGGAAACTTGGTTCGGAAAAAGAGCGATATCTACAATAAATATAGGCAGCATGGAGTAAATGAGGTGCTCGAGGAATATAAAGAATGTAAAAAGAATCTTAAGAAAGAAATTAGAAAAGCTAAAAGAAGATACGAGGTTGCTTTGACAAGTAAAGTGAAGATAAATCCAAAGGGTTTCTACAGTTATATTAATAGCAAAATCAGAGTGAGGGATAAACCAAAAAGAGATGGGGGAGATTTTGAACAATTTTTTTTCTTCGGTATTCACTAAGGAGAAGGATATTGAATTGTGTAAGGTAAGGGAAACAGGTAAGAAAGTTATGGAAACTATGATGATTAAAGAAGAGGAAGTACTGGCGCTTTTAAGGAATATAAAAGTGGATAAGTCTCCGGGTCCTTACAGGATATTCCCTAGGACCTTGAGGGAAATTGGTGTAGAAGGAGCAGGGGCTCTGACAGAAATATTTCAAATGTCATTAGAAACGGGGATGGTGCTGGAGGTTTGGCATATTTCTCATATTGTTCCATTGTTTAAGAGGGTTCTAAGAGTTAACCTAGCAATTATCAGCCTGTGAGTTTGATGTCAGTGGTGGGTAAATTGATGGGAAGTATTCTTAGAGATGGTATATATAATTATCTGGATCGACAGGGTCTGGTTAGGAGCAGTCAACATGGATTTGTACGTGAAAGGTCATGTTTCACAAATCTTATTGAAGTTTTTGAGGAGGTTACTAGGAAAGTTGATGAGGGTAAAGCAGTGGATGTTGTCTATATGGACTTCAGTAAGACCTTCGACAAGGATCCACACGGAAGGTTAGTTAGGAAAGTTCAATTGTTAGGTATTAATATTGAAGTAGTAAAATGGATTCAACAGTGGCTGGATGGGAGATGCCAGAGAGTAGTGGTGGATAACTGTTTGTCAGATTGGAGGTCGATGACTAATGGTGTGCCTCAGGGATCTGTACCGGGTCCAATGTTATTTGTCATATACATTAATGATCTGGATGATGGGGTGGTAAATTGGATGAGTAAGTTTGCAGATGATACTAAGGTAGGTGGCGTTATGGGTAATGAAATAGGTTTTCAAAGCTTGCAGAGAGATTTAGGCCAGTGGGCTAAAGTGGGCTGAAAGATGGCAGATGGAGTTTAATGCTGATAAATGTGAGGTGCTACATTTTGGTAGGACTAATCAAAATAGGACATATGTGGTAAATGGTAGGGAACTGAAGAATGCAGTAGAACAGGGGGATCTAGGAATAATGGTGCATAGTTCCCTGAAGGTGGAATCTCATGGAGATAGGGTGGTGAAGAAAGCTTTTGGTATGTTGGCCTTTAGAAATCAGAGCATTGAGTATAGGAAACAACAGGAATTCTGCAGATGCTGGAAATTCAAGCAACACACATCAAAGTTGCTGGTGAACGCAGCAGGCCAAGCAGCATCTGTAGGAAGAGGTGCAGTCAATGTTTCAGGCCAAGACCCTTCGTCAGGACTAACAGTATAGGAGTTGGGATGTAATGTTAAAATTGTACAAGGCATTGGTAAGGCCAAATTTGGAGTATTGTGTACAGTTCTGGTCACCAAATTATAGGAAAGATATCAACAAAATAGAGAGTACAGAGAAGATTTACTAGAATGTTACTTGGGTTTCAGCACCTAAGTTACAGAGAAAGGTTGAACAAGTTGGGTCTTTATTCTTTGGAGCGTAGAAGGTTGAGGGGGGCTTGATAGAGGTATTTAAAATTATGAGGGGGACAGATAAAGGACATGGATAGGCTTTTTTCATTGAGAATGGGGGAGATTCAAACAAGAGGACATGAGTTGAGAGTTAGGGGGCAAAAGTTTAGAGGTAACATGAGGGGGAACTTCTTTACTCAGAGAGTGGTAACTGTGTGGAACAAGCTTCCAGCAGAAGTGGTAGAGGCAGGTTCGATATTGCCATTTAAAGTTAAATTGGATAGCTATATGGACAGGAAAGGAATGGAGGGTTATGGACTGAGTGCAGGTCGGTGGGACTAGGTGAGAGTAAGCGTTCGGCATGGACTAGAAGGGCCGAGATAGCCTGCTTCCGTGCTGTAATTGTTATATGGTTATAACATAGTTTATATGATTTCAACATAAACAATACTACAAAAGATTACCTATTCCTTCATTTACTTATTCTAAGCAGTGAAGATAAGCAACTATAGTATTGATAGTATATAACCTAATTTATGGCAGAGGTGGCTCTGTTGTAAAATATTCCACAATCCATATTTCAGATGGAAGTGTCATATATGCTTAATGACTGTAACCTTTACAAGCTGAGATGTGTATAAACCCTTTAATTTTAAAGTTGTTATCTTTGCCAAATTCTCATCTGATGTATTACTTCAAAAATAACAACATCACAATTTCAAATGTATAAAATTTATTGCAAAGAAACAAGTACAAATTCACCTGTCTTTATTTGATACTACTTTAAATACAAACAAAGGTCAAATATGGACATGATTTTAAATAACTCTGAGTTCCATGTTTCCTCAGCATTTTGAGCAAAAACGTTATAACATTTTGAAACTTCATTATACAAAAAATGTCCTTCATGTAATGGTATGCAATCAATAGGGTAATAGAGCTAATGCACAGTAGCAAAGTCAGATCTGTACTAATTCTTCTCCAAGTCAATATTTAGGAAAAGGAATGGACATTTGATTAGTCTAATGAGAATCTTAAAGGGTTGAAATATGAAGTGGATATCAAGATTTTAAAAGAACTTCTACATCAACGAAGTTCTCAAGGAAACCTCCTTCTCCCCCTATGGAACAAACTGCTGTTCTGGCCACAACCAACGTGAGAAGATCCCAGCCAGGATAAATCTATGCAAAGCTGTGGGGCCAGGTATCAATCCTGATCAGGTGCTGCAAAATTGAATTTATGGCAGTGGAAGAAGACAATTTCTGTCATCGTCCTAACATTTAGTTGTAGACTTAACAAATACAGCAGAGGGTTTTCTGAGAGGCAGTGGTTATGTAGAATTGACAGTTGTCAGAGCATCAGATGATTTTTCTAACGGCCACCATGTAACTGAAAACTATGAAATGGAAAGGGATGGATATTTGGTGGTCTCCAGATGTAATGGCACTGGAAAAGAAAGAAGTTATGGCTAGCTGAAGGGGCATGATACTGTGCAAGTGTAGTCTCATCCAGATGGACAGCAGAGGACAGGTATTGTAATCAGTTGCCTGTAAGTTCAAATCGATGAGGACGGATAGATCATCACAGCGGCAGTCACACAGAATTGTGATTTTGATTGTTGTTGTTTCAGTGCTGCTGCTGGGATGGAAAATGGACTTCAGAGTTGCAGAAAGGATGGGTCTGGGTTTAACTAATAGCAGCACCTTCAAACATCCTAGGAAATTAAAGGATGGCATAGGTTAGTTTGCAAGGTGAACATTTTTTTGAGCAGTTCAACTATCGTTTACAAAGCATAAGTAAAAAACAACAGTTTACCAAATTACCTTTTACTTTTGTCTGATGAAGACTGTGAGGAACAAATAGTTTACTTTTAATCAAGTTGTTGGAAGACAATAAAAAACTCATGCCACCATGCCAGACTATTTTCCTCAAAATGCTAAAGAACAAGATAAACAGAAAATAGACATCATTAAGGAACACAGCATTAATTACCAAACTTTTATTATGATTTTTCCAAGGTTGAGGTTCAGAACAGTCAATGCATTAACAAAGAGCTGTGAATACTTTTCCCATCTGGTGGTATCTATGTGCACTGTTGAACTCTTGTTCTTTGTTGAATAACAATTCCTTTTTTATATTTTCTAATTCCATACCTGTGTCTTTGTATTAAAGTTTTTTTTAACTTTACTCATTATGATTTATTTCTTCTGCAATAAAGCACTGTTTTTGCCTGGATATTTTCAATAGTTTCACAATCTAGTTTGGAACTCTACAATATGACTTAGATCAGTGAGTTTCACTTTGTAAACTCCGGAATTTGGGAAGAACCAATCAGATTCACTACTTTTCTTGTTTTATGCACCTGGGTGCAACTCTTTGCTGATGCGAAGCTCACACATAAAGCAAACATGGTAATAATAGATAACACAATGAATACAGTGGTGCGTTCAAAAACAGTGGAATGGTGCAAAGAACAACGGGGCGAAGTAAGGCAATGCAAAAAGGAAAGCTAAAGTGACAACAACCAAAGAGGTAGAATGAAGGCAGCTCCATTGGGAGGAGTATGAAAGAAATGATCTGTTCAGAATTCTGATAGCAGGGGTGAAGAAGCCGTCCTTGAGTTTTGCAATCTGGACTTTTAAGCTCCTGTATCTTCTCCTAGAAGTTAGAAAAGAAGAGAAGGGAATAGCATGGGGGGCTGACATCCTTGCTGGTACTGTTAACCTTCCTGATGATATCTATATACTACTAAAAGTCTCATGCTCTGTCTGTCTGTTTGTGACCTCCAAATAGCGCAAATGGTGCATTACAATGGACCTTTTATTGGCTAAATCGAATTAAAATGCGCTAACTTACAGAATTTCAGGGTTAGTTTAGGCAAAGTTCAGGGTTATATATTTGTATAAAATTGCTCATTCGCCAAAAATCAACAGCCCACCTTTCACCTGAGACCTAATCGGCCATCATGGAAATCAAGACGCCACAGCCCAACGCCTGTGCACGGCTAGCCTCAGCAGCTTGGAGGCTTTGGTGTTACTGCCTCCTATCTTCTATCAAGCATTAGGGTAAAAATATATGGATAGCTTAATTATGCCATGTAGAAAGAGAAGTGGGGCATTATGGTCAAGAGATGACGCCAAACGTTGTCGGGAAGCAGCAAAGAGAGGGAGAGAACAACAATCGGATGAGGCCAGGGCTGCACGACTCCAGGATCAAAGAGTCAGGACAAAAAAGATGAGAGAAGGTGACACAGAGAAGGACAGGCATGCACGTCTCCAAAATGACAACAATAGGCACAGACGGAAGAGAGAACAAGAATCCGATCAGGCCAGGTCCACACGACTCCAGGATCAGAGAGAAAGAACAAATGATAGAAGAGATGAAGAGACAAAGGATGAAAGGCTGCGCTTCTTCAGAATGACAAAAACAGGCAGAGAAGGAGGAGAGAGGAAGAGACAGAAGAGAAAAGGAAAGATCAACTCGAGAATATGCGGCACAGAGTAATTATTGCGAGAGTTGCTGAAGACGACAATGGCCGCTTTCGACGACAGTACCTCGACAGAGAAAAAGCAAGGCAAAATGCACGACTCGCATGCCGTCACATTTCTGCTGATGTTGGTTCGATGACAAGAGTATGCCCTCACTGTCTTGCCTTCCTATTCACTGGAGAAACCGCACATTGCTGCTGTATGAAGGGAAAGGTAAGGATAGGCAATTTGCAGCCTCTACCTAATGAACTCCTCAGTTTGTAAAGCAATGATGAACCTATTGCAAACGAGTTCAGGAAGAACATCAGACAATACAGTTGCCTCTTCCAAATGATATCCTTTGGTGCCAAAGAAGTCATTCCAACTAGGGGTCGATGGAATCCTTCTGTGATTATTCAAGGCCATATCCATCATTACATTGGACATTTAACTCTAGACCTGTCTCAGCAAGCCTGATTCCTCCAAATTTACTTCATGGATATTTAATGTTCATTCTGGTCACATATTTGTCTTGCTATGCGTCTTTCTTCTTTAATAAGCTAAGTTTCTCTTCTTTAATTTCCAAATCAAAGAGACAGCAATAGCATTCAGGAAAATTTAATGTTCATTCTGGTCACATCAGACTGCACTACCCTTCTCTCAAAGGGTGCCCCAACGGGTCACCCCGTTGTCTAGTGTGTCATAACGATGAACTAGATGGAAGGCACTGATGAGCCTGTGATGAGCTGGGCAGTGTTTACCACTCTCTGTAGGATCTGACAGTCCAGAGCAGAGCTGTGCCATATCAGCCTGAGCTGCAACATGTCAGGATCTAGGAGAATCCTCGTGGACAAGCCATCTAGGAATTATATGCTTTCTTGACTGCTACATCAGTAAGGTGTATCAAGTGTTTGTGTTGTTTGTTAAAACAAAATAATGTAGACCAGAATGAGTGACATGTTGGGATATGAAATCATTAACAAAACTTGTTTGAAATTTGTAATGATAATATCTGTGAACCTAACAACCATCACCATTTCAATGGAGAACACCTGACAGAAAAGTTTGGAATTTGTATTCATAGGAAATTCAGAACACCCATTAGTGATTGCTGCTCCTCTTTGAGAACATTGTTTTACAGTGTTTTAAGTCAAACTGAAAAGAAGAACCATCAGCTCTGCATACCCATTGCGTCTTTCAAAACCTCAGCTGCTATTGTTAAGTTAACTGTTGTGGCATGGATGAAATCGCTGGAGAGACAGAGTTACTGGTAGATACAAAGCAGCTTCTTTATTCGACACAACAAGGTACAGCAGGCATCATATGGACGGAGACACTTTCCGTAGAAAGGTCTGCTAGCTCAATGTGGGCTCAATATTTATATGCTAAACACCAAGGACATAAAAATGGCATAATGATCATTAAGTCGAAGGGTCTCGGTCTGAAACGTTGACCGTACCTCTTCCTAGAGATGCTGCCTGGCCTGCTGCGTTCACCAGCAACTTTGATGTGTGTTGCTTGAATTTCCAGCATCTGCAGAATTCCTGTTGTTTGTGTTAATGATCATTTACATCACTTTTCCAAGATACCTGCCGATTATGAATTAAAGTTTTGATAGAAGAGTAATCTAAATGTAGGTCCTCAAGTCTTACTAAAGACACAGTTCAATGAATGGTTGGTAATCTGACTGACTGTTGTATCTGCAGCTGAATTTTCAGACTTATAAGCATGACGTAGACTGTGGTTGTTTTCAAAATTCCTAGAGATAAAACACCGGACAAGCTAAGAACCTTATGAAGTCCTAAAGAAGATGACACCTACAGTGTTTGTAAGAATGAAACATATGGACTTGTCCTACTTTCATTCCATAACTGTGTGGAAACCTGTGATCTTCCAGGGAAAGAGAAATTCCAGACTTCCACAAAGGTGTCTTTACTGGTGTCTTTGTGACAGTGATCTGACATTGAATTGCTCCTGGGTTCCAGTGAAGGAATATAAACTTCTCTTATTCCCTGGCAGTTATCCGGGGAAATTTTCCCATTGAACCTGTGTCAGTTTACACCAGATACAGGTTCAACAGCATCACTCTTTGCAAGAGACAGAAAGGGCTGGGAAAGGTAGGTAAATAACATGTTACTAATTTAACTAACTTAACCTATTTACTTGATTTTCAACATTTTTCTTGTGTTTGATGTGTTTTTAAAAATGGTTAATAGTTGTAAAAAGAAGTATATTTAATTTATAACAATATTTGATTTTATTTGAATGTTGGTGATACATTCACAAAGATTCAAGCTGATAAACACGGTTTTGGCAGCTGGTTCCGGCAGGGTGCGTTAGTGAGCACTCAAAGATTTTCAATGGTATCTACAACTGGGAGGCCTTGTGAAGCTCAGAACTTTATTGATCTCAGAGCCAGCTTCTTCATGTATGCTCCCTTGGAGGTCTGCTTTTAAGGAAGAGCCAGCTTCACAGGCAGGAAACAGCTTGGTGAAAATTCTGGATGTGTATGCATAACAAATGTTGCATTATGTCGGAACTTAATATCATTTAAACATGCCGTGGAAACATTAAAATTGCTTAGCATTAGTTGTTGTTGGTTAATTCAATACAGTTTCTAGAGAGTAGAATTTCACAAAATTTAAAGGGTAATAGCTTTCAGAATTCAGATATCCATGAGTAAACAGAAAGACCCACGATCTTTAGTCTGTGAAGTTCACGTAAGATTAGCAAGCACCAAAATGTGAAACCCTGCTGTGGAAACGCCCCAATTGTTGCTCGACTATACAGATGCCTCTGTGTTCTTTCATTTTCCTACTTTGATGCTAAAGTGTTTGGTTTCTGACAGGATATTGTTTATTAAAGCTGAAAATGAAACCGTTTGTATTCTAAACGATACAATTTACCATCATCTGTATCTTAAGTAAAATGCATGGGTCAGATTTAATTAGAGGCCAAACATAACCACCCCACCCCCTGGACAATCAGTGGAAATGAAAACTGCGATGTGGTCGCTAACAGTCCAATAACCCAAGCAGTAGCTGCTTTATTTTCTTGCGTTGCAGATGTTGGTGATTTGCTATCCCAGCCACTTGTATTAAACCTACTCAGTTACAAAATGGTATAATTATTTCCTGCCCTCAGCAGTAATAGTCATTACATTTTACACAGCTAGAGTTTAAAGTTGTTTATACTGCCCTTTACTGGCAATCTATTTTTTTTAATACCTGCACCTGCTAACTTCTCATTTTATAACAATTCTCTTTACTACCATGCTAATTGCATCAAGAACAGCAGCTGCAGGGCAGGGCATGGTCTCAATTCCGAACCACCTCTAAGTCTGGACTACAGGAATTCCACTATGGGGGTAATTTTAATCTTGCACAATAGTGAGAGTAATGGTGAGTTGACAGCTGATTTACAGCTCCCCTGAACTTAATTTCCACAGAAGTTATTTCCAACTCCTTGTTTGAGATGAAAGACAAAATAATACTTCCCTTAACCTAATCAGCTCTTGTAACAATATTAGCTCCATGTATCTCATTGGCAAGTGCAAAATAATGGGCAGAATAGAACGTACAAACACAGTTTCAACAGTACTATAACGCACAGGCTAAATGTAGTATGGTAGCAATTTCAGATCACAGCTACATCTGCCACAGAACCAGTTATTGCACTTAACATTTCAATCTCCCTTAATGAAAATAGTCACAGATAAATAGAAGTGAACTCTGGCTTTTCAACCTAAGAATGATTTGAGAGAAATCGCAGCCTTTAAAACTAATTTAACAGACCTTGCAACATATCTCCTTCATTCAGCTTCCTGACGCTGGTGTTCTAACTTGGCTCTAATGACACCACTACCCACCCAATCCCCACTCCACCCTCAGATAAATCAACTGTAATTGAATTGAAAGTATTGCCCGCTTCCCTTCAGCGATCAGTAAAGATTGAATAATTACTTAGGTGTTATGGATAACCATTTCAACCTCCAGGGAAAAGGTCATATCTGATTATTACATCAGACCCTCCTGCAGTTTAGATTTACTTACTTCTGTTAACTCTGTCTGGGGGCCAAATAACTTCACTTACTGGTATATACTTTCATTTTCAGGCTAGTCTTTAACGAAAATCTTGCAGGTTACAGAACTGCTGAGAGAAAAAAAAATACAACTGTGCTGTTCATTTAGTCATGTAACTAATTTAATTACATTGGATTCCAGTTAATTGGGGCAGCCGCATATTTGGGACAATTCTTAAAGTACAAAAACTAATCGAGGAAATAGTTGGGATTCCCTTCATTTATTTGGGACTCTCCCTCTTAATTGGAAAAGGAGACTATTGCAGAACAGTTTCTAACTAGCATCTTAAACAATTTTTTTGAAAAGGTCCACACGAAATTCTGGCCCATCACTTCCCTCCACAGTTGATAAATGATCCACTGAAAATTTTCAGTATTTTCTATTCCCTATTTTTTCCATTCTAACTATGTTTACCTCAACACAATGCTGTAAAAATTAATTAAGCTGTACTTAAACTATATACCTCCTGCTGGGAGCCAGCCCATCAGAATGAATCGTTGTTACGAATCATGATGAACATCATCGCAAGCTTATAATTGTGTTATGTAAACAGCAACAATGAATATCAATCGAGACAGGTTATATAAAAACAACCAAACATTTATTAAACACGGATAAACGATAAGGTAAAAAAAAATGAAAACTTTAACCAGAAGTTAACCACTATGCAGCCGTTCAACACCTCGTCACTTGGCACTGGTTCTTAAAGCGTTAAATGCAAAAACAGTTCTCAAAGCAATAAAATCAAATATAGTTCTTAAAGCAATAACTTCGAAAGTCCAACAGATTTACATGATCAATTGGGAGAGACTTCTCTGGAGAAGGATTTCTTCACAGATGCAACTTTCCTGCTGGTTCGGTCCGCAGGATTCATGATGCCAAAAATAAAGAGTTTAAATCAACTGACCTTAAATTCTTTTAGAGAGAGAGCAAAGCATTGCATGAACTCCTTGCTCTTTTTGGCAAGAGTTATCCTCGATGCAGGTCGCTACTCTTCCAACGAAGATTCAATAAGATCGATCCTTTATTAAACTGCCAAACGATGCCGACTCCTCTCGATCCTTCGATCCTGTACTTCGATAAATTCTTCATAGCCATGGTGCACATGTCATCACGTGACCTCACATCGGCGGGAAAATCACATCAGGTGACCTCCAAAAGACCATTACATCATTCTCACAAAAAAAAAACAGATGTCTTTGAGCATGCAACACCTCCCTCCCCAAAAAAAAAATTTGGTCTTTAAAGAACAAAATTTTAACAATTTGTACAAAAAAATACAAAGGTATAAAATTTACAAAATGCACAATATATACAATCTTATCTTTTAGCCCTATACAAACTAATGTACAGTAGGAGTGTTACAAATGTTAAAATATCACTCCAAAAAAAACAAATTTTCATTGTACATTTAACATCTAGACAAACAATCAGCGATCACATTATCTTTACCCTTAATATGAGTAATCAAAATATTGTACTCCTGTAACATTAGACTCCAATTAAATGATCTTCTATTTTTGTTTTTCATCTTACTCAAAAACACTAATGGATTGTGATCGGTATAAACATAGAAACATAGAAACATAGAAAATAGGTGCAGGAGTAGGCCATTCGGCCCTTCGAGCCTGCACCGCCATTTATTATGATCATGGCTGATCATCCAACTCAGAACCCAGCCTTCCCTCCATACCCCCTGACCCCTGTAGCCACAAGGGCCATATCTAACTTCCTTTTAAACATAGCTAATGAACTGGCCTCAACAGTTTGCTGTGGCAGAGAATTCCACAGATTCACCACTCTCTGTGTGAAGAAGTTTTTCCTAACCTCGGTCCTAAAAGGCTTCCCCTCTATCCTCAAACTGTGACCCCTCGTTCTAGACCTCCCCAACATCGGGAACAATCTTCCTGCATCTAGCCTGTCCAATCCCTTTAGGATCTTATACGTTTCAATCAGATCCCCCCTCAATCTTCTAAATTCCAACGAGTACAAGCCCAGTTCATCCAGTCTTTCTTCATATGAAAGACCTGCCATCCCAGGAATCAATCTGGTGAACCTTCTTTGTACTCCCTCTATGGCAAAGATGTCTTTCCTCGTACCAACATACACTTCAAAATGTCGTAAAGCCAAAACAAGAGATAACAATTCTTTTTCTATTGTTGAATAATATCTTTGATGAGCATTAAATTTCTTAGAAAAATAAGCTACTGGACGATCAACTTCATCACCAACATCTGTTTGAAGTAACACTGCTCCTGCAGCTTCATCACTAGCATCTACAGCTAATGAAAATGGTTTTTCAAAGTCAGGAGATTTAAGTACAGGTTGACTACATATTTCAATTTATCAAATGCCTCCTGACAAGACTCTGTCCAAACAAACTTCTCATTTTTCTTCAAGAGATTAGTTAATGGAAGAGCCATGTTTGCAAAATCCTTATAAAATTTTCCGTAATATCCTACCATACCCAAGAATCTTCTGAGAGTTTTTCTACCAGTTGGAGTGGGTACTTCTAAAATTGCCTGAACTTTTGCTTGAACAGGTGCTAATTTTCCCTGACCCACAACATAACCAAGGTAAGTCACTGCAGCATGATCAAATTCACTTTTAGCTAAGTTAATAGTTAAGTTAGCTTTTGAAAGTCTCTAAAATAGTTTCTCCACTGCCGTAATATGTGCTTTCCACGTATTATTCCCTCTGACCAAATCATCAATATAGGCATCTGTATCTTTTAATCCCTGAATCACGCTATTAATCATCCTCTGAAAAGTACCTGGTGCATTCTTCATCCCAAATGGAAGAACATTATATTCATATAACCCAGATGGGGTTACAAATGCTGAAATCTCTCTACCTCTATCCATCAATGGAACACACCAATAACCTTTTAACAAATCAATTTTTGTAAGAAATTTGGCCTGTTCAACTTTGTCCACACAATCATCTACCCTAGGGATTGGATATACATCAGTTTTTGTCACAGCATTTACTTTTCTGTAATCCGTACAAAACCTAATACTATTGTCTGGTTTAGGCACCATAACACACGGTAAACTCCAACTCGAATTAGAATGTCTAATAATATCATTCTCTAACATATACTAAATTTCCTGTTCAGCAAGTTCACATTTTTCCCTGTTCATTCGATACGGATGTTGTTTTATGGGTTTTGCATCTCCCACATCTACATCACGTGTAGCTACGGTGGTTCTTCTAGGGACGTCTGGAAATAAATCTCTATACTTAAAAATTAACTGTTTCATCTGCTCTCTTTGCTCTGGTTGTAAATGAGCTAATTTTTCATCAATATTTTCCAGAACTTTTGAATTTGGTAACTTGACTGAAATAATGTTGGGTTTAAAATGAGTTTCGGATGAATCCTCTATAAAGTTCAAATCAAGATCAGACTCATTATTGATCACAACAGTCATAGGAGCAACCTCTCTCACACTTAGATCCCCTCCAGTTCGCCTACCAGCCCCGACTAGGAGTTGAGGATGCCATCGTCTACCTGCTGAACCGTGACTACGCCCACCTGGACAAGCCAGCGAGCACTGTGAGGGTCATGTTTTTTGACTTCTCCAGTGTGTTAAACACCATCCACCCTGCTCTGCTGGGGGAGAAGCTGACAGCAATGCAGGTGGATGCTTCCCTGGTATCATGGATTCTTGATTACCTGACTGGCAGACCACAGTACGTGTGCTTGCAACACTGTGTGTCCGACAGAGTGATCAGCAGCACTGGGGCTCCACAGGGGACTGTTTTGTCTCCCTTTCTCTTCACCATTTATGCCTCGGACTTCAACTACTGCACAGAGTCTTGTCATCTTCAGAAGTTTTCGGATGACTCTGCCGTAGTTGGATGCATCAGCAAGGGAGATGAGGCTAAGTACAGGGCTACGGTAGGAAACTTTGTCACATGGTGTGAGCAGAATTATCTGCAGCTTAATGTGAAAAAGACTAAGGAGCTGATGGTAGACCTGAGGAGAGCTAAGGTACCGGTGACCCCTGTTTCCATCCAGGGGGTCAGTGTGGACATGGTGGAGGATTACAAATACCTGGGGATATGAATTGACAATAAACTGGACTGGTCAAAGAACACTGAGGCTGTCTACAAGAAGGGTCAGAGCTGTCTCTATTTCCTGAGGAGACTGAGGTCCTTTAACGTCTGCCGGACGATGCTGAGGATATTCTACGAGTCTGTGGTGGCCAGTGCGATCATGTTTGCTGTTGTGTGCTGGAGCAGCAGGCTGATGGTAGCAGACACCAACAGAATCAACAAACTCATTCGTAAGGCCAGTGATGTTGTAGGGATGGAACTGAACTCTCTGACGGTGGTGTCTGAAAAGAGGATGCTGTCTAAGTTGCATGCCATCTTGGACAATGTCTCCCATCCACTACATAATGTACTGGGTGGGCACAGGAGTACATTCAGCCAGAGACTCATTCCACTGAGATACAGCACAGAGCGTCATAGGAAGTCATTCCTGCCTGTGGCCATCGAACTTTACAACTCCTCCCTTGGAGGGTCAGACATCCTGAGCCAATAGGCTGGTCCTGGACTTATTTCATAATTTACTGGCATAATTTACATATTACTATTTAACTATTTATGGTTCTATTACTATTTATTATTTATGGTGCAACTGTAACAAAAACCAATTTCCCCCGGGATCAATAAAGTATGACTACTACTACTACTACTACTACTCATAATACAGTTTTATCATATTTATATGACACAGCTGTGTCGTCTTTCTCCGATCTGGGATTTGTACCACGTAATCGACACCATTTACCTTAGATTTAATCTCATAAAGACCATGTAATTTGGCTTGTAATGGGTTCGTTTGCACTGGGAAAAGAACCAACACCTTATCACCAGGCTTAAATGACCTCATCCTAGCTTCCTTTTCATACCACGTCTTCATCTTCTCTTGAGCTAACTTTAAATGTTCCTTGGCCAAGCTACACTCTTTGTACAATCTGTCTGTAAATTTCAAAACATAATCCAGCAAATTGGTGTGTACTTCTTTATTAATCCACTGTTCCTTCAACAAAGCCAAAGGTCCTCGAACTCTATGTCCAAACACAAGTTCAAAAGGACTAAAATCTAATGATTCCTGTACTGCCTCCCTTATGGCAAAAAGTAGTAAATGTATACCTTCATCCCAATGCTTTTTATTTTCCACACAATATGTCCTAATCATAGTTTTTTGTGTAGAATGAAATTTCTCCAAGGCTCCTTGTGATTCTGGATGATAGGCTGAGGAAATAATCTGTTTTGCTCCCAGTTTATAAACTATCTGTTGAAACAATCCAGACATAAAATTACTAACTTGAGCTGATTGTATTTCCTTAGGCAACCCAAAATAAGTAAAGAATTTTATAAGAGCCTTTGTCACAGTTTTAGCTGTTATATTCCTAAGAGGTACTGCCTCTGGAAACCTAGACGCTGTGCACATAATAGTTAATAAATGTAAGGGGGTTTCGATTTTTATGTTACTGCGGAGGCTAAGATACTGTATGCGTGGGGTTTTGGGGGAGAAGGCGGGAGAGAGAGACAGAGGATAGACCAGGTGTTGTGAGTCCGCTAACGGGGTCGGACCCCGAGCGGGACGTTCGGCGAGGAGACGGAGACGGACTCGTGTGGAGCGTCTGGTCGACCACCGTTGTTGGTCCCAGGCAGCCGGTCGAGGTGGTCCAAGGGGATCGCAGGGTGAAGAAGAAGGTCCTTGAGCTCCAACGGTTTTTCTGCACGAAGAGATTGAACTTTGATAAGTGTGGCGCCTTTTATTTTCCTTTTATATTTTATTCTCTTTTAATTATATAGTTCCAGTAATATCTATAAACCGTAAATCATTTAATTGCATCTGGTGTATTGTCTGTTATTTGGGCGGGGTGGGGTACCTCACACAGCATCCACACAAACGAATTACCCAGTTTGCCAGGGCCGAGGCTGTTTCCCTAGACGACAGCGAGCCGAGTGACCCTGAGGGTGGCCGGGGGCGGGGCTACATAAATATTCATGTCCAGTTTTAGTTTTTGGCAAAGGACCTACACAGTCTACAATGATTTTTGAGAATGGCTCACCAAATAGAGGAATTGGTTGCATTGGGGCCACTGGAGTAACCTGATTAGGTTTACCCACAATTTGACATGTATGACACGTTCTACAAAATGTCACCACATCTTGTCTTAAACTAGGCCAATAAAAATGTTTAGAAACTTTGTTCATAGTTTTCTTTACACCTAAATGACCACCAAAAGGAATACTGTGAGCCGTAGTTAAAATCTCATTTCGGTAAATTTTAGGAACTACTACCTAATGATTAACTTCCCAATCCTCACTAGCAGGAATTGTAGGCGATCTCCACTTTCTCACTAATGCCCCCTTTTCAAAATAATATCCAACTGGTACTTCTTCAATTTCACTATCTGGAAGAGCTTGTTCTTTTAATTTAACTATCTCAGGATCTCTACCCTGCTCTGCTATCATCTCCTTCTGAGATAAAGACAAATCTTCCTGATCAGACTAACCACCAAAATCCTGATCAAATAAGGTAGGTAAGAAAGTTTCTGATACATCCTCAAAATTCAAAGCTTGATTTGAACTGTCAAGGGTAACAACCTCATCCTTTTTAGGCATGGCTCTTGTTACAACACAGGAAGAATCTGTGTTAGAATCCCTCTGTGGTTCCTCAGAATTTGAATTTATTGTCAAACGCACTTCAGCAAAATCTTGTCCACCTGCTAAATCATTCCCTAACAAAAGAGAAACATCATTCACAGGTAAACTGGATTGTAGTCCTACTTTAACAACCCCTGTAACTAATCCTGACCTTACATTTACTTTATGTAAATGTACTGACATAGGGCACTCCTTACTCCTCTTATATAATTCACCTCAGTAGTGTCAGACTCATCACTAAACCTTAGCACACTGTCTAATATTAGTGATTACAAAGCTCCAGTATCTCTAAGTATCCTTATTGGCACTGAATGGGATCCTTCTTTCAAGGATACAAATCCTTCTGTTATAAAAGCTTCATATCCCTTCTTAACTTGGTCAGACTCTGACACATCTTCATTAATATTTTCTAAACCCTGTGGTTTTATGGTTTTCCAATATGCTGCACACAAGCATTTGGGACCACTTCTTTCTCTTTCTGTTTCAATCGGAAGCAATTAGCTACTACATGTCCAGGTTTCTTACAATAATTACAAATGTCTTTCCTTCACATGTCTCCCTTCATCCTTATTTTTCGACTAACTTCAGATTTAATTTCTGGTTTACCTTGACAATCTGTGCTGTTTTTCCTTTTAAAAATTTTAACCTGGAGAAAATTTATTCTTGTGAATTAAAGCATACTCATCAGCTAATTTAGCAATCTCCTGCAATGTAGCAGTATCCCGTTCATTAAAGTATGTTCTCACTTCAACAGGAATGCTTCTTTTAAATTCCTCCTGCAAAATCAGCTCTTTTAATTTATTATACTCCCCATTCACATTTTTAGAGGAAACCCATCTCTCAAAACACACAGATTTCTCATAGGCAAATTCCACATGAGTTTTTTCCACCGATTTCTTCAAACTTCTAAATCTTTCTCTAAACGCTTCCGGAACCATCTCATATGCCTTTAATATTTGCTGTTTAACAATATCATAATCCAGTGTTTGCTCAGCATTTAAAGCTGTATAAACTTGTTGTGCCTTGCCTTTAATTACACTTTGTAACATCACTGGCCATTGGTCTTTCGGCCACTTTAAACTCAGAGCAACTGTTTCGAAATGTTGGAAATATGCGTCCACATCAGCTTCATTAAATGGAGGAGCCAAAACAACCTCACGACTAGCAATAAATTGTTTCGTAGAACCAGAAGACTGATTCCCAGACCTTATTTTCTCCATCTCTAGCTCAAATTTCCTTTGGTTTTCAGCTTCTCTTTTTCTCATTTCCACTTTAAATCTTTCAAACTTTAACTGTTCAAGATGCAACTGCATTTCCAGATTACTCATTGGAAACTTATCTAACACCTCCTCATCAAAATATTCCAATTAATATAATGTTCAGCAATTTTCCTTTGTATGAAAGCCTTTTCCAAAACCAAAATGGCAATTACCAGTGCATAAACTCAAAATTGGAACATCTCCTGGCTGAGCCCCCACAAATTATGTTACGTAAATGGCAACAATGAATATCAATCGAAACAGGTTATATAAAAACAACCAAACATTTATTAAACACGTATAAACGATAAGGGGAAAAAAAACAAAGGAAAACTTTAACCGGAAGTTAACAGATATGCAGCCGTTCACCAACTCGCCACTCGGCTCTGGTTCTTAAAGCGTTAAATGCGAAAACAGTTCTTGAAGCGATACAGTCAGATATAGTTCTTAAAGCGTTAATTTCGAAAGTCCAACAGTTTTACACATTCAATTTGGAGGGACTTCTCCGTGAAAGATTTCTTCACAGACGCACCTTTACTGCTGGTTCTGTCCACAGGATTCACGATGCCGAAAATAAACAGTTTAAATCAACTGACCTTAAATTCCTTTAGAGAGAGAGAGCACCTTTTTGCATGAACTCCTTGCTCTTTCTGGCAAGAGTTATCTCGATGCAGGTACTCCTCCAACGAAGACTCAAAAAGGTTGATTCTTTATTAAACTGCAAAACGATGCCGACTTCTCTCGATCCTTCGATAAATTCTTCACTCTCCCTTCAACTGTGGGAATTGAGTAAATTCCCAGTCCAAATTTCCAGTCCAAATAATGTGGAATCTTTCAACAGAACGCACAACCGTTTTAAAAATGAAACTGCGTCACAAAAACAAACACACAACAGAAACGGAGGCACAACGCGTTCTACCTGGAAATCTACAAACTTAAAAACCCACTGCGTCACCTGAGTCGACCCTTATATAGTCACGGGGCACATGTCATCACGTGACCTCACATCGGCAGGAAAATCACATCAGGTGATCTCCAAAAGATCATTACAGCATTCTCAAAAAAAACCAGATCTCCTTGAGCATGTAACAATAGGGACAGAGACGCTTTCAGTAGAAATGTCTGCTAGCCCAATGTGGGCTCAATATTTATATGCTAAACACAAAAGGCAATCACTACTTACAAGCTTATAGACAATGCATAGACAATGCTTCCTTTTGAAGCTACATACAAAACATCACACCTCCCGACTTCATCCTTTCCTCCTGACGCCAACATGTCTGGGTTGGTACTCACAGCCTTTAGGAGTGCAAGTCAAATCCACAATATATTTATTTGGTATTTTACATGCTAACATAGAGGACAATTAATATTATAAAGTATAGATAAGACTGTCTTCCAAACTGCCTGTAAACTTCACACTTCCATCCGCAGCGTCTGGCTAGTATTCTGATATTCACAGCTTTTAGGAAATGCATTGCTGTGAACTCAATCCACAGTACTTTGTCAAACAGGAGAATGGTGGCCAAAGTCATTTAAGTGTAAATGAATCATCTACCCAAAAACTCACTCTAACAGTCGCTCCTCTTGGCCCTCCTGGACAAAAACCTAGGAGTATCTGCTCAAATAGGACAGCAAAAACGCCCTGTCTCAAAATCCCCCCCCCCGCAATTTTATGTACCTCGATATCTATCCTAGCATTCCCTAATTGCTACCTACCAAATGTTAAGCAGAGAGGCTGTTCCAAGTCTTCAGGAAATGTGGATCCTTTCGTGTGCCTATCGGCTCTTTCCCTGCAGGCTGACTGCAGCTTAATTACATTCCTTTGTCTTCAGCCCTTTATCCTCTGGTCGCTGAAATTCTCCTTCCAGGAGCACCCACAGGCCTTCTCAACGACATACAGGAAGGGGTTGGGGTGGCCTCTATGTAAATGTCTGCAAGGACCTCTCCCCAGTGGCACCCCCTTCCGAACTGTCCGGTCGATCACTGGCTCAACTGCTGAAAAGGACCCAGCTCCTCATACTGGGAGTGACTGCTTTCAGATGCCATGTGCAGTCTGAAATGCCATCGAAGTGGTGGAACTTGCCGTCTCTGCTTTAACTCAAAAATCCCTCCCCATCTATTTCCCAATAATTTTCTATACCATGCTATAAAATTAATCATCTACCTTCAGCAACCAGCCTTCTCTACAGAGTACCATCATCCTCACACTTTAGCAGGCTATTCATGGTTTTCCAACTGTGACGCCAAACAAAGCTATCAGATGTTTGATGCTAATGACAGGGATAAGAGAGACAATGGAGAAATGTTCAAAATGCTAATAAGAGAAGAGAGAGGGATTAACGGAAAAGAAACACAATTCAGAATATTGACAGACCGGTTGCTTTGAACCTGAACTGTTTGAAGTTTGATGGACAGGTGATATCCCAGCAGGGGGATAAAAAGAACAGGTTCGCTAAGGCACGGGACACCACGAGACCACGAGATAACGAGACCCGGGAAAGAGCGGTGTGCCCCCACAAGTTGGTGTGAGTTTGGAGGTCCGGTTTGCGGGAACCGACCATAGACTCACAGGGTGTAAAGGTACGATCGGTGGGAACCTGGTGCGTGTGTGTCTGCCCTTGCCTGGGTGCTGGGTTCACCGCGGAAGAACGATCGTATCCGGAATGGAGTGGTCACAGTCGGTGACCACAGCGGAATAGAAGACGTCAAAAAGGATTGGCCCGAAACCAACTGTGAAGACATCAAAGGTCTGACTGAACCAAATTGCATCCGCCCCTCTCTCTCTCTCCAACAGCACAACGGCGATTACTGCGAACTATACTAAGCTGAACTGAACTCTGCATCACTTAAGACTGATCATTTTACCCCTAGACTGCGATAGAGCTTGGTTGATCCCTATTACCCTAGTTCTGTGTACATGTGTGTATTATCATTGCTAACCTGTTACATTTATATCCTTACGATTAGAGTACTGTGTTATTCATTTCTTTAATAAAACTTTATTAGTTTCTAGTAATCTAGACTCCAACAAGTGGTCCATTTCTGCTGGTTTGGCAACCCAGTAACGGGGTATGTAACACAACACGCCCTCAGTGTCTTCTGCCACGCTCTTGGCGTTTTCTGCCTTTGCGTTTTCTCCGGGTATGTTTTTATCAGCTGTGGTGAGGTCTGGCATAGCCGTCTGGTGTTCCTCTCTTAGGTTCTCTGTAATCACATGGTTACTGGGTACACTTGATACCCCGCTCTGTCTGTGGGAGCAACAAGAGGGTGAGCCGTATGCTTTAACCTGGGTCCAGTGTTTCCACTGGCTGCCTCGCCGAGTCTGCACACAGACACACATATCATTGGTTAAGAGTACCGTCTGTGGTCCTATCCACCTGGGGGCAAACCCTGGCCTTTCCAGCAGCACCCTCACCATGACTTTGTCGTCAGTCTGTGGAAGGACTATCCCCTTTCCCTCTGGCTCTCTCTGATCAGTGATTCGCTGCTGTTGTTTCACTCGGTCTTTAAACACTTTAAGTTGGTTACAAAGGTCTTTCACATATTGGGTCATTCTATCCCTGTAAGCCCCAGGCACCCTGCGACCCGTAATTACCTTATAAGGGAGTTTCATTTCTCGCTCCATCAATAACTCGTAGGGGCTGAGACCCAATGTGCGGTTCGGGGTTGCGCGCAATCTCATCAGGATTCCTCGTAATACATCAACCCATGTCTTTCCTGTCTCAGCTATAGCTTTGGCTAATGCATTCTTGATTGTTCGGTTCATCCTTTCTACCATCCCTGAACTCTGGGGGTGGTAGGGTATGTGGAACCGTTGTCAAATCCCTTGCAGTCAGCACATTTCCTTCATCACTTTCCCCGTGAAATGTGCTCCCTGATCTGAATCCACCTGAACTGGGGTTCCCCACCTTGGGAGGATTTCCTGAACTAGGATCCATGCAGTGGTGCGGGCGGTGCAGTCCCTTGTTGGGAAAGCCTCTACCCACCGGGTGAAGTGATCCATAATTACTAGACAGTAGCTTTTCCCCTGCTTTTTGGCAGGGGCCTGTGAAGTCTATCTGGATGTTTTCCCAGGGTCCCCTCGGCCGAGGCTGATTTGCCAGCTGTAGCTTTCTGCCCTTACCAGGGTTATGCTGGGCACAAATGATACAACGGCGGCAGAATTTCTCAACATCCCTGCCCATCCCTGGCCACCACCAGTCCTGCCAGGGGGTTGTGATCATGCTCTGCCTTCCCTGATGCATCACCCCATGATATAACTTTAGTAGTATCTGTCTAATACAGGGTGGGGCCACCGTGACTCTTTCCTCCCCATGTGTCCAGCACCCACCTGGTCCCTCCTTTGCTCCTTTTCTCCTCCATTTTTCCTTCTCTTCTGCCTCTACCTCGTCATATAATTTTACTAAGCTGACTTCTGTCGTTTCCTCCTGCATACTTGCAATTTCAATTGCCTCTTGTTCCCCTGCTGCCTAATTCGCAGTAATGTCTGCCCTCGGAGGGACTGGGAAAACTTTATGTTCTGGAGTGGCCGCAGTCTCTCTGAGTATCCCCTGGTGTTTTTGTTCCTTCGCTATACCCTGAACAGCGGTCAGTGTGTCAGTTTGTATAGGGTCCTGCTTAGGGGGTTTATACAGACCCTCCTCTATTTTAACTGGGTTTATCTTTACTCGACCACAATCTTGCTTGTGTGTAGCTCACACTGCTGGGAACTGCTGACAAGGTGACCCATAGACACCATCCTGGCTGCAGTCTCTGATGATCGGGGCAGCCGCGACTATGCTAGACAGGTTGTGTATTCTGTTGGTTGCGCGCGTTCGCTGCCCCTGACTCGTCCATATTATTTCTCCCTTTCCTGAATCTATAACAGCTCCTGCTTCCCTTAGGATGTCTATTCCAAGGATCATGCCGTCATTATTTGGACATACCCAGAAATACACTGGAAGCTGCACCCCCCAGATTTCTAGTATTTGCAAATTGCTTCTTTCTGCTTTTACTATTTTCGCTCCTACACCCTTGATATAACTGGCCTGTTTGGTTGTTGGTAAGGGTAAGTCTGTTATTGATACCGATGCCCTGTGTCCACTAACATATTGCACTGCCGTTTCCCCAACAATGCCGTTGTGTATATCCGCGGGTCACCAGCACTGGCAGTGGAGCCCGCTGCCACATCTTTTTCAGCCCTAAGAGGTGCTGTTACTAACTCTTCGATCTGATCGACAGTCAGACCAGTTGCTGATGGGGTGAGTGACTGGGTGTCTGCTGTGACCTTCGCCTGGGTTTTCCCCCTCCCTTTGGACACTGTCTCCGGCCATGTCCCGATAGGCCACAGCTGTAGCATATCAACTCCTTCACTGTCTTATACCTGGTCCGGCAGTCCTTTGCTAGGTGCCCTGGCTGCCGGCAAGCAAAACAAACTCTACGGGACTATCACAGCAGCTGGATCCACTATACCCACTTTACGATTTCTCTTGTCTTTTCTATGGTCTATCTCACGGGGCCACAAAACTATCACAGAGTAGTTAGACCCCACCATTAAGCCTAAACCTAAAACTTCCTGGTGGGCTGAGCTCAGGCCTTCCTTCAGCATTTTATACTTTATCCTTTATTGTCGCCAAACAATTAGTACTAGAACGTACAATCATCACAGCGATATTTGAATCTGTGTTTCACACTCCCTGGATTACAAATATTAAATATGAAAAATATTAAAAATAGTTAAGATTAGTAAATATTAAAAATTTAAATTATAAATCATAAATAGAAAATAGAAAAATGGGAAGTAAGGTAGTGCAAAAAAACCGAGAGGCAGGTCTGGATATTTGGAGGGTACGGCCCAGATCCGGGTCAGGATCCATTCAGCAGTCTTATCACAGTTGGAAAGAAGCTGTTCCCAAATCTGGCCATACGAGTCTTCAAGCTCCTGAACCTTCTCCCGGAGGGAAGAGGGACAAAAAGTCTGTTGGTTGGGTGGGTTGTGTCCTTGATTATCCTGGCAGCACTTCTCCGATAGTGTGCGGTGTAAAGTGAGTCCACGGACGGAAGATTAGTTTCTGTGATGTGCTGCACTGTGTTCACGATCTTCTGCAGCTTCTTTCAGTCTTGGACAGGACAACTTCCATACCAGGTTGTGATGCACCCTAGAAGAATGCTTTCTACGGTGCATCTATAAAAATTAGTGAGGGTTTTAGGGGACAGGCCAAATTTCTTTAGTTTTCTCAGGAAGTAAAGGCATTGGTGGGCCTTCTTGGCAGTGAACTCTGCTTGGTTGGACCAAGTCAGGTCATTTGTGATATTGACCCCGAGGAACTTAAAGCTTTTGACCTGTTCCACTTGCGTACCACCAATGTAAATTGGGTCGTGCAGTCCACTACTCCTTCTGAAGTCAACAACCAATTTCTTTGTCTTGCTGACGTTGAGGGATAGGTTATTGTCTTCGCACCATGCCACCAGGTTCTTAATTTCCTCTCTGTACTCAAACTCATCATTACCCGAGATACGGCCTACAATTGTTGTGTCATCAGCAAACTTATATATTGAGTTTGATGGAAACTTGGCTGCACAATCATGGGTGTACAATGAGTACAGGGGGCTGAGTACACAGCCTTGTGGGGCACCAGTGCTCAGAGTGATTGTAGAGGAGAGCTTGTCCCCTATTTTTACAGCCTGGATCCTGTCTGTGAGGAAGTTGAAGATCCAGCTGCAGATCTGAGTGCTAAGGCCCAGGTTCTGGAACTTAGGAATCAGTTTATTTGGAATGATGGTACTAAAGGCAGAGCTGTAGTCAATGAAAAGGAGCCTTACATATGTGTCTTTATTCTCCAGGTGTTCTAAGGAGGAATGTAGGGCCAGAGAGATGGCGCCTGTTGTTGACCTGTTGCTCTGGTAGGCGAATTGCAAAGTGTCGAGGTTGACTGGTAGGCTGTGGTTGATGTGAGCCATAACCAATCTCTCGAAGCACTTCATAGCAATTGATGTCAGAGCCACAGGTTGATAGTCATTCAGGCATGCCACCTTGCTCTTCTTCAGCACTAGGATTATTGTTGCCTTCTTAAAACACAAGGGGATCTTAGACTGAACAAAGGAGCAGTTGAAGATGTCAGCAAACACTCCAGCTAGCTCGCTTGCACAGGCCCGGAGAACCCGTCCCGGTATGCCAACTGGGCCCATCGCCTTCCTTGGATTTATCTTCAGGAAGGCCCTTCTAACGTCCTCCTCAGTGACGATGAATCTCGATGCCACTAGGTCCAGTTCATCCGGAGGGAGCGGGATGCTCCTCTTCTGTTCGAATATTGCGTAGAATACGTTAAGTTCATCAGGCAGAGAAGCGCCACAGTTATTGATATTCCCAGCCTTTTCTTTGCGCACAGTCATCTCATTTAGATCTTGCCATAGTCTACTGGCATCCCTTTGGTTAGCCTGGGCTTCCAACTTTGCTCGATAATCCCTCCTGGAACCCTTAATGGCTTTCCAGAGTTCACGCCTCGATTCCATGTAGCGACTGCTATCCCCGGACCTAAAAGACGCAACTCTATCCTTAAAAGGGACTTGACCTCATAATTCATCCAAAGTTTCCGGTTAGGTAATACCCGGATCGTTTTGCGAGACACACAGTCCTCCGTGCATTTCCAAATAAAGTCCGTGACAGTTGAGGCATACTCATCGAGGTTAGCTGCCGAGTCCTTGAATACTAACCAGGCCACCAATTCAAAGCAGTCACGGAGGACCTCATCCATTTCCTCTGTCCAACGCGACACTACTTTTGACACCGTGACCTCCCACTTCAGTTTCTGTTTGTAAGCCGGGAGGAGGAGTACGGCCTGATGGTCCGATTTTCCGAAGTGAGGTCGTGGGACGGAACGGTAGGCATCCTTGACTGCTGTGTAGCAGTGGTCAAGTATACTCGAGCCTCTAGTGGGGCAGGAGACATGTTGGTATAATTTTGGCAGGGCCTTTCTGAGGTTGGCCTGGTTAAAGTCCCCAGCTGTAATGAGTAAAGCCTCCGGATACCTGGTGTCAGGTTCACTGATGTTGGCATACAGTATGTTCAGAGCACACTCCACGTCTGCCTGAGGGGGAATGTAGACCGCTGTCAGTATGACCGAGGTGAATTCCCGTGGCAGATAGTAGGGACGACACTTCACCAACAGATGTTCCAGGTCCGGGCTGCAGGAGCTTGTCAGTGCCACTGTGTTTGAGCACCACCCAGTGTTGATCAGTAGGCGGTCACCACCTCCCCTCGTCTTGCCTGAAGATGCCGTGCGGTCCAGCCGATGAATCGAAAAATCCTCCGGTCAGATGGCACAGTCGGGGGTGGCAGGGGAGAGCCAGGTCTCAGTGAAACAGAATACACAGCAGTTCTGCATCTCCCTGCAGTAGGTGAGTCTCCTTTTAAGATCACCCACCTTGTTCTCTATGGCTTGCACATTAACTAGTAGGATGGTAGCTGAAGCCCCTCAGCTTCAATCTAACCAGCAGCCCAGCTCTTTTCCCACGCTTCTTCGGTAAATAGTGCATCTTTCCAGGTTTCCATCGATGCAGTCTGTTGTTGTTAGCTCTTTGATGTTGGTCGACGTGTCTCGCGGGAATCGCGTCGTTGTGTGCTCTGGGTCGGGCCGAGTAACGGGGGAGGCTCCGCTGCCACTTCCAGCTGCCGGGGGCCCGGGCTGTCGATTGGGTCGGGCCCTGAAGCCAGCACTTAATCCTGGATGGCTGGGCTCCTGGCTGAAACAAGTCCTTAAGCCGAGTCACGGTTGCGGAGGCCTCCGCTCCAGTCGAGGCTCGGGCTCGATTTCTGAGGTCGGTGGCGGAGGCCTCACTTCCGGCAACTGTGGATGTCCACCAACTGGACTTTATCGTGGTCATTCCAGGGAAGCGTCTGGGGCACCTTGAGGTCTTCGCCGTCACTTCTGTGTGGTCGTCTGCTCCAGAGAGGTGCTGGTCGGAATAGGCCGTGTCTCCAAGTGCTCCAGCACTTTTTAGGAAGACTGGGTCGTCCCTCCCTGGGTTATCCAACTCTGAATACTCCTCATGCTCGATATTTACATCATCCATAGCTGTCTCGTCAGCTTTTTGAATTACTACCATTATCGCTCCCCAGTTAATCTCACCTCCCCAGTCGCTGCCTTACTTCCCCTTTAAAAGAGCGATATTTTTCTTCATTACTGTTACAATTCCATCTAAGCCATTCTGTCTCTCCAGTTGCCTGATTATCTTATTGTCATCCACACTATTTTACATCAGCCAATTAATTAACCTACTATTCAGCACATCTTTGGGAGTGGAAGGAAGTTGGGGAAAGACATACTGGTGCCTGAGGCCAAGTTGCCTTTACAGTATAAAATCTTGTGTTAGAGCCAAAAATATGAGGGAGAAAAACATTACTGTGTCTCTAAAGTAAATGCTGACTCAAAGCTGGAAGGGCATGATGTTTTAGAATTAGTAGTAAAGAATGTTGTGCAAATGCAGTCTGAAGCAACGGCAGCATTTCTTCTTTTGAAAGTTGGCACCCACTGTACATTCAAGTGTCCTTAGCTGAACTGTCACCTGAAAGATGGCAGTCATGTTTGTATAGTGAAGCATTACACGTTTGTCTTTCTTTTTGCTCTCCTGGCACTTGCTTTTGGACTTGGCTATTCCATTTGCCAGCCTTCTGTTCTGTATGTCTGCAAAATTAAGCTCATCAGGAATTCTGTTTCCTATGCTCTGAAAACTTAAGTTCGTATTCTGTTTCCCTGCAAGTTTCTTGGACGTGTTGCCACCTCTTATATCTATGTAACAATTTTGCCACGGTCCTGTTGCAGGATTCACAAGGCTATTGTCAAGGTCATACAGTATGTGACATCTTAGCTGACCTATCTCTCCTTTTGCTTTCGAACATCATTGTGGCCATTGACTTTCAAATGCCTCTCCTCTTTTATTTAACCGAGTGGGTCTGCCTTCATCTGCCTGCATCACTGCATATTCAGGAGTATAACGGGAATCTCAGTTACTCCCTCTTTCTCACAACCTGCTGACTGAGGTGTTCCCAGGCACCCATTCCTGATCCTTTCTCTCTGCATACTGCTCCTCAGTGAGATGCTTTAAACACCATCAATATGATAAGTGCACAGATACACAGGCCTGCAACTGTCCTCAGAGCAAATGGAAGTAATTGTTTATATAGGATTCACTGTTGAAAATTATGAAGTGTTCAAAGGTGAGGTGATACATCTAGATATTTTTTGGATCTATATTTGAAGAAGCCATGGATAGAGAGGTCAGAGTGAGAGTGTGATAGAAGGCTAAGGTATCCAACAATAATAGCCCAGCATCACTCAACAACTAGATCTTAATTGGGACATGAAAATGAGTCGGATATATGGTCTGTTAAGCTTGGCGGGCATATAACATTTCCATGGATTGTGAGCAACATTTCTAAAAGTTGTTTTACCTTGATTGCCTTCCACCAATATATTAAACATTTATTTCTACTTAGAAAATAAGCACCCTTAATTATATGCAATTAAGTGTTTACAGCTCTTCTTGATGTGAATTAATGGAGACACATTACAAAATTCAGATTTAATGAGCTCACTTATTGATATTAACAGTGTTCATTTGCATGAGATACTTTGTGAAATTACTAGAATGAAAATTCATCATTTTATTATTACAAAATCCATTCAATCAGTGTAGAATAGATGCAGAGCAGACAGGGCTGGAAAACTGCGACCGGAATTTTCAGAGATGCATGGCGTTGTCGTGAGTCTGTGCCACAGGCTCTACTCTTTTTTGAAGAATCTCTTCGCATCAACTCCGTCATATGAGTAAGTCTGTAGGACATCCAACAGAGATTATCATCCCAGTTCTAAGCACAAGAACTCTTTTTATAATAATAATACACCCAATTTGTGCTGAAGTTCTTGATGCCATCAGCAACATAAAGGAAAGGGTTTATTTTTTATTCATAATTATCCTGCATTTCAAATTATAGAGAATTATATTTTAAAATATGCTTTAACATTTAATGTTGAAAGATCCTAAGGTAGTACTCCCACCTCAGTAATTTCACTGAGATGTGGCTTAGTTTAGAATGACACTTTGTGTCAAATGAAGATGCTCAAGTGTCAGGAGCTTCCGAAACTCATTGTGTTGGCCATCAAAGGAACGTAGCAGGACCAAGTCTCACATCACTTCACTCCCTCCACAGATTACAACACAGTTGGGTGGAAGTTCTGGTGATGTAAGCTAGATACTTGAAATAATTGTGCATTTTGTACTGTTTTGAAGTATCAGTTTGATTCAATCATGTAAGTCTTAATGTCATGGGTTCAAGTTGGCACATTGTTTAAATAGTACTTCTGTGCAATATGCTAGTTTACTATTTGCAAAGGGATTGTGCATGGACAACAAAAAAATGCAAGTATCTCTGAGATTGCTGCCGGTAACATTAAGATGCAATGGTATATGGTTGCCAGCTCCTCCCTCAGTCTGGGTAAGGTTCAACTTCTAAATTTCATTCTCAGCTTGAATCTTAATCTACACATGTTTCTGACCCCTGGTGTTTTTTATCTCGACCTTTTCCACTGCATACTGGTTCTCATTGAAATCCTCCCTATATTCTTGATCCCCTGCATTCCTAGCCCTGAACTTGAACTTTGCCCAGCTGTAACCAGATATCCTACCACTCATCAGATCTCACATCTGATTACAAACGTACCCACCTTCCTAACCCTTGAAGCTCCTGGTCCTGACTGCCTTCTTGGCACTACCTGCTAGCTGAATATTGATGCTTCACTACATGACAGCAGAATGCATCGAACATGATCCATCTCATGGCAAACAGGATTCATTGAACACCATGGGAGAAGGAACTGGACACATTTGCCACATTTATTAATACTCAGAGTAATAGTCAATTGTGAATACTTTGATCTGTGGACAATAAGTTAGTGGATTGTGAGGTTAGTGTAGAGTTATAGACTCAATAGAGTCATCGAGTTGTACAGCACAGAGACTGGCCCTTCTGCCTAATTTGTTCATGCTGACCAAAGTGTCTTCCTGAGTTAGTCCCATTTGCCTGCATTTGATCCTTTTCCCTCTGAACATTCCATCTCCATGAACTTGTCAAAATGTCTTTTAAACATTGTAACCGTACCCACCTCGACCACTTCAGACATACCACCCCGTGTGTAAACCTCTGCTTTCTAGTTGTAGACTCGCCTAACATTCTTTTTCTATCTTATTCATCAAAACTTAAGCCCCCTTCACTCCAGGGAAAATAGTCCCAGTTTATACAGTCTCTCCAAGCTCTACAGTCACTGCAAAGATCTTGAGAATCTTTTCTGCACTCTCTCTAGCTTAACCACAGAGTGCTGACCAGGCCAGAAGACAATATCTCAGGCATAGTCTCACCAATATCTTGCACAGCTGTTCCCACAAGCAATCAATGAAAGTGTGCAATGCATCTCCTTTACCACATTTTCTATTTGTGTTGTCACTTTCAGAGAAAAATGCAGTTATATCTCTGGGTGTCTCTGTTCTAAACACTTGCAACTGTCACTCACTGTGTATGTCCTATCCTTGCTTAATTTCTCAAATTGAAGTGGCACAATAGTAGTGGTTAACACACTTTACTGTACAGGTGACCCAGTAAATTCCATTGCTGTCTGAAAGCAGTTTGTATGTTCTCCCTGTAACCATGTGAGTTTCCTCTGGGTTCTCTGGTTTCTTCCCACAGTCTAAAAGTGTACTGGTTGAATGGTCAATTGCTCATTGTAAATTGCCCCGTAATTAGACTAGGGTTAAATCTGGGGATTGCTGGCTGGTACAGCTTGAAGAGCCAGAAGGGCCTATTCTAAGCTGTATCTCAATCAATAAATAAATCCCAATAAATAAATTACATCACTCTGCATTTGTATTAGTTAAATTCCATCTGCTATTTTCTTCTCCACTTTCCTCATTAACTCACATTCTCCCTAGCCTTAGACAGCCTTATAACACCATCAATGCTGGTGTCATCTGCGTACTCACTAATTATGCAGCTAAATTTTCATCCAAATTTTTAACAGGTATGACAAACAACAGGCCTCTAACCTGAGAAACAACCCTCCACTACCGTCCTCAGATTCCTACCACTATACCTAATTGACTAGCTCTCCCTTGATCACCCTTCTGGAACAGCCTACCTTGTGGGACCTTTGCACTCAAGGAAAGCTGCACTTTAGCAATCAGTCAGATTAGGCAGAGCTGGTTTTTGCCTGCTTAAGTGGATTTACAGATATTGAGCAATATTTTCCTGCCCAGCCTTCCTCCATTAACTAACAGATTATTAAATTACTATTCCATTGCTACTTGGGATAAGCTTTCCACATGTAATATTGGATCTTACTTTGCTAACGAGAGTAATGATCTCAAAAGTGGCTTAGTGCAAGTGAAATGTATTTAGATGTCCTGAGAATGTGTTTTTTAAATACATACTAGAAATTTGTCTCTGACTGGCAGTGTTAAACATGCATTTTAGCAGAGACTGTTGTTTGTTTCCCTTTTCTGATGATCATTTCCATTCTGATTATCAATCTATACAGTATTCAGCCTCTTCTATAATGGATGTTTTGCACTGCTGATTAAGGATAGATTTATAGGTAAAATACTTATACAAAATGATTACAAATAATTAGAATAGGAAAAAAATGTTAATTGTAATTCTTTGTATATAAATTTGAAAACAAATCCTAATTATTTGAGACCATGTATGAACACAGTGTAGTCAAACATTCAAACATGAGGAATTCTGCAGATGCTGGAAATTCAAGCAACACACATCAAAGTTGCTGGTGAACGCAGCAGGCCAGGCAGCATCTCTAGGAAGAGGTACAGTCGACATTTTGGGCCAAGACCCTTCGTCAGGACTAACTGAAAGAAGAGCTAGTAAGAGATTTGAAGGTGGAAAGGGGAGGGGGAGATCCAAAATGATAGGAGAAGACAGGAGAGGGAGGGATGGAGCCAAGAGCTGGACAGGTGATTGGCAGAAGGGATATGAGAGGATCACATAAGGGATATGAGGAGGCCCAGGGAGAAGAAAAAGGGGGAGGGGGGGAAAAACCAAGAGGATGGGCAAGGGGTATAGTCAGAGGGACAGAGGGAGAAAAAGGAGAGAGAGAGAAAGAAAGAAGAATAAATAAATAACGGATGGGGTACGAGGGGGAGGTGGGGCATTAGCAGAAGTTTGAGAAGTCAATATTCATGCCATCAGGTTGGAGGCTACCCAGGAACATAAGGTGTTGTTCCTCCAACCTGAGTGTGGCTTCATCTTTGCAGTAGAGGAGGCCGTGGATAGACATATCAGAATGGGAATGGGATGTGGAATTAAAATGTGTGGCCACTGGGAGATCCTGCTTTCTCTGGCGGACAGAGCGTAGGTGTTCAGCAAAATGATCTCCCAGCCTGCGTCGGGTCTCGCCAATATATAGAAGGCCACATCGGGAGCACTGGACGCAGTATATCACCCCAGCCGACTCACAGGTGAAGTGTCGCCTCACCTGGAAGGACTGTCTGGGGCCCTGAATGGTGGTAAGGGAGGAAGTGTAAGGGCATGTGTAGCACTTGTTCCGCTTACAAGGATAAGTGCCCGGAGGGAGATCAGTGGGGAGGGATGGGGGGGACGAATGGACAAGGGAGTCGCGTAGGGAGCGATCCTGTGGAATGCAGAGAGAGGGTCGGAGGGAAAGATGTGCTTAGTGGTGGGATCCCGTTGGAGGTGGCGGAAGTTACGGAGAATAATATGTTGGACCTGGAGTCTGGTGGGGTGGTAGGTGAGGACCAGGGGAACCTTATTCCTAGTGGGGTGGCGGGAGGATGGAGTGAGAGCAGATGTGCGTGAAATAGGGGAGATGCGTTTGAGAGCAGAGTTGATGGTGGAGGAAGGGAAGCCCCTTTCTTTAAAAAAGGAGGACATCTCCCTCGTCCTGGAATGAAAAGCCTCATCCTGGGAGCAGATGCGGCGGAGATGGAGGAATTGCGAGAAGGGGATAGCATTTTTGCAAGGGACAGGGTGAGAAGAGGAATAGTCCAGATAGCTGTGAGAGTCAGTCGGCTTATAGTAGACGTCGGTAGATAAGCTGTCTCCAGAGATAGAGACAGAAAGATCTAGAAAGGGGAGGGCCGTGTTGGAAATGGACCAAGTAAACTTGAGGGCAGGGTGAAAGTTGGAGGAAAGTTAATGAAGTCAACGAGCTCAGCATGCGTGCAGGAAGCAGCGCCAATGCAGTTGTCGATGTAGCGAAGGAAAAGTGGGGGACAGAACCAGAATAGGTTTGGAACATAGATTGTTCCATAAAGCCAGCAAAAAGGCAGGCAGAGCAAGGACCCAAACGGGTACCCATAGCTACACCTTTAGTTTGGAGGAAGTGGGAGGAGCCAAAGGAGAAATTATTAAGAGTAAGGACTAATTCCGCAAGACGGAGCAGGGTGGTGGTAGAGGGGAACTGATTAGGTCTGGAATCCAAAAAGAAGCAGATAGCTTTGAGACCTTCCTGATGGGGGATGGAAGTATATAGGGACAGGACATCCATGGTGAAAATAAAGCAGTGGGGGCCAGGGAACTTGAAATCATCGAAAAGTTTAAGAGCGTGAGAAGTGTCATGAACATAGACCATTCTGATATGTCTATCCACAGCCTCCTCTACTGAAAAGATGAAGCCACACTCAGGTTGGAGGAACAACACCTTATATTCCGTCTGGGTAGCCTCCAACCTGATGGCATGAACACTGACTTCTCTAACTTCTGCTAATGCCCCATCTCCCCCTTGTACCCCATCCGTTATTTATTTATATACACACATTCTTTCTCTCACTCTCCTTTTTCTCCCTCTCTCCCTCTGACTATACCCCTTGTCCGTCCTCTTGGTTTTTCCCCCCTCCCCCTTTTCCTTCTCCCTGGGCCTCCTCATACCCCTTATGTGATCCTCTTATATCCCTTTTGCCAATCACCTGTCCAGCTCTTGGCTCCAACCCTCCCCCTCCTGTCTTCTCCTATCATTTTGGATCTCCCCCTCCCCCTCCCACTTTCAAATCTCTTACTAGCTCTTCCTTCAGTTAGTCCTGACGAAGGGTCTCGGCCCGAAATTTGGACTATACTACTTCCTAGAGATGCTGCCTGGCCTGCTGCGTTCACCAGCAACTTTGATGTGTATTGTAGTCAAACATTGATTTTTCGTATAAAACTGAGAACCAGCAAAGGCTTTACCTGAACAAGTTCATTGCCAACAATTTCCCTGTGTGTTAAGAGTTCCTTGCCATTGTCCTTCCTCGTGAACTTTCCAACAAGTTTGTCTCCCTCAAGATTCCATGAACCCTATCACACAAAAAAATACTTTACATTAGTTCCAACATCTCATGTGAATTAGACAGAATAATTATAGGAATGCACAGAATGAATGCAGGACACAATAAACAAGATATGAGTTAACTGAAAGGCCATTTTATATTATTCTTACCACATTTCCCAGAATAATATCTTAATTACACAGTTAATTTTATTAATCTGCATAAAGGAAATAAATTGTTTTATAACTTTACATTTCCCAGAATAATATCTTAATTACACAGTTAATTTTATTAATCTGCATAAAGGAAATAAATTGTTTTATAACTTTACTTGAAGTTCTGTTCCATCCGCCAATGAATACTCAAAGGATACTCCTAGTGTGAACTCGATTTCTTTTGTTCGGAAGTTACTGGACTCTTTAACAGTAAACTTATTTCCATCTTGGTGAATTGTAATCTTCAGGTTATCATGAATTGCAAGCTTTCTTTTCATAACATTTACCCCTGGTAATTAAAGTGAGAATTGTTCATTTAATTGAATGAGAAATGCATTAATTTGAAAAAATTTAGAACAGTTATTTTCTCATCCATAAGAACAATAATGCCTATTTTGATACTTATTGAGAAACATAGAAACATAGAAACATAGAAAATAGGTGCAGGAGTAGGCCATTCGGCCCTTCGAGCCTGCACCACCATTTATTATGATCATGGCTGATCATCCAACTCAGAACCCCGCCCCAGCCTTCCCTCCATACCCCCTGACCCCTGTAGCCACAAGGGCCATATCTAACTCCCTCTTAAACATAGCCAATGAACTGGCTTCAACAGTTTGCTGTGGCAGAGAATTCCACAGATTCACCACTCTCTGTGTGAAGAAGTTTTTCCTAATCTCGGTCCTAAAAGGCTTCCCCTCTATCCTCAAACTGAGAAGAGCTTATATAAAACATATTGTAAATCATAAAGAAAACATATTGTTTATTTCTGATAGAAACAGAAAGTACAAACGATAATCTCTTCAAAACCATGTTAGTACTTTATATTACGGCATTAAATTCAATGAATCAAAATTTCTTCAAGTACAATGACTTAAATTGTTTTTTCACTAAGTCCCTTTGCAAGGTAATAATGAATGTGCTAAGATTATCTTTAGCCTTAGTAAAATTTAAGGTTGTTTTCAACTACAGCAGTCTTCAGAAGGTGCCAAATTTCTAGTAATAGAATAAGATATTCTAGATTTCACAATAATTGCATATTAGTGTATTGATATTTACACCTTTTTTTCTGCAGGGATAGGCTATAATCTCATTAAACACTTACCCAGTTGTTCCAAAAACTGTTCATAGTTCTCATTTCTTTCAACCCTCCAGCTACCATTGAATGTCATCTTTGTACCTTGGGTGAGTTCCTCCAACAAGTGTGCAACTCTTCTAAAGCTCTGTTTTTAAGACTCACAACAATCAAAACCATGATATTATCAGTCTGAACACACCCTGGATGGTTAAAGTTTGACTGCCACATGTGACCCTTTCCAAGAACAACATAGTACAGAATGATTTTAGTGTGTCTTAAATATAAAGGAGGCTAAGTCCAATCACGTGGATTATGCAACTTGATTGCTTTGTTTAATCAGGCATGCATCATCTTTGTTATCGATATGAAATATAATGATTGCTCTCTTGTTTCAAGTAAAAGATTGTTTTATTGTTTCAAAAGCATTATTAACTGAGAAATAAAATACTAGGGTGGTCTGAAAACCTGGAATGGGGAGTCTTTTTATGTAGGTACAGATTTCTCCTAAGAGTTGAGCTCAAACATTTACTGTTAGTATATGATATACCCATTTAGCTGTTTTTGATCTGCACAGCAGAAACTATTTAATGAGACTAAGACAACAAAATATATCAAGACGATTAGTTTTCCTTGTATACTAACAATTCTAAATTGACCATAGCTTTAATGTTTCAATATTTTGGAATTCTGCAGAATTCCAAAGAGGAGATTGGGTAATACGTAGAATCATAGAGCACAGAAGAAGGTCCTTTGTCCCGTTATATCTATAACGATCATTAAGTATCCATTGATATTATTCCCATTTAACATCATATGGCCTGTAGCCCTCAGTGTGTTGTCAATTTAAATCCCGGTGCTGAGCAACTTACATGTGTGAACCTACTTGCCCCTACCACCTTCCTAGTCAGTGCAATCCAGATTTCTACCACACTCTGGATGGCAAAAAAATTACTTCAGTTTTTGTTTGGACATTGCCTCCTCATCTTATAACCCTACCCTCTTGTTTTGGACATCTTTTCTCCTCCTCCTTCCACTGCCACATTTTCTTGAATTCAGCCTTTCCTTCTTCCTGCTGCTGGTCATGCTGGATGTTTAGTGGGACCTCCAGTAATAAAGAGCTCTAATATGATGGCCTTAATGGTGTGTAAGTTCTATCCACAGTAATGGTATTCCATAGAACATTATATTTTCACATCTAAACCAAATCCCAACAATTCCATATAATTAAGGATCTCATTAAATACCTGAGGCGCTGCCTGTGGTTTAGATCTGACTTCCAAGGTGCAGTTTACATTGCATGTATGGCACATATACCATATAGAGCCCAATATTAAATGACGGATGTCAATGGAAGTTTCCTGAGATTTATGTGAAACTTGCATACTCTGTATGCTTGCTCTGTGTGCGTGTGCATATTCACAGTCTTTACTGAACTATGTGAATGAGTTTAGACATAGCTGGGGGTGCACATTAACATTGCAATTGCAAGGTGTATTTGAAATTGTAAGGGGAATAGAGACTTCTGGCACATTGGAAAAATACACGATGTTAGCAAACCCTTATCTCATTATATTTTGAAACATAAGACCATAAGACATAGGAGCAGAATTGGGCTACTCAGCCCATTCGAGTCAGCTCCGCCTTCCATCATGGCTAATCCCAGATCCCGCTCAACCCCATACACCTCCCTTCTCGCCATAACCTTTGATGCCCTGACCGATCAAGAACCTATCAATTTTTGCTTTAAATATACCCACGGTCTTGGCTTCCACAGCGGTCTGTGATGGAACATTCCACAGATTCATTATTCTCTGGCTAAAAAACATCCTCTTTACCTCTGTTCTAAAGGGTCACCCCTCAATTTTGAAGTTGTGCCCTTTAGTTTTGGACACCTCCCCCACTGGAAACACCTTCTCCACATCCACCTTATCTAGTCCTTTCAACATTCGGTGGCTTTCAATGAGATCCCCCTGCATTCTTCTAAATTCCAGTCAGTACAGGCCCAAAGCTACCAAATATCCTCATATGCCAACCTGTTCATTCCTGTAATCATCCTCGTGAACCTCCTCTGGACTCGCTCCAATGACAACACATCCTTTCCGAGATATGGGGCCCAAAATTGTTGACAATACTCCCAAGTGTGGCCTGACTAGTTGGTGTCTTATAAAGCTGCAACATTATCTCCTTGTTTTTATATTCTATTCCCCTTGAAATGAATGCCAACATTGCATTTGCCTTCTTTAACACGGACTCAACCTGTAAATTAACCTTCTGGGTGTCTTGCACAAGGACTCCTAAGTCACTTTGCACCTCTGATGAATATTCTGTTTGAACCTTCTCCCCATTTAGATAATAGTCCACACTTTTGTTCCTTTTACCAAAATGAATCATCATATTTGTCAGGCAAGATTGCCCTTTACAGAAACCATGCTGTCTTTGACTTATTTTATCATTGGTTTCCAAGTACCTCGAAACTTCATCCTTAATAATGGACTCCAACACTTTCCCAACCACTGAGGTTAGGCTAACTGGCCTATAATTTCCTTTATTTTGCCTTCCTCCCTTCTTAAAGAGAGGAGTGACATTTGCAATTTTCCAGTCCTCCTGAACCATGCCAGAATCAAGTGATTCTTGAAAGATCATAATCAATGCATCTGGTATCTCTTCAGCAACCTCTTTAGAACTCTGAAACTCACAGAGCTATGGTACACTGCTAGTGTCTTCCACAGTGAAGACTGATGCAAAGTACTCATTAAGTTCATCTGCCATTTCTTTGTCCTCTGCTAATACCTCCCAGCATCATTTTCCAGTGGTTCAATATCAACTCTCATCTCCCTTTTACTCTTTATATAACTGAAAAAACTTTTAGTATTCTGCTTTATATTATTGGCTAATTTGCCCTCATATTTCATCTTTACCCTACTTACGGCTTTTTAGTTCCCCTTTGTTAGATATAAAAAATTTCTCAGTCATTCAACTTCCCACTCATTTCTGCTACCTTATATGCCCTTTCCTTGGCTTTTATGTAGTCCTTAACTTCCTTTGTCAGCCACGGTTGCCTACCCCTGCCATTTGAGAACAACTTCCTCTGTGGGACATATCTATCCTGCGCCTTGTGAACTATTCCCGGAAACTTCAGCCACCTCTGTTCTGCGGTCATCCCTGCCAGTTTCCCCCTCCAATCCACCTGGGAAAGCTCCTCTCTATGCCTCTGGAATACCCTTTATTCCATTGAGTTACTGATACATGTGACTTATGCTTTTCCCTCTCAAATTGCAGTATGAATTCAATCATATTATGATCACTACTTCCTAAGGGTTCCTTTACCTTAAGCTCCCTAATAAAATTTGGACTATTACACAATACCCAACCTAAGACAGCCTTTCCCCTAGTAGGCTCAAGCACAAGCTGCTCTAAAAGGCCATCTTGTTGGCATTCAACAAATTTCCTCTCTTGCAATCCAACACCAATCTGATTTTCCCAAATCCTTTGCATATTACATAGAAAACATAGAAAATAGGTGCAGGAGTAGGCCATTCGGCCCTTTGAGCCTGCACCGCCATTTATTATGATCATGGCTGATCATCCAACTCAGAACCCTGCACCAGCCTTCCCTCCATACTCTCTGATCCCCCTAGCCACAAGGGCCATATCTAACTCCCTCTTAAATATAGCCAATGAACTGGCCTCAACTGCTTCCTGTGGCAGAGAATTCCACAGATTCACCACTCTCTGTGTGAAGAAGTTTTTCCTCATCTCGGTCCTAAAAGGTTTCGCCTTTATCCTCAAACTGTGACCCCTCGTTCTGGACTTCCCCAACATCGGGAACAATCTTCCTGCATCTAGCCTGTCCAATCCCTTTAGGATTTTATACGTTTCAATCAGATCCCCCCTCAATCTTCTAAATTCCAACGAGTACAAGCCCAGTCCATCCAGTCTTTCTTCATATGAAAGTCCTGCCATTCCAGGAATCAATCTGGTGAACCTTCTTTGTACTCCCTCTAAGGCAAGAATGTCTTTCCTCAGATTAGGGGACCAAAACTGCACACAATACTCCAGGTGTGGTCTCACCAAGGCCTTGTACAACTGCAGTAGTACCTCCCTGCTCCTGTACTCGAATCCTCTCGCTATAAATGCCAGCATACCATTCGCCTTTTCACCGCCTGTTGTACCTGCATGCCCACTTTCAATGACTGGTGTATAATGACACCCAGGTCTCGTTGTACCTCCCCTTTTCCTAATCGGCCACCATTCAGATAATAATCTGTTTTCCTATTTTTGCCACCAAAGTGGATAACTTCACATTTATCCACATTAAATTGCATCTGCCATGAATTTGCCCAATCACCCAACCTATCCAAGTCACCCTGCATCCTCTTAGCATCCTCCTCACAGCTAACACTGCCACCCAGCTTTGTGTCATCCGCAAACTTGGAGATGCTGCATTTAATTCCCTCATCCAAGTCATTAACATATATTGTAAACAACTGGGGTCCCAGCACTGAGCCTTGCGGTACCCCACTAGTCACTGCCTGCCATTCTGAAAAGGTCCCGTTTATTCCCACACTTTGCTTCCTGTCTGCTAACCAATTCTCTATCCACATCAATACCTTACCCCCAATACCGTGTGCTTTAAGTTTGCACACTAATCTCCTGTGTGGGACCTTGTCAAAAGCCTTTTGAAAATCCAAATATACCACATCCACTGGTTCTCCCCTATCCACTCTACTAGCTATATATCCTCAAAAAATTCTGTGAGATTCGTCAGACATGATTTTCCTTTCACAAATCCATGCTGACTTTGTCCGATCATTTCACCGCTTTCCAAATGTGCTGTTATCACATCTTTGATAACTGACTCCAGCAGTTTCCCCACCACCGACGTTAGGCTAACCGGTCTATAATTCCCCGGTTTCTCTTTCCCTCCTTTTTTAAAAAGTGGGGTTACATTAGCCACCCTCCAATCCTCAGGAACTAGTCCAGAATCTAACGAATTTTGAAAAATTATCACTAATGCATCCACTATTTCTTGGGCTACTTCCTTAAGCACTCTGGGAGGCAGACCATCTGGCCCTGGGGATTTATCTGCCTTTAATCCCTTCGATTTACCTAACACCACTTCCCTACTAACATGTATTTCCCTCAGTTCCTCCATCTCACTGGACCCTCTGTCCCCTACTATTTCTGGAAGATTATTTATGTCCTCCTTAGTGAAGACAGAACCAAAGTAATTATTCAATTGGTCTGCCATGTCCTTGCTCCCCATAATCAATTCACCTGTTTCTGTCTGTAGGGGACCTACATTTGTCTTTACCAGTCTTTTCCTTTTTACATATCTATAAAAGCTTTTACAGTCAGTTTTTATGTTCCCTGCCAGTTTTCTCTCATAATCTTTTTTCCCCTTCCTAATTAAGCCCTTTGTCCTCCTCTGCTGAACTCTGAATTTCTCCCAGTCCTCAGGTGAACAACTTTTTCTGGCTAATTTGTATGCTTCTTCTTTAGAATTGATACTATTCCTAATTTCTCTTGTCAGCCACGGGTGCACTACCTTCCTTGATTTATTCTTTTGCCAAACTGGGATGAACAATTGTTGTAGTTCATCCATGCAATCTTTAAATGCTTGCCATTGCATATCCACCGTCAATCCTTTAAGTGTCATTTGCCAGTCTATCTTAGCTAATTCACGTCTCATACCTTCAAAGTTACCCCTCTTTAAGTTCAGAACCTTTGTTTCTGAATTAACTATGTCACTCTCCATCTTAATGAAGAATTCCACCATATTATGGTCACTCTTACCCAAGGGGCCTCTCACGTCAAGATTGCTAATTAACCCTTCCTCATTGCTCAAAACCCAGTCTAGAATAGCCTGCTCTCTGGTTGGTTCCTCGACATGTTGGTTCAAAAAACCATCCCGCATACATTCCAAGAAATCCTCTTGAAGCCCCCCTATTACAAATGTGACATTACCTTTATTACATGCCCTTTCCAGCTCCCTTTGCAATATCAACCCCACATCTTGGCTACTATATGGAGGCCTATATATGATTCTCATAATGTTTTCTCACCCTTACAGCTTCTTAACTCCACCTACAAAGATTTGATATTTTCGATCCTATGTCACTTCTTTCTAAAGATGTAATTCTATCTCTTACCAACAGAGCCACACCACCGCCCATGCCTTCCTAACTGTCCTTTCAATACAAAGTATATCCTTTGATGTTAAGCTCCCAAGTATGACCTTCTTTCAGCCACGACTCAGTGATGCCCACAATGTCATGCCGACCAATCTCTAATTGTGCCATGAGTTTTTCATTTGCATCTTGGTTTTTCATCAATATCTGTGTGTCATTTTTCATTGATTCTATTATATTTCTCTGTTCTACAGTGAATGCCTGCAAGAAAATGAATGTTTCACATTTGTATCTAATCGATAAAGATCATGTTGATCGTGGACAACTTTTATCTGAGATTTGATTTCAAAAAGCCTGGTGACGATTGCGTGTGTATTCCAGACCATTAATCTCAGTGGGCTGATAATACCGCCGATAATAAGATAAGGTTTCTGTTACGCAGGGACTTTGGTTTTACTGATGTAGTTGATATCATTAGAGTTACCAAATAGAAATAAGTCTAATGTCCAGGCTTTAACTCTGTGCTTTGTCACTTTGCACTCATAAAAGATGCAGTGGTTTTGAAATTATGTTTGTCGTAAATGGCCCAGTTGGGATATCTGTTGCCAGAGTGGAAACTCACTCTTGCATATCCAGCAGAGTCCGACATTTATTCCTGCTGTGTCAGCTGATCCCCTGAAGTAGTGGAAAGCCTTTGGTTGTCAGCTCCTTAAGCACACAGACAAAACTAGAGGAAAGAATTAAAATTGCATTTCTGTCTTGTAATCATTATAACGTGAGATCTGTCCAGGTAAAATGCACACACCAAGATAATGCAACCCTGAAGCAAAGTTCATATTGTTCTTAAGGCAAACAATCCTTCTTGATCAACTGATGGTGTTTTATTTGTTGCTAGAGTTTCATTGTGGTTGATAATTTTGTTTGAGAAAAAAACACTGTTCAATGAAAATCAGCTGAGAGTAGTCAAATCAGATCAAGTTGAATTATCAATCTACCATACATGGATGAAGCTGAACAAAGCATTGTTCCTCTGGGGCCAAGGTACAAAACATACACAGGACATTCAAAACAGAGAGCAAAGAAACCCCTGGTAAGTATAGGCCAAAACCACAAGCAACATGCGAGCACCTGTGGGAAGAATGGGCCATGAAGTACATCAGGGACGGAGCAGATGGCAGATTCAAGCAAAAGCAAACATTATGGTGTTTGCTTCAGAATCAATTCATTATGGTGTGTAGATGGGGCAGTTCTGTTTCAGTCCTGCTTCCCCAGCCTGGAACATCTGATAGTCAAGTGTCACCTGTTTTCCCTGCCGAGTGAGTTCTCTGTCATCATCCTGGTTGCAGTGCACATTCCACCACGGGCCAATGTCAGTCTGGCACTTAAGGAGCTGGATCATGATCAACACACCCTGATAGCTTCCCAATCTTTGTGAGAGACTTCAAGCAGGCTAACTTAAAGAAGTTTCTAACCAACTTTCACCCACATGTTAGCAGCAGAACTAGAGGAACTGACACATTTAATCACTGTCACCATCAAGAATGCTTACAGTTTCATCCCACACCGGCACTTTGGCAAGTCTGATATCTTGGCTTCTACTCCTACCATGTAGGCCGAGACTGAAGACCACAGCACCAGTGGTGAAATATGGTCAAGAGACAGTTAGGAGCATTTGCAGGACTGCTTTAAATCAGTGGCCTGGACCATATTCAGGGATTCCTCTTTGGACCTGACTGATGATGTAATAGACTTCATCAAGATGAGTGTGTGCCTTTGAGAACACACTAAGTTTTCTGAAACCCTAGATGAACCAAGAGATTTACAGTCTGCTGAGAGCTAGATCTGTGACTTTGGAGACTGGTAATCCAGAACCATGGTTAATGTGGCACTATCACATCTCAGGGTGTCAGAATTCAGACTTCAATCCCAGCGTCCTCTGTAAGGAGTTTGTACGTCCTCCCCATGGAAAGCATGAGTTTTCTCTGGGAGCATTGGTTTTCTCTCATAGTCCAAAAAATTACTGGTCATTGTAAATTGTCCTGTGATTAGGCTAGGGTTAAATTGGGGGTCGCTGGGTGGTGCAGCTCGAAGGGCCAGAAGGGCCTATTCTGCACTGTTTCTCCAAATAAAATACATAAATAAACCCCACACAAAGTCCTGGTATGATCTACGGAAGGCCATCATGAGAATGAAAAGGCATTTCCCATGTGAGGTTAGAGACACAATTAGGTGCACATAATCTGAAACAGGGATTTCATGCCAAGGTGAAATTTAACAGCATAAAAGGCTGTGATGCTTCACTCCCAGATGAGCTCAATGCTCTTCATACAACTTTGACAGAGAGAATAAAACTACGCTTGTGTAAATCTCCAAAGCATCTGATAACCCTGTGACCTCTGCTCCGGAGACTGATGTCAGAACATTCTTACAAGATGTCAGACCCCAGTGTTGTACCTGGCCATCTATTGATCAACTATCTGGAGTGTTCAAAGATAACTTCATCCATTCACTGTTTCAGTTGGAGATTCCCACCTATTTCAAAAGGGGCTTCAATCATACCAGTGTCCAATATTGTCTGATAGCACGCATACCTACCAAAATGAAGTGTGTTGAGAGGTTGATCATAGCTAGAATTAAATCCTATGAGCAAGGGACTGAATCTGCTACCCTTCACCTTCAGCCATAATAGGTCTATAGCATACACAGTCTCACTGCTTCTCCACACTGCTTTGGACCTCCTAGATAATGGCAAAACTTATGTCAGGCTGCTCAGCATTCAACACCATTGTCTCCACCGTACTAATCAAATGATTTCAAAATCTGGGTCTCGGTACAGTACCTACCTCTGCAGCTGAATCCACTACCTCCTCTTCAGGCGACCATAGTCTGTGTAGATCTCTCAATCACCGACAATCAATATCAATGCACCTCGAGGATGAGTGCTTACTTCACTGCTCTATTCATTCAACGACTGTGTGACTAAATACAGCGCAAATGCCTTCTGTACATTTGCAGGTGACATCACTATTGATGGTAAAATCTCAAATGGCAACAAGGGTGAGATAGATAGGCTGGTTGTGTGGTTTTCCAACCATAACCTTGCTCTCAATGCCATGATTGTGGGCTTCAGGTGAAAATGCACCCATCCTCATTGAGAAGTCACTGGTAGAAAGTGTGAGCAGTTTGAGTTTCTGGGTGTCAACATCCTGGAGGATCTATCCTGGGCCCAACACATTGACGTGATCGCGAAGAAGGCATGCTAATAGCTCTACTTTGTTAGGCATGAGATTTTGTATGTTATCAAAGACTTTTGCAAATTTCTGTAGATGTATGGTGGAGACAATCCTGACTGCATCACAGCCTAGTGTGGAGATTCCAATGCACAGGAGATCAAGAGGTTATGGAGGATTTTAGATTCAGCCAACTCCATCATAGGCACAATATTGCGCACCATTGAGGACATCTTCAAAAGGTGATGACTTTACAAGGTGGCATCTGTCACCAAGGACCCCCACTATCCAGGACATACCCTCTTCTAACTACTACCATTGGGAGGAGTTATGGGAGCCTGAAGATTCACATCTGATGTTTTGAGAACAGCTTCTTTCCCTTCACCATCATGAACCCACGAACCCATTATTCATTAATCTTTATTATTCATTATCCCTTTGTTTAGACCATGTATTAATTTTGTATTATTTAGACCATAGGACACAGGAGCGGAATTAAGCCATCTGGCTCATCGAGTCTGCTCCGCCATTCAATCACGGCTGATCATTTTTTTCCTCTCCTCCTCAACCCCAGTTTCTGGCCTTCTCCCCGTAACCTTTGATGCCATGTCCAATCAAGAACCTATCAATCTCTGTCTTAAGTACACCCAACGACCTGGCCTCCACAGCTGCATCTGGCAACAAATTCCACAAATTCACCCACTCTTTGGCTAAAGAAATTTCTCCACGTCTCTGTTTTAAATGGAAGCTCCTCTATCCTGAGGCTGTGCCCTCTTGTCCTAGACTCTTCCACCACAGGAAATATCCTTTCCACATCTGTCTAGGCCTTTCAACATTCGAAAGGTTTCAATGAGATTCCCCCTCATCCTTCTGAATTCCAGCGAGTACAGACTCAAAGCGATCAAACGTTCTTCGTATGATAACCCTTTCATTCCCAGAATCATCCTTGTGAACCTCCTCTGGACCCTCTCCAATACCAGCACATCTTATCAAAGATGAAGGGCCTAAAACTGTTCACAATACTCAAGGTGAGGCCTCACCAGTGCCTTATAAAGCCTCAGTAGCACATCCTTGCTGTTGTATTCTAGGCCTCTTGAAATGAATGCTTACCTGATATTTGCCTTCCTCCTCACTGACTCAACCTGCAAGTTAACCCTTTGCATCTCAAATTTTTGGATTTTCTCTGTTTAGAAAATAGTTTGCGCATTTATTTCTACTACAAAAGTGCATGACCTTGCATTTTCCAACATTGTATTTCATTTGGCACTTTCTTGCTCGTTCTCCTATTCTGTCTAAGTCCTTCTGCAGCCACCTATTCCATCATCTAAATCATTGATATACAGCATAAAAAGAAGTGGTCCCAACACCGACCCCTACAGAACACCACTAGTCACTGGCAGCCAACCAGAAAAGGATACATCTATCCTGCACCTTCCTAATTTTTCCAAAAAACTCATGCCAATGCTGCTCTGCTGTCATCCCTGCCAGCAGCTCCTTCCAATTTACTTTGGCCAATTCCTCTCTCATACCACTGCAATTTCCATTACTCCACTGAAATACTGCTACGTCAGACTTTACTTTCTCCCTATCAAATTTCAAGTTTCAATAAATTTATAGTAATATTTATGTCTTTGTGCTCTGCTGCTGCCACAGAGCAACATATTTCACATTTTCTAAGTATGTAATAATAAACCTGAATCTGATTCTGATAACACCAAATCTAGGACCATTTTACAGGGATTGTTTAATAACCAGTGTTGTGGATGCAGATATATCAATTCAGCCTCATACAATAATATGTAAAAAACTTTAATACATGCACCTTAATCGGACAAATGTACTTCAATCTTGCATTGACTTAACAAGCAATTGGAGTAAGCGAAGGAATTAAGCAACAAAAATGATTGTACAACACACAGAGCTGAATCTTTGCAGGTATAGACATAGGGCCTGAATTACTGCTGGAGTGCATGCATTGGGCTTTTGACTCAGCAGGATCTAATGTTTCCTCATGTAAAGATGTGCCTGTGGCATTGAATACTCTGTGTGATTCTTCTGCTGCTGGTGCAAGAGTGAGGAATGGACGTGATGGTTGTAATCTGCCTTCAATCATGCAACAGCTGCCTAAACGATGAACTTTAGACATTTGTAATGCAGTTAGTGGGTGTTGCAAGTGACAAAAATGCCAAATCTGAAGCAAGAGAAACACATGTGCAATTGGACATCTTCACTTTAAGAAAACATTGCTGAGGATTAATGCCTTTGCATGGCAGCCTGGAGGTCAGAAAGGAGGCATGGAAAGGAGAAGGAGTTGGGGGTAAAATAAGAGAGAAAGAATTGGAATAATGTTTAACAACATGTGGGGTCCCTAAGCTAGGAAGCATCCTGTGTGGGCTGTGGAGCAAGTAGGACAACTGGAACTTTGGAAGGACAAACCGAGGTAGAACATAAAGGGTTAATGGTAAGGCACTGAGGAGTGCAGTAGAACAGAGGGATCTGGGAATACAGATACAAAATTCCCTAGAAGTGGCGTCACAGGTAGACAGGATCGTAAAGAGAGCTCTTGGTACATTGGCCTTTATTAATCAAAGTATTGAGTATAAGAGCTGGAATGTTATGATGAGGTTGTATAAGGCATTGGTGAGGCCGAATCTGGAGTATTGTGTTCAGTTCTGGTCACCAAATTACAGGAAGGATATTAATAAGGTTGAAAGAGTGCAGAGAAGGTTTACAAGGATGTTGCCGGGACTTGAGAAACTCAGTTACAGAGAAAGGTTGAATAGGTTAGGACTTTATTCCCTGGAGTGTAGAAGAATGAGGGGAGATTTGATAGAGGTATATAAAATTATGATGGGTATAGATAGAGTGATTGCAAGCAGGCTTTTTCCACTGAGGCAAGGGGAGAAAAAAAACAGAGGACATGGGTTAAGGGTGAGGGGGGAAAAGTTTAAAGGGAACATTAGGGGGACTTCTTCACACAGAGAGTGGTGGGAGTATGGAATGAGCTGCCGGACGAGGTGGTAAATGCGGATCTTTTTTAACATTTAAGAATAAATTGGACAGATATATGGATGAGAGGTGTATGGAGGGATATGGTCCGTATGCAGGTCAGTGGGACTAGGCAGAAGATAGTTCGGCACAGCCAAGAAGGTCCAAAAGGCCTGTTTCTGTGCTGTAGTTTTTCTATGGTTTCTATGGTTCTAAGGATGAGTCTTTGATCAGGCTGGGATGAGCCAAAGATCTGCGATCAATGACAGTCGTCCAGGGAATGGACTGGAGATCATGGTTAGCTATAGTCAGGCAAGGCATAAATTGTGAAGAAATAGTGAGTGATTTAATATAACATTCCAGCCATTTCCCTTTAAATCACATAGGGCTCACTGCTTGCAGCCAGATCTTCTACCTGGCTTATTGCAAGCGCATTTATAAATTTCATAGGTCATATTTTTGTAATTTACTTTCTGTAAGTTTTGAGCTGATTGAAGGAAATACGATAGAGAAATTAAATCTATATCAGGGTGACACATAAAAGCAATTATTGGGACAACTTTTCAAATGCGCTAAGACTTTCACCCAAAGTGCTCCAAATGCAAGCAGGCAAATTTTGCCTTTTATGCACAATTCGTGACAAAAACCAGGCACAAATCTAAAAAGTTCTAAGCAGCATACTTCTCTCTGTAAATGTGTGTTTATGGGTAATTTTCATTACAAGAAGTGTCATATTGTGAGCTGACTTCTTAACAATATAACACTGTTGCAGGCAATACAGCAAGTCTTAGAGACTCTGTAGATGTAGCTCTGAAGTTCCTGCCATGTATATAGCTTTTCTAATGTACAGTACAGGACACTCAGTGACCACTTTATTAGTTACACCTACCTGCACATCTTCCTATTAATGCAAATATCAAATCAGTCAATCACGTGGCTGCAACTAAATGCATAAAAGCACGCAGACATGGTCAGAGGTTCAGTTGTTGTTCAGAATAGACACGAAAAATGGGGAAAAATGTGATCAAGTGACTAATTGTGGAATGATTGTTGGTGCCAGACCTCAGAAACAGCTGATCTCCTGGGATTGTCACGCACTATCTCTAGAGCTTACAGAGAATGTTGCGATAAATAAAAAATAAATCTAACGAGCGGCAGTTCTGCGGGTGAAAATGCCTTGTTAATGAGAGAGTCAGAGAAGAATGGCCAGACTGGTTCAAGCTGACAGAAAAGTGATGGCCCTCAAATAACCACACGTTATAACAGTGGTGTACAGAAGAGCACCTCTGAACACGCAGCATGTTGAACCTTGAAATAAGTAAGCTATAGCAGCAGGAGACTACGAATATACACTCAGTGGTCACTTTATTAGGTACAGGAGGTACTTCTGAGTGGCTACCGACTGTACAATAATGAAGACATTACAATAGTGGTACTTGGAAACTGTGCTAATTCTTCATGGCAGCTTAATTTGAAATCTGAGAGTTGCAAAAATTCTTTTCAATTGTCTGTTATCACATTTTCTATAATACAGAAGGAGGCTATTTGGCCCCTCAGGTCTTTGGTGGTTCCCAGCAGAACATTCCCATCGTTGCAACTCCCTTTCATATTTCCCCGCAGCCTCTTTCTCGCACATGCACACAAAGTCCACCCACTTCTCCTGCAACTCCCTTACACCTGCTGTGGCTCTCAGGTAGTCGATTCACCTGCTAAT